>NC_048276.1:12966428-13296428 GCF_009762535.1 Notolabrus celidotus
ACAACCCTAACCCTAACCCTAATCAAAACCCTAACCCTAACCCTAATCACAACCCTAACCCTAATCACATCACAACCCTAACCCTAATCACAACCCTAACCCTAACCCTAACCCCCCTAACCCTAACCCCAACCCTAACCCCAACCCTAACCCTAACCCCCCTAACCCTAACCGCTAACCCTAACCCTTATCACAACCCTAACCCTAACCCTAACCCCCTTAACCCTAACCCCAACCCTAAGCACAACCCTAACCCTAATCACAACCCTAACCCTTACCCTAATCACAACCCTAACCCTAACCCTAACCCTAAACCCCCTAACCCTAAGCACAACCCTAACCCTAACCCTAATCACAACCCTTACGCTAATCAAAACCCTAACCCTAACCCTAATCACAACCCTAACCCTAACCCTAATCACAACCCTAATCCTAACCCCCCCTTACCCTAACCCTAATCACAACCCTAACCCCAATCACAACCCTAACCCTAAACCTAATCAAAACCCTAACCCTAATCAAAACCTTAACCCTAATCACAACCCTAACCCTAACCCTAATTACAACCCTAACCCTAACCCTAATCACAACCCCAACCCTAACCCTAACCCTAATCAAAACCCTAACCCTAATCACAACCCTAACCCTAACCCTAATCAAAACCCTAACCCTAACCCTGACCCTAATCACAACCCTAACCCTAATCACAACCCTAACCCTAACCCTTATTACAACCCTAACCCTGACCCTAATCACAACCCTAACCCTAACCCTAATCACAACCCTAACCCTAACCCTAATCAAAACCCTTACCCTAACCCTAATCACAACCCTAACCCTAACCCTAATCAAAACCCTAACCCTAACCCTAATCACAACCCTAACCCTAAGCCTAATCCAAACCCTTACCTTAACCCTAACCCTAATCAAAACCCTAACCCTAACCCTAATCAAAACCCTGACCCTAATCACAACCCTAAACCTAACCCTAATCACAACCCTAACCCTAACCCTAACCCTAAACCCAACCCTAACCCTAATCAAAACCCTAACCCTAACCCTAATCACAACCCTAACCCTAACCCTAATCACAACCCTAACCCTAACCGTACCCCTAACCCCAACCCTAACCCTAACCCTAATCACAACCCTAACCCTAACCTTAATCACAACCCTAACCCTAACCCCTAATCACAACCCTAACCCTAACCCTAACCCTAATCACAACCCTAACCCTAACTCTAATCCAAACCCTAACTCTAATCCAAACCCTAACCCTAACCCTAACCCTAACCCTAACCCTAACCCTAATGACAACCCTAACCCTAACCCTAACCCTAACCCTAATCACAACCCTAACCCTAATCACAACCCTAACCCTAAACCTAATCAAAACCCTAACCCTAATCACAACCTTAACCCTAATCACAACCCTAACCCTAATCACAACCCTAACCCTAACCCTAATCAAAGCCCTAACCCTAACCTTAATCACAACCCTAACCCTAACCCTAATCACAACCCTAACCCTTCCCCTAACCCTAACGCCGACCCTAACCCTAATCACAACCCTAACCCTAACCCTAATCAAAACCCTAACCCTAACCCTAATCACAACCCTAACCCTAATCACAACACTAACCCTAACCCTAATCACAACCCTAACCCTAACCCTAACCCCCCTAACCCTAACCCCAACCCTAACCCCAACCCTAACCCTAACCCCCCTAACCCTAACCGCTAACCCTAACCCTTATCACAACCCTAACCCTAACCCTAACCCCCCTAACCCTAACCCCAACCCTAAGCACAACCCTAACCCTAATCACAACCCTAACCCTTACCCTAATCACAACCCTAACCCTAACCCTAACCCTAAACCCCCTAACCCTAAGCACAACCCTAACCCCAATCACAACCCTAACCCTAACCCTAACCCTAATCACAACCCTTACGCTAATCAAAACCCTAACCCTAACCCTAATCACAACCCTAACCCTAACCCTAATCACAACCCTAATCCTAACCCCCCTTACCCTAACCCTAATCACAACCCTAACCCCAATCACAACCCTAACCCTAAACCTAATCAAAACCCTAACCCTAATCACAACCTTAACCCTAATCACAACCCTAACCCTAACCCTAATTACAACCCTAACCCTAACCCTAATCACAACCCCAACCCTAACCCTAACCCTAATCAAAACCCTAACCCTAACCCTAATCACAACCCTAACCCTAACCCTAATCAAAACCCTAACCCTAACCCTGACCCTAATCACAACCCTAACCCTAATCACAACCCTAACCCTAACCCTTATTACAACCCTAACCCTGACCCTTATCACAACCCTAACCCTAACCCTAATCACAACCCTAACCCTAACCCTAATCAAAACCCTTACCCTAACCCTAATCACAACCCTAACCCTAACCCTAATCAAAACCCTAACCCTAACCCTAATCACAACCCTAACCCTAAGCCTAATCCAAACCCTTACCTTAACCCTAACCCTAATCAAAACCCTAACCCTAACCCTAATCAAAACCCTGACCCTAATCACAACCCTAAACCTAACCCTAATCACAACCCTAACCCTAACCCTAAACCCAACCCTAACCCTAATCAAAACCCTAACCCTAACCCTAATCACAACCCTAACACTAACCCTAATCACAACCCTAACCCTAACCCTACCCCTAACCCCAACCCTAACCCTAACCCTAATCACAACCCTAACCCTAACCTTAATCACAACCCTAACCCTAACCCCTAATCACAACCCTAACCCTAACCCTAACCCTAATCACAACCCTAACCCTAACTCTAATCCAAACCCTAACTCTAATCCAAACCCTAACCCTAACCCTAACCCTAACCCTAACCCTAATGACAACCCTAACCCTAACCCTAACACCTAACCCTAACCCCCCTAACCCTAACCCCAACCCTAACCCTAACCCCTAACCCCTTACCATAACCCTAACCCCCCTAACCGCTAACCCTAACCCTAACCCTTATCACAACCCTAACCCTAACCCTAACCCCCCTAACCCTAACCACAACCCTAAGCACAACCCTAACCCTAACCCTAACCCCCCTAACCCTAACCCCAACCCTAACCCTAACCCCCCTAACCCTAACCGCTAACCCTAACCCTAACCCTTATCACAACCCCTAACCCTAACCCTAACCCCCCTAACCCTAACCCCAACCCTTAGCACAACCCTAACCCTAATCACAACCCTAACCCTAACCCTAATCACAACCCTAACCCCAATCACAACCCTAACCCTAACCCTAACCCCCCTAACCCTAAGCACAACCCTAACCCCAATCACAACCCTAACCCTAACCCTAACCCCCCCTAACCCTAAGCACAACCCTTACCCTAATCACAAACCTAACCCTAACCCTAACCCTAATCACAACCCTTACGCTAATCAAAACCCTAACCCTAACCCTAATCACAACCCTAACCCTAACCCTAATCACAACCCTAACCCTACCCCTAACCCTAACCCTAACCCCAACCCTAATCCTAACCCCCCTTACCCTAACCCTAATCACAACCCTAACCCTAATCACAACCCTAACCCTAAACCTAATCAAAACCCTAACCCTAACCCTAATCACAACCCTAACCCTAATCACAACCCTAACCCTAACCCTAATTACAACCCTAACCCTAACCCTAATTACAACCCCAACCCTAACCCTAACCCTAATCAAAACCCTAACCCTAACCCTAATCACAACCCTAACCCTAACCCTAATCAAAACCCTAACCCTAACCCTGACCCTAATCACAACCCTAACCCTAATCACAACCCTAACCCTAACCCTTATTACAACCCTAACCCTGACCCTAATCACAACCCTAACCCTAACCACAACCCTAACCCTAACCCTAATCAAAACCCTTACCCTAACCCTAATCACAACCCTAACCCTAACCCTAATCAAAACCCTAACCCTAACCCTAATCACAACCCTAACCCTAACCCTAATCAAAACCCTTACCTTAACCCTAACCCTAATCAAAACCCTAACCCTAACCCTAATCAAAACCCTAACCCTTACCCTAATCACAACCCTAAACCTAACCCTAATCACAACCCTAACCCTAACCCTAATCACAACCCTAACCCTAACCCTAATCACAACCCTAACCCTAATCAAAACCCTAACCCTAACCCTAATCACAACCCTAACCCTAACCCTACCCCTAACCCTAACCCCAACCCTAACCCTAACCCTAATCACATCCCTAACCCTAACCTTAATCACAACCCTAACCCTAACCCCTAATCACAACCCTAACCCTAACCCTAATCACAACCCCAACCCTAACCCTAACCCTAATCCCAACCCTAACCCTAACCCTAATCAAAACCCTAACCCTAACCCTAACCCTAACCCTAACCCTAATCACAACCCTAACCCTAACCCTAACACCTAACCCTAACCCTAACCCTAACACCTAACCCTAACCCCCCTAACCCTAACCCCAACCCTAACCCTAACCCTAACCCTAACCCCTAACCCCTTACCATAACCCTAACCCTAACCCTAATCACAACCCTAACCCTGACCCTAATTACAACCCTAACCCCAATAACAAACCTAACCCTAACCCTAACCCTAACCATAATCACAACCCTAACCCTAATCCAAACCCTAACCCTAACCCTAATCACAACCCTAACCCTAACCCTAACCCCAACCCTAACCCTAACCCTAACCCCCCTAACCCTACCCCTACCCCTAACCCCAACCCTAACCCTAACCCTAACCCCCCTAACCCTAACCCTAACCCCAACCCTAACCCTAACCCCCCTAACCATAATCACAACCCTAACCCTAACCCATATCACAACCCTAACCCTAACCCTAATGAAAACCCAACACTAACCCTAATCACAACCCTAACCCTAACCCCAACCCTAACCTTAAACCCTAACCCTTATCACAACCCTAACCCTAACCCTAACCCTAACCTTAAACCCTAACCCTAATCACAACCCTACCCCTACCCCTAACCCTAACCCTAACCCCCCCTAACCCTTACCCTAACCCTAACCCTAACCCCAACCCTAACCCTAACCCCCCCTAACCCTAACCCTAACCCTAATCACAACCCTAACCATATTAACTCAACTACAACGAGAGGTTGCTTTAAATTGTTGATTGATGTGTGTGTGTGTGTGTGTGTGTGTGTGTGTGTGTGTGTGTGTGTGTGTGTGTGTGTGTGTGTGTGTGTGTGTGTGTGTGTGTGTGTGTGTGTGTGTGTGTGTGTGTGTGTGTGTATGTGTATGTGTGTGTTTTAATTACAACACCGACTGTGGACAGGGACAGACATGGGCTGTTCGGGTCCTGTCAAAACGTAGCTCAGTATGGGGCCCCTGCTGAAAGTGGGCCTTGGGGCGGCCGCAACCTCTGCCCCAGCGATCTTCGGGCCCTCAGGCAGCACTGCATTAAAAACAGTCATGACTCTGTAGTGGAAATCACTGCACAGGCTCAAATCGCTTCCATAAACAAACATGTCAGCTGGTGTCTGTGTTTGTAAACTGCTTGGGTATATGTGTCCTTGTGAAATACAAACAGTATTTTAGGGCGCTGTAAAGGATGACAGAACCGGTGAATAAACACAACTATGTACTCCTGAAACACTTGAACTTCATCAGCAGCTGTTCCACTTAGCCCAGACAGACTAAGGCTGACCACTTAGACTAGTATCTCAGATTGGCTTGACTTGCAGTAACTGAAGTGAACTGAGATATAAATCTGACAGACTGTCAGTGTTCAGAGGAAGAGCAGTGGGGTGAAATACATGAAGACAGAGTTGGCTTGGCTCTCTACAATTTAATTAAAAGGCTACATTAGATCACAGACGAATCCTCTGCTACAGCTGACATTAAGCCCATGAATAAATCTACTCTTTCATTAAAGCCAGTGACACAAACAACAATAGCAAGCCTTTCACAAAAGAGCCTAAGGTGGACGTAGTAGAAAACACTCAGAATAGGCATCACCGAAGCTGAGCCTTGTTGTTACACAAAAGAATTGAATCAAACAGCTATTTCCAAATCAATCTACAGTAATAGCCTGAAATAACTGAACTCACAGAAAGTGGCTTTCATTAATGGCAGACACAAAAAACAAAATCAATTTTAAAAACAGATTTTAAACTTAAGTGTTCCTCATTACCTCTTCTGACGCATAGATCATCTGTCTAAAAGGAGCCACATATTCACATGGTTTGCTAATTGCTAAGTTGGTTGAAAGAAATCCAATGCACATGTTCCACAGTCACTGATTGTTGATCTTGTTGACATCTTCATCTTCATCTTCATGATGATTGTAATTACAGCTATTTATGGCAGAGGTTATCGACTTCAGTCAGTTGACTGAAGCCGATAACAAGATGCTTGTGATGTGTGACAAGATGAATACAAAGTGGAGGACTTGGATCATATGGTGAGCAAGGCTTGCACAAGAAAAGTATATTCTATCTACAATATTATCAACTTGTTTTAATATTTTTCGTTTTAGAGCCCATCAGTGTTAAATCATCCCTTTCACAAAAATTGGGACAGACGATGGGGGCAGTTTGGGGTGAAATATCTTACCACTGAGAGACAAAGTTAAATAACACATTTTGACGTCTTGCTGAATGTTTTGGATGTAAAATCTAAATATAAGCACATATGTTTAAAACCATCCATGCATCCATTATTTTGACCACTTATCCCGTTAGGGGTCACGGGGGGCTGGAACCTATACAAGCTGGCTTCGGGTGGAAGGCAGGGTACACCCAATATCTACAATATTATCAACTTGTTTTAATATTTTTCCTTTTAGTATAACAGAAACCTTTTTGGACTTAGTTGTCATCAGTGTGCCAATAACGCTTGATAACTGGATCTTGACAAAAATATATGCTCCTGAAATATTAATTGAAACCCAAGCTGAGTCCTGAAAGACAAATCTAAAGTGATTCTTTTTTTTATATATATATTTTTTGGCCTTTTTGCCTTTATTTTATAGGACAGCTGAAGAGAGCCACGAAATGTGGGTAGTAGAGAGCGGGGGAAGACATGCTTGAAATGGTCGACCGGCCGGGAATCAAACCAGCGACCCCTACGACGAGGACTGTAGCCTCTGAACGTGGGGCGCTTAGACCGCTAGGCCACCAGCAGCCCGTGATATAAACTTTTGAAAGCAGTGTAAAATACTGCCTCAGCACTCGAGTGATTCATAGAGCACCTTTTGTCGTTTAAAGAAATAAAAAAATAAAAATCATGTGTACTCACCAGACTACTCTTGCATCATAGATAACCTAATAAGAGGAGAAAGTACATTAGTCAACTATGTAGCAGGTATAAAAGCTTAACATACATTATGTGATCATCTCACCATGATGAGCGCCAGCACAGAGAGGATGTAGTAGGAGGAATCTCTGAAAAGGGACCACCAGGTCAGAATTATTGTCTGCAATGAAAAGTCATACATGTTAGAGTTCAGTCGTTCAGATATAACCTGATAAATGTCTCTCCTACCTGTCCGGAAAAGATCCCACTCAATCCGATGATGACCAGGATGTTAAAGACAGCAGAGCCCACGATGGTACCAACACCAACATCTCCTTTAGTGATGAAGACACCTGAGGAAGAGTGGACGAAATCAAACGAGTTCATTAAGTATCTTGATTTTTTAAGATTAGATTAAATCCATGCAGTCTCCTCTCTGCCTCTGTGCGGAGAGCTTTCACATTTAATCCATACAACCTAACAGAAAACACAAACACACATCATCTCAATGCCTTTATCTCTGGATACTGTTTACCATGGAGATCGGAGGTTTACTACAAATCTTAAATCTCTAACTCATTATTGCTCCCTCAATGCTCAAGGTTGGCTGGCCTGCGCTGTCTACCGGTAGACTAAATCACTGGCATATCTCTAATTTATGTAACTGAATTCATTTTAAAAATGCTGAAGAATTGTTTTTTTTCTGGTCCCAGAGTGCCTATTGTTATGCTCCTGCAGCTTAGAATCTGCTGCAGGAGGATTTGTGTCTGTGGGAGCTGGTCTCCTATCATTATTTTAAAAACATACTGAAAGTGTGGGGAGGAGGATGCATCAGCTTTGACTGATGATCTTCTGATATGCGATCCCGGAGATGTTGACATGTGCTTGTAATCGTTATGTGTTGTAAATTGTTGTAAGTCTGTAACTATGTTGGAACGTGCTGTGGCTGCCCTTGGCGAGGACACTCTTTTAAAAGAAATCTTAAATCTCAATGAGGCTTTCCTGGTTTAATAAATCTTAAATAAAAATGTAAAAAGGAACCCACACACCACACAACTCTGAGTTTGGAGTCTCTAATGCCAAAGTAAATGTCTAAATCCCTTTGAAGGTTTCAAACTACACTCTGCTGGCATCTCCTGGATGATTGTGGCACTACAGGGGCTGAGAGGACGAATTCAAATTCCTGATGAAAGCTGAACGCAGAGGAAGAAGAAGAAGAAGAAGAAGAAGAAGAAGAAGAAGAAGAAGAAGAAGAAGAAGAAGAAGAAGAAGAAGAAACACATACAATTTTATGCACAAACATGCACTTAAGGACAGATGTCAGAGTGAGGATGCTGCAATCAACCAGCGCACTCCAAGCAGTTGGGGGTTCAGTGCCTTGCTCAAGGGCACCTCGGCAGTGCCCATGCTAGTGAACCAGCACCTCTCTAGCCACCAGTCCACTTGCCAAACTTCATCCACGCTGGGACTCAAACCGGCGACCCTCCGGTTGCCATGCCAAGCCACTGTGGACTGAGCTACTGCCGCCCAAAATGTGCCACGAGCTAGCCAGGAGTCGACCTAGGATCTTCTGATCCGTAGTCAGACGCGTTATCCATTGTGCCGCTAGCACCGCCCTTAAAGTATCTCTTGGCATGCTTTCTCAAAACTTCCCACAATTGTTCCTTGGTCTTAATTGGCTGAGCCACTAACCAATGAGAGAGGTGAATAGCTCCGGAGCAGAGCTTCCTGCAGCCATAAACGTCGCCCCGGCCACATCTTCACTGAGCTGCAGGTTCTGACAAATAAAAATAAAAGACATGAAAATTAAGAATTGACAAATAACATCATCATCATTTTAGAAATATGTATCTGAAGTTTGTTTGCAGCTTTTTCCTCACCTCAGATATTTTCTCAAGAGAGGGGACAAAGTAGTCGTCACAAACGATAGCCAGAGCGTAGAACATGTAGATGGCCTGGAGAATACAGAGGGGGAACACAGTAACAACCTGACTTTTTCTCAGGTAAACCTTCAAAGATCCTGGATCAACATGTTTCGTCTTCTTATTATAATGCTGTTAAATCTCACTGTGAAGTGTCAAAGATATAAATAATGTGATTTCAGCTGATTATGTGTGAAGTACTCACACAGAGTACATGCAGTAACACAGCCCCCTTCTTCCTCTGCTCCTTGGTGAAGATGTCCTCTGGAAACTCGTGGATGGCTGCAGATTGACAGACGTGGAGATAAATGTGTTACAGGTTGGGTTAAAAGAAAATAATAATGGCGGTTGCCAGATAGTAGAGATTACAGTTCAAAGAGGATGCTTTTCAGCAGTTTTTTTATGTAGCATTGTGTATCACTGCAGGAGGGGAGTTCCTCAGGGTGGGGGCTGCTACACTGAAGGCTCTGTCTCCAAAAAGGTCTGAGTTTGGTGAGGGGAGTGGAGAGCTGGCACATGCCTGAACATTGCAGCATGGTGTACGGGTGGAGGAGGAGGTGAGTCAAATACTGGGAAGCAAAACCACAGAGAGATTTGTAGGTGAGGAGGTGGATTTTATAATCAATGTGGAATTTGATTGGGAGCCAGTGAAGGTGGATGAGATTGGGGGGCGATGTGCTGCCAGGACCTGGTGTGAGTCAGGACCCTGGCAACTGAATGTGACACATGTTGGAGGCTGTCCAGGTGTTATACTTGCAAAAGAGGAATACAAAATAATACCTTAGATATAGATATTAAGTATAGACTGTATTTATATGGCACTTTCCCCAGTGTTCTGAACACTCACGTTTACATCACGTCACATTCACCCATTCACCCCACATTCATACACTGATGGCAGAGGCTGCTATGTGAAGAGCCCATCAGTATTAAATCATCCCTTTCACAAAAATTGGGACAGATGATAGGGTCAGTTTGGGGTGAAATATCTTACCACTGAGAGACAGTTAAATAACACATTTTGACGTCTTGCTTAATGTTTTGGATGTAAAATCTAAATATTAGCACACATGTTTAAAAGCAGTTATTTCAAATTGAAGACAAAGATTTAAAAAAAAATATGACATGATGGTTAAAATTTAGCATAACCCCATTTGCCTTGAAATTGACACCGTTACTTTCAGACACTGTAAACCTACAACAGCATCATGTAGACACTTGTTGGAGTAGCAGTGAAGATTAAGACAGGAAGTGAGGTGGAAGTGAAACTAGCAGCTGCTTCCTGTTCTTCCTCGAAAATATAAGATTTAAAAATACTGATAATGACATTTTGGTCTCCCACTACTCCCCTGACATTACGTCAGAGAGTCTGGAGTGTGGGGTACATTTCCAATTTACAACTCTGTACCGAGCTGGATGAATTCAAACTACTGGGGAGCGTGGAGCTATAAATAGCTCTTCTGCTGGGTGAGACAACAGCGGGTCGACATGCACACAATGAGTGCAGACGGCGCTGTGCACGCTGCACCATGGCTGCACCGAAACTGAACACCATACTGCATGGATTAAAAGAGGGTCTCTTAGGATCAGGGGTTTGAGATGAGATCCTCCAGACACTGTGGTGTCAGGGAAGGAGAGGCGGGGGCCATATGGTTCTGAGGAGGGAAGATGTTCTGTTAGAAAATGTAAATGTTTGTGCAGAAATGTTTACACGTTTGTGTCCATGCCAGAGAGCAACACAGCGTGTCTTTGCCAAAAGGCAGGATTGCCTGGGTGCTTGTTATGCATCGGTTTCAAGGCCTAGAAGTTCATTTTGATCATTGTTTTACAACTGAGCATAAAAGAATAGCTTTTTTTCACATTTTTCCTTTTTTTTGTATTCAAAAAAAGCATCTTACACCTTTCACATCTACAACACAACAAATAAGGTTCACGGTCTGAATGAGGAGACAGGACAGAAAGACAAATCAAGCTCCATGTCATTATTTGTCTTACATGAAATAAATGCATCGTAAAAAAAAACTGAGAATATATTACTAATGCCAAATTTGTGGTTTTCTCTTCACTACTATACTGGAATATTAAACTGGTCTTTTACCTGAACATGAAAACACCAGTGAGGAAAATAAATTCACTCAGTTTGAAATGATGGGGGGGTCGGGAAGGGGCTGTTCCCTGTGCGCCAGTCTTTCTTGCAAGACAGTGGTTGTCAAAGCAGCTTAGCATGTAAACTTTCTGTCATCTCATTGTTCTGAAAATGGAGCCTGGATGTGAAGCTGCCTTGTGTGTGCGTCTGTCAGGCAGCTCAGCTGTTGGACATCTGTGCTCCCTGTGGTTTTATTTTTACCTTCTTCTTCCACAACCTATAGAACTCTTTCACTTTCCTTTTCTGCACTAAAACACGTACTCTCAGGTTATTCTGGTGCTACAAAACGCCAGGCGGTGACATGTAGACTCAGATGGATGCTTGGAGGAGTTGCTCTGGTAAAGGTAGTTGCTATGGCGACCCTCTCCCTGGGGGCTTGTGGGCTTTTTTTTTTTTCATGGGTGGCAGTAGAAGTCTAAAGGCAGGGCCGTTGCATGAACAGTGAGAAAGGGGGGAGGTGAATATGTGTTTCCCATGGTTAGGGTTTATGAAAGATTAAAAAAAAAAGGAAAGTGACAGCAGATCTGGACCGCAATGTCTAAAAATATTTATTTTTCCTTACAAACCTCAGGAGAGGTCTGAGAGCGAGGGAGGGGGAGAGCAACACAGGCACATAGAGGGAAGACTGGTTAGCTGAAGGCTGCTGGACAGAAATATGCTTTGCCAAAACTCTTATGCTATCACAATGCACTCATATATCTTACTGATAAAGTACAAAACATTTAATAACTTTCTTGTTATATCTACCATATCATGTTTTATGCCAACATGAGCTGCAGTACCAAAAATAAACTCTACATCTGTAAATAGCTTTGCATTATTAAAGCTTGACACATTCACAGCAACACAAAACCAAAATGTGTCTATTGTCATTAAAGCTTGGGTAGGTAATTTTCATTTAGTGTTGATCTTGGTACCCACTGTTAACAAGGAAGTATGTCATTCTAGATCTTGTCCTGTACATGTACGGATAGTGTTTTCTTGTAACATTTAATTGTATAATTGACTGTTTTATTTGCAGTGGAAAATACAAACCAAAACAAAGGCTGTCCTGATAATCCTAGTAATCGTCTTCTCTTACACCTATCCAGTTGCAGGCGGGCATATTTAATCTGGTACTACAAAATTATTTGTCCACCACAACTTTCTTTGTTTAAGCAACATTTTAATGACATCCATATTTATTTCCCAGACGATTTATTTAGTTACGACCAAGTGGCAACCTCCGGTCTCAAAATATGAAACCCATGCGGAAGTGTTATAAACTGCAATTCATCGAGAATATCCTTGAGACTGGCTGCAGAAACACCAGAAACCATGTTTCCAACCAAGACGATCTTTGCAGCATTAATCAACATGTTTACAGCCTGGTTCAAAAAACGGCTTGGCTCTACATAGCTAGTTTCTCTATTGGCACACACTGTACGGGGGGTGAATTTTTTTCTAACACAACGGTTCAGAAGATATTAAGATAACGAGTTTTTGCCCAAATAAGGACATGACTGACTTGACTGACAGACAGGAACACATAGCTTTTGGCTAGGAGGCTCAAGCCCCGCCTCTTTACGTCTCACTTTTTTGGATGAGTTCAGCTTATCCAATATAGCTCCCGCTGACAATTGGCTTCAAAACAGTGCTCTGGAACAGATGGGTGACGTCCCGGATACTACCTTCATTATTTATGTAGTCTATGGTTAAGACAAGAAAGTACTGGAAATAAAGTCACAAAAGTTGAGCATAACGTAGTCAAGCTCAGCCCTCAGAACATCAGCTGATCTGTCAAATGGCTGTTCTATTTAAACTGCCTTAGCTTGCTTTCTCCTCCTGCGTGCCCTGCACACCACCAGCTCCTCCTTTTTATGCTGTCTGATTGTACCAGTGTCATACGTATTGTCACTAATGCCTACTCTGTTCTGTACCCCAGAGTCTTTGCTACTGCTCTCCCTGCCTTGGCTTTTTCATGTATGCACGTGAAAGAGAAGAGAGGTGTGCTCTCCCTACCTCAGGCTTTAGCATTCCGCGTACGTAGGTCGAAAGGCAGGGAGCTCTCAGAACAGAGCCATACAGCCAAATAAAGCTTATTGCATGCAAATATGATTTTCTTTGACTGGATAAAAAAGTAAAATAGATTTAGAACAAAAGATGCCAGTTGCGATCAGTCCATGACGGCCAGTGTTTCATAAACTACTTTCATCTCTAAATATGGTTTAATTGCACTGGCAGTAAGATTGGTATAAGTGTCAGGCTGAAAAAATAAAAAAAATTCCAGAAAGAATAGCATGATGAATGAACTGTCTGTTCTTTCAGCATTCAAGATCCCATCAATTTGGACAACACTACTGACAGAGCTTCAAAGCATGACCAAACCTCAGCCAAACCTCAGACATGTTTCACTGAAGGCTGCAAGCACTCTTCTCCACTCTCTCTCCAAACATTTCAAACTTGGATTTGTTAGTTCTTAGTATATTCTTATTCCAATCTCTGTGAGCTTTAGCATATCTGAGCATTTTGACCCTGTTTCCCTTCTGAAAAAAGTGGTTTCTTGGCTGCTACCCCTCCCCAAAAACTTTTCCTCATTAAAGCCTTTTTGGACTGGAGAAGGGTCGACGGGGCATCCCCATGAAGCTGCCAGATGCTAAGCCCAGTCCTTGCTGGAATCCCAGAAGCTTCTCATCAGATTTTCAAGTTTCCTTGGCCTTCCCCTGTTTTTTGTCCTTGACCTCTACTGATTCTTGAGATTTCTTCACACACACACACACACACACACACACACACACACACACACACACACACACACGCACACGCACACGCACACACACGCACATCTTGAGAATCCAGTTCCCTTGGCCTTCCTGGTGCAAATACGTTTTTATGTCAGTCAGTTTCTGTGATCTTTGTCATTTTGAATGGAATCGATCAAACTGAAAGTTGGTCAGTATAAAACCTTACATTACCATTATCATTACATGTTGCTCAAACTATCAATTAGATGCTTTTAACGTGTATTGCAAAAGAGCATTAGTGCAGTAAATCTCATCCCATATGTCACAGAGAGAGACGTGAAGTGTAAGGTGAGGGGACACTAAATACTTGCTCCTTTGGTCTATTAAAGCTGCTTTAATACTGCATACATATATCCTGTATTTTCTGGTTGTATTCTATTTAAGAGAGTGAGAAATAAAGATATGTAAACACATATATGTGGTCATGAAAACTTTGACAGGACAGCTAAAGAGAGACAGGAAACACAGGGAGTAGAGAGCAGGGGAAGACATGCAGCAAATGGTTGAGGCCGGGAGTTTTGCAGAGAAATTTAATCCTCTTGTGTTTATTTTGCAGGTCATCAGTATTCATTTCATTTTTTTCAAAACCAGTTGAAACTGAGAAGAGGAGCTTTAAATGAGTCCAAGAAGATGCTACATTGTTTCTTTTACTTAGTATGTTTCTATTCCATTTGTTATTTTGTTCAGATGAATTTGAAACTTCTCTAATTCAAAAAGATTTTAATTTGCCAAGTGTTTAAGTTGTCAGATGATTTCTCCATCAGGAGGTGCAACACTTTGATCAAGTTATCTCTAAGGACACATGGGATTGACAAGAAGATAAGGGATTCACAACAATGCAAAAAAGTGTTCCATGGTAGCTTAAAGAGAGTGATCACCATAAATCCACAATATGAAAAAAAAAGTTGAAGTACAGTAAAAAAAAAAGAAAAACTGGATCAGTGTTCTTTTCTTTCAAAAGGGAGATCTGACCTGAACATCTTTAAAGGAAACTGCTTCAAAGCATTTTAGATCAATAAGCCATAAATTAAGTCTATCAAAAGAATGATTTGTTCTGGAAAAATGGATCACATTACAACGGCTCTGAACTGAAAAGAAAAATGCTTTTTTATGTGCACGCCTGGAGCTTCTGAACTTTCCAGGAGAAGTCATTTTCCAAGAATCACAGGAGGTCATACATTTTGTCCCAAACTGCGTTTTCTCAAAGATGCATCCAGTAATATTACAATGAATGAAAAAGATATGAGATTAAAAAAAGGAATGTGTCATTTTTTCTCTCACTTTTACTGAAGGCTTCTTTTTATTTTTTATACCTGATACAGTAGATTCATGCTGAATGCGGAGGAAGCTTATCAGCTGTTTTCTTGCTGTTCTGCATTTTGTCAGGAAGAGACTGACGAAAAAAAGGAAAGTGAGAATTCAAGACCGAAAATAACTTTTTATTAACTTCACACAGCTATAAAAGCCAGAAGGCACATGTTCAAATGGGACACTGTTTGCCAAGGAGCACCGCGTAAATCTACCCTTCTGCATCTGCTTTGAGGTTTAACACACTGAGTGCTGCATAAAACTTTATGAGCTTTTAGTTGAGTCCACCACAACATTTACAGCAATCATAAAATGTAGTTTCCTATTTTAAACCACATCAAGGAATTAACCAGCAGTAAGAAATTGGTACGGGAGACAGCTCACACAGATCTTTCTTATATGCATATTATATCTGGTTCCAGATCAATAAATCCGTGCAGCAGCAGTAGTTAAGGAGGTCAACATCTCTTTCAAAATTCCATTTAAAGTGAATCCTGCACTATGAGGAACAGTTTCTGATGTGAGGATCAGACCTCTTAGAGTCAGTCTGCTGCAGGGGGGGCTTCAGAGTGGTTGAATGAAGGGGCGGTAGGCGGTGCAGAAAAATGCTATCGACCTGAGAGTTGGCAGGGTGCCCTGGAGTCAAGCTACGGTATCGAGCCCAGTAAAGCCATATCATGCATCAGCCAAACTATGACCACACACACACACACACACACACACACACACACACACACACACACACACACACACACACACACACACACACACACACACACACACACACACACACCTCTGCAACACGACTGAATTTTTCATGAGGAATGAAAAAATAAATATTTCATCCAGGTGTGTAATGTAAATTCAATTATGCATTTGTTCTTTGATTTGCTTTTCCTTTGAGGTAGTTTGAATACATCACTAATGAAACGAAAGCAGGGCTTCAAACTGCTCCCCTATCAATAAAAACACTAAACATCATGTTGTGCCGTGCAGAGGGGAAGGAAAAAACAGCTCAGGGTGTTTCGTTAGCTTCTGAACATGTCAATCATCATCTTCACGAGGAGAGGGGGCGTTCTGGGGTGAATCTAAAGTAACTGGAAACAACCTCTTTGTAAAGACACTCAGCCTTGACCTCTGCCTTTGATCCCCTCTATGTGGACTCACTTTAGTGGACAGAAAGTAAAGAGGGAGTGAGTGAGATCCAGAACTCTGCTTTTAATTTTCCAAAACATTTCTTGATGTTTGCTTTGTGTCGCCTCCACAATCTGACTGGCCTGACACAAGTCCCTATTTCCACTCGAAGACAGTTTCTGTCACAACTCCTCATTCGTGATGCTTTCCCATAAATACCAGGAAAACATTGCTGTGGAAAAATACTATTCTCAGCTGACCATCGCCTGCCAAAACAAACAACATAACAAGCCCGGACGACGACACATAGTATGAGCCTCTTGCCTCATTTACATCATCTGGATTCATCCCCCCCTCCTAAGGCTCTATTTTTAGGCCTTTGCTTTGCACTTTTAATGCTTGAAGGACAGAATTGTCTGGGTTTCAAAATTTAGCATTCAGTTGCCTAGCAACAGCGGTCTCCGAAGGCGGGTCACACCATCTCCATCTTGTTAAGTAGCATAGGGATGAAAAGAGGGGAAAAGAGAGAGCCCGGGGCTGAATGTTACCGTGCAATCCCCGAGATAATATCCTGCAAGGTCCGGGCCCGGCTCTTTAATCACACTACAGATTATGCAATCACTGTCAGGCAGCCTGCTGAGGGAGAGGCAGCAACTCGAGCCCGGACTCACTGCTGGGTCTGATACTACCTGTCCAGCCTTTGTTCTATGGCTCGTCTCCAGTGTATAACCACAGCGGAGGATCCGGCCTGCAGTACGCTGGTCTCTTTGACACAGATAATGAGGGAGATCTGTTTGCAAAGCAGAAACTCGATAAAGGTTAAGTGTGTTATCAGGTAGAAAAACACAAACAGCTGTGTGGAGCAAATGGAGCACTGGCAGAGAGAGACACAGAGTCTCATTTTAGGGCTCAAGTGTGGAAAAAAGGAAATTTAATGAGACATCACAGGAGAGGATGTGTCGACAGCACGGTGCCTGTATTATGTCAATTTCAAGCAAGTGCCAAATCAGTCATCCCTTAAGTGTACCCAAGGATTTATTTCTACTGACCCAAAGCTATGGACTAAATTATTTACAAGTGGGTTTATCACTTTATATCTAATATTAGAAATGTTCTAAATATGCTGAGTAAGCTGGGTACAATGCCACTTGAGGCTGTCTCCAAAGTGAGTCACTTCCTATTAGATCCCATTTGAAAGATTCCAACTTCCAACTTATTAGAGGCAATTTTTTCATTCACACATTTAAATCATTATCAGTCTCTAAGTTAAGCTACTTAGGTCAGGGACAATTAAAGTGACAGGTGGGTGATGCTGGCTGTCTGCTATAAATTAACATGGCTACATCAGTCACTAAATTTTGCATTGTTGATGTCTTCTGTAGATTTTTTCCCCCTTCAATATGAAAGTCTCATAGGCGAAATGGTCAGACCAAGTCGTCCCACTGCTGTGCAGGCATTGAAGGTAGGAACAGAGGTGTAACAGAGACGAGACAGGATCAGCATGAGGCGTCGGAGCTGTGTGAAGCTCCCGCTGTATGTTTACCTCTTGTGCTTCTGAAGCGCTAAAGCGCAATGTGAAATCACACTAGGATGCCAAAATTACACTGCTGCAGGATCAATATGAATGTATGAAGGCCTGATGAAGGTGTATCTTTGTAACGTTGCTGTTGTGGGATATGAATGAATATGAAAGGGCTGTTAATGATCATTGCGTTCTTTTCCATCAGAAAAGCTGGCTGTTTGAAGTTACCTGGTTTATCTTGTTCTCCTGCAGCGATGTGGGCATGCCAGGGGTAAGTTTTCTATCTAACTAGCTCTCTGTTTGTTTTTCCTTACAACAATAAATACTATTTAGCTACTACCATAACATGAATCAGCTTTCTCTTCCTGCTCTCTAGTGCCACCTGAGCTGCCGTAGGCATCCTCCTGCTGTGGACGTTCCGGACTCCAGCAGATACAAACGTGCTGGACTCCAGCGGCAACAGCTTCTACTGCTCGTCTCATCACTATCACCGTTCCCTCTATCTCTTATTCTCCTCTATCCCTCTTCCAAGACCCAACTCGGTGGAGGCATGATGGCTGTCTAACGTGAGTCTGGTTTTGCCTGATGTTTCTGCCTGTTAAAAGGAAGTTTTCCTCGCTACTGTCACTAGCTAAATACTGCGATGTGAAATGCTCATGGTGGATTAAGGTAGGGTAAGACTGAGTCTTACCCTGTCTTGAAGTTTGGTCTCTGTTCATAATTTGAAATAGAGTGGTCTAGACCTCCTATGTTTGTAAAAGCGTCTTGAGATAACGTTTGTTGTGATTTGGCGCTATACAAATAAAGATTGATTGATTGATTGATTGATTGATTGATTGATTGATTGATTGATTGATTGATTGATTGATTGATTGATTGGTTGATTGATTGATTGATTGATTGATTGATTGATTGATTGATTGATTGATTGATTGATTGATTGAATGAATTCTTCCTCCAGAAAAACAAGGTTGCAGCCATTCAAAACAATAGCCCAAAAACTACTGGGTCACCTGACAAAGACTACTTTGTTTTTTATACGGTCTCTGGCCCTCACCTTAGAAAAACAAAGTCTGGATCATTCCTTAATTGTTGTGTTAATTGAAATAATTTTGTCTAATGTTGTCTTCTGTCACATGCAGACATCCTTGCATGCAGGAGATGTCACTTAACAGTGTTTAACTCAACAGCAGAAGCTGTAAATTATTCATCATATGCATATAATACATATAAGTAGACAGCACGCCTCAGGTGGTATTTAGGAGTGTGGTTCTAACAGGCTATTTCCATTGTTTATTACCATAACTGGATTTGCATACATTTTTGCGACAATACCCCTGAAATTGAGCCTGACAATTATTGTGCAGTTTGCATACAATACAGTACAGTGACAGACAGAGTGAATGTAAATGATCTGAAGATACAGCACTGTATTGTCCTTAAGGCAGAAGATTTTTTCATTATGCAGCCGTGGTATTTTAGCTACTCTGTTATTATCCACACACAACAATAAAGAGATTTCCTCTCCATCTGAATTTGTAATAATAAAACTGTCAGTGGTGATGAATGAGGCTCATGTCAACCATGCAGCTAATCAGTCTCAAAACCAGAGCAGCAGAGGGCTGATTACTGCTGCAGATTGGCTGCATGTTTCAGTTACAATTGCATTTGCAGCAGTTTGAATCCTTTCAAACTATTCAGGTTTCAACCATGCTCAAATCTATAAAACGTAATCTGACTTTCAGTCCAGCAGTCTCCTCTCAAACATCTCCTCCAGTCTCTCTGTGCACATGGTTTGACACTGACTACACACTCCTGACGACTAACACGTGACCTTTTGTTTCACCTGCAGGGGAGAGGCTCAGATCTCTGGTACACCTTCCTTCTTTGTTAACCTGAATATGCCACACAACCCATTTAGCCTAGCACTAACTGGGCTAAAAAAAGATACACAAACATTGTTCAACCATACAACTAAACAAACCACATCCTCCAAACAATGAATAAACAACTTCTCTATAAACACTTTTTTAAAACAAATAAAAAAATACGTGATTATAAAGGTTCTATTATTGCATTATATATATTATTGATTGCCATATCGGACTGCATCAGTCTTAGCTAGGTGTATGTCAATATGACTGCAATACTATCAGCACTGCTGCATACATTTTATCTTTTATCTGCCAGGTACTGAATTCACTAGATTACTAAAAAATATATATTCCTTTGGGCTGATCACAGAAAATGTCACATTATGATATCGTATCAAATACAGTAATCTGATTGATATTATGCTCTTTCCTAACACTGAATGATATCTGAGTGTTGCGGACAGCATTGGAGAGAGTGTACCTGTGTGATCTCAAAAAAAAGAAAGGAAACTTTAGGTAAGTGAGTGCGACTCACCTGCCCGAGGCTGATCCAGACTCTCATTGTCAGACTTCTCCTGCATCAGCCGGCGATGCCATCGCAGCGTCTCATCATTCACACCTGGCTGAAATCCAGAAGACTCTGCCTCTGTAACAAACAAAGCCAGAGTCATTTAATGGCAAAACCAGCAGATACTCCTGAAAGAAGAGAGTTCATACACAAAATGTATTTGATTATTACTGCTGGATTAGTGGATTGTTCTTCACTTTGTGTGGTCAATAAAGCTGAAACCATAAGGACCATAGACTGTATAAAATATGGACGTAGTATCCATGACGTCACTGATCTGTTTCTGAAGCACTGTTTTGAGGCCAGAGCCATATTGCTGCTGTCGAGCGATTGTGGCGTAAAGAGGCGGGCTTTGAGCCTCCTAGCCAACAGCTACAGTGTTCCCGCCTGTCAATTAAGTCAGCTGTGCCTCTCATTGGAAGACTCGTAATCTTAACATCTTCGAAATTGCTGCGTTAGAAAAAAATGTACCACCCGTACAGTGTGTGCCGATCAAGAAATGAGTTATCCAGACTACACTCGTCTTTTGTACCAGGCTGTAAACAAGTTTATTTCTGCTGTAAAGATCTGCTTTTTTGAATTGGTGTGTATTTGGTTTACGGTACTTCTGGAGCCAGCCTCAAGAGGATCCTCGAAGCACTGCAGTTTTTAGCACTTCCGTACTGGACTCATATTTCTAGACCAGAGGTTGCCGCTTGATAAGGACAGAAAAATAACTGTCAACTATTGTCATTAACGCAATCTCAGTGAATCTAGCACTCTGTAATTGTAAAAGTGTTTCATTTGTGACCTTACTGGCAATATGTTATAAAAAGAATGGATATCAAAAAGTCATTGTCTTTGTTGATTTTCTGTTGATGAGCTATTCTCCCTGCAGCAGAGGAACAGTTAGCCATTAACAGACAATGTTTTTTATTAAAACAGCCTCTAACCAAAACAATCTATGTCATATTTAGACAGTCTGGGTTTCATATTACAAAATGTTCACTTCTCTTCAGAAAATCCTCCAAGTATTGTTGCCACATTTTTCCCATGCAGCAATTGTCTCCAGAGTTATTCTTGACCCAGCAGACTGTGGCCTCATGTTTCTGGCTCTGAGAGATAGCAGCTTGTTCAGTAATACAGTCCATGCTGCCGTCAGCTGTCCTCAGCCGTCAGCTCACACATCTTTATGGTGTTTATTTCAGCTCTGGATTTCATTCCTCGATGGCTAATCTCTGTGTGGGTATCAGATTTTACAGCTTTACTACAGAGGCAGCCGAGGAAAACTCCCCACAGATTGATCTGTCTCATCATCTCTACGACAGGGGGAAAAAAATAAATATAGATATCCTCCACCACCCACAGAGATCTTTGCACCAAGTGCAGAGAAGATAGTGAGGCGGTTATTACACTTTGTACTTCACACCGTCCTTTTATTTAAGAGGCAGCTTGGTGTCTGATGCATTCGGTGATTGCCAGCCACTGTAGAGTCCCTTTGTACCTTACAGCTCAATGAGCCCATTTCACAAGGGCAGCAGTTCGTGGTTGAGAGGAGACGTGAAGGCTTTCATGTCGAGGCATCAAGAGGAGCTCCACTCATTGGAAATTCAAAAAGGGTTTCAGAGCAGACGGCTTCGCATCAGTTTCACACCTAGTACTGGGAGCAGGCTCCAGTATATAAACCGCATCATGTAACATTAGATAGAGGAAACAGATAATGTAATGCTTATTATGTAATATATTCAATCAACATTTGTTCATTTTTACTTCTAGATAATCCAGAGAAAATTGCTTATGGTGATAACTTACAACCTTTGCTTTATTTATAAGAGAATGGGGCTTTACAGTACCCCACACCACAGTAACAAAGAACAAGTCCAACCAAGACCACAGTGTGTCGAGACCACAACAAGACCTAAGCTTTGAGGGTTTTTAACTGAAGCAAGACCACTGACTGGTTATTAATACAATGAGCCTCCATCTGACATATTGCACTAGTGGGGCCAAGACATGCCCAGAAGCAATCTGGCTGGTGTAGCAGTGGGACTGACGTCACGCCTCTAACCAAAACACATAATTAACTAAGTGATAAAAATGTCAGAACTCTCAGGTTGGTACAGTCCACAGCAGAAAAGATTCTTGTTGCCAGTCTTAAGTGACACTTATGGCTATGGAAGGTTCAATGACTCTTATGCTAGAGTTTGTTTCTCTCACCATTCCTCTTCTACTAAATTAATTCAGCAAACACTGCTGCAGGAGCTGTCAATCCTCTCTTTAATATCAAATAACTAATTAAGACTAAACTTAGAAAAATGAAGACTTGCACATTAATCAGTAATGTAATTACATAAAGTATGTTTGAGAAGAATTTAATTGACTTTAATTTTAATTTTGTAGTTTGACCCAAGTGCCATCTGTCATGATGGAGGAGGTGGGCTTCAAGGCCTTTGCTCCAGCCAGTCAACAGGGGCAGCTCTAAAAGTTTTGGCTTCATGTTATGGATGGTTGTTGTTCTGTCCACTGTGATACTGTATAAATACTGTATGGACCACCAAAACTGAAAATTGATCGGAAGAATTCTATTTCCACAGAAACACACACAGTGACAACAATTTGAAATTGCAAATGAGATATTGTTGACTTTGAAGTAGGATGTTTTGCATGGAATCACAGAAAAAAATCATAAAAAATAAAGTAGGCACATAAAGTTGTGTTCCTTGACTACAAATCCTGAAAACTCTTTGTCATGGAGCATCAGGATGCAGTAAAAACAAACCCCAGACAAGATCAAGACCTCATACAGTGATCTTCAGGCTGCTTTTGAGATCAAGACCAATCTTGAGCAATACAACAACACAAGAGAAATAATTACTTTTACAAAGGTGAAATATTAAGTAAGAAGACACTTATTGTACCTTCAATGTTACAGTAATGACTTTGTTACTTCTAACCTAAATAGACTGCTTAAAATGTACCACAGCAAGTCCTTACTCACTGTACTTGCATTCGTAAATTCAATCTATTTGTTGTTCGTCTCCAAGACGGTTGCCACTACAAAAGCCAGACTTTGGTTCCTTTCAGGCCTTTATATCTTCCAGTGTGTTTGGCTCTGGTGTAGCTAACACTAAACAGTGTTTCTCGCAGAAGCTGAGCAGCTGAGAGCCTAAACAACAGCCACACTTGGTCATATAGCCATGTATCCCTTTTCCTTTAGTTTAAACTTCATGAATGTGTACAAGTTGGTATGTTAGGCAAAGAAATCCCTGGTGAGCCATGATACAACTACAAAATTGTAGTAAAGTAGACATAAAACTCAAACCCTTAGACAACCCCGATATAACCCTGACCTTTGATGAGAAAGTTACTCATAATTTTGGTGATTCATGATGTTTATCTAGCTTCACAGTTACCGTGATTTGTCTTCTAGATAATATCTGCTCAGGGTCTACAATGTAAATATAGAGAAAATAGGTTACAGAAGGATCAGTGGCGACTGCTGATGAAACATGAGATGTGGTGTTTGTATGGAAATATCTTAATCCTGCTGCCACATTCCTCAACATAAACAAGCTAGATTAGTGAAAAGAGAAATGTAAATACCATAATTCATAATTTATCTTTCTGCACATTGGTATAATAATGTAGGCTTCGGGATGGCTTCACTCTGAAGCTCTGCGCCACAGATTGTTGGGATACTCATACATGATTTTTAAGCCAGTGAGTCAAAATCCCACAAATTCATCTTGTTGAAACACATGCTGTGAACAAACACCAAATGGTGTCACTTCTTCTGTCATCAAATAAGGCTTATTTTTTATTTTTAAACGACATAGAAGAATAAATTACTTCAGTCATAATTCTCTGACAGAAATCTATACCCTCTAGGAAAGTCAAACCACTGTTGCCTCTGTCTGTAGCAGAAACAAGACATTTGATCCCGTCAATCACACATCGACTGGACAGACCGGCTTCCTGTGGTCTTACCCCAAACAGTTTCACTGCCTTCACACAGTGAGACTGCAGTCTGTTTTAGTATAACATCTCTGACTGTAAAATCCTCCTGAATCTTTCTACCTACAGCTTTGTGTATTTCATTCAGATTTTCAGAGCTCCTTTTAGAGTGCAGTCCACTGACAGTCAGTCTGAGATTGTTAAGATTGTAAATGTCATGTTGCAGTGAACAGACAGCTTATCAACATTTGATTTGATCTGAAATGGGATTCAAACCAACGTTATTCAAACATTTGACAGTAGACAAGTTCAAAGTAAAAAAAAAACCAGTCTGAAGAAAATAAAGCTGAAATCAGGATTATGTCACAAATTGAATTTGACAACTCATGACATAATCCTAATTCTGCATTAAAGATATAATACAATTGACCCTGTTTAAATTGACTGGAGCTTCATTATTATTGTCTATTCATACAGGTTTAATGCTTAATGATCAAAGGTGGCACTGACAACATAATCCAGCTTTATCCCTCCCTGGTAGTCTTTTTACATTTTATGGCATTAAATTAAAATTAGACACTTCCCTTTTGGGGACAGTTGATTGAAAGTATTATTCCAATGTAAATTCTGCAAGCACAATAGTATGTGTATGTCTATATGCTTCTAATTATGATTTATTTTCTTTTTCAACTAGTGTTGTTGCAATATCCCTTGCAGTATGGGGGAAGGGGTTCTTTACACTGGTTGCCACCCCCATGAAATGGTGTGAAGACAAAAAAGCAACAGCTGAACATGCTAGCTAGCTTGCCTTTACAGTGGTGTGTGTCTTCTCTTTCTGCTCAAATCATATCAGAGAAGAGGACACATGATTTTGGAAAAATGACAGGATTTTTGTGGACAATGTGTGACGCAGAATCAAGCGTAGAAGAAGAGGGTACGTTTTCATTGAACATGATGTTTCTGTAGCGGGCCTGGTGACGCAAATAAAACATAACTTAGAATAGCATAAGAAATAAATAATCAATCAATCAAACATTATTTATATAGCGCCAATTTATAACTAATGTTATCACTTTAAAAAGATAACACATAAGTCAGTTGTGTCTACTTGTAAAGTAGCATGTTGCTTCCCCCTTTGTCTTGTCTGATAAAGTAAGTTCAGTCAGACAACTCATGTTTGAATTGTTTATTGTAGCAACAAATACATATTACATGTTTGGCACCCAGGCTCCGGCCTCATCACTCCCTGCAGATAAATTTACATGGAGACATTGAGGAGTGATGAGCAAAACATACTGAACACACCCCGGAGCCTGCAGGTGGATGCTGGGGTGGCGGTTGGGATGAAAGAATATGCAGCAATAGGAATGCAGGGCAGCAGAGGCGTTGACAGGCAGAGGGAGAGATGGGAGATTTTCCTAGTTTAAATAGACCGCCAAATTGAGAGGCAGAGAGTGGTTATGGTTATGAGAGTGGGACATGTGAGATGTGTATAGCAGTGCAGCTCGAGTTGTCTGCCTGAGGCTGGCTGCAGAAACACCAGAAACCACATAGACACCAATTCAAAAAAGATGATCTTTACAGCATTAATAAACATGTTTACAGCCTGGTTCAAAAAACGGCTTGGCTCTACGTAGCTAATTCCTATATCAGCACACACTGTACGGGGGGAGAGGTTTTTTCTAACGGCGGTTCAGAAGATATTAAGATTCCGAGTTTTTGCCCAAATAAGGACATGACTGCCTTGACTCCCGGACGGGAACACATAGCTGTTGGCTAGGAGGCTCAAACTCCGCCCCTTTACGTCACACTCTGCCTGGTTGAGTTCCGCATTTACAATATGGCTGCTGCCGTTGATTGGCTTCAAAACAGCTCTCAGGAACAGATGGGTGAAGTCACAGATACTACATCCATATTTTATACAGTCTATGGCCTGAACTAGCTTGCAGGCGTCACTCCATTTTTCCATAGTTATCACAATACATCATTATTTTGAATGTTTTGAATCACATTAACCATGATATGAAAATCTGATACCATCACAGCCTTTTTCTCAACACTATAACCAACATGTGTCATTAACATTTTCCACTTTTCATGTCCTCTGTAGGTTTTTCATTTGAAAAGTGCCAAAGTCATTAGTGTTAAAATTCTACAAATAGTGACTTCAAAGCTTCTGTTATCAGTATTATTTGAATAATATCAGGTTATATGACTACTTGTTTGAGAGAGAGTTCATTGCAGGAGACAATCACAGAAATTCACAACTCTGCTGTACCAAGCAAAGCATTGTAGTGTTTAAGCTAATTTTTCATTTGGTTCTTCTGCATAAACTTCACTGTTAAACTCTCAAAACTCACCATCTTGTTCAGTGTTCAGAGGGCACAGACTTGAAGCTAATGTTGCCAGTGTTGCTCTTTGTCTAATGGGTGTGTTAGAAAGCCACTGATGCAAGAATACTTGCTATATCAACCTGAAAAGGTATGGAATAATGCCAATTTGTTTCCACTGCTCACAAATGGTCCCAAAAAGTTGTTTTAATGGGTTAAGAATGGATTCAACCATTTGTACAAAGCTATTTTTCCTTTTAATTAGAAAAAAACCCAACTTCAAATGATCCAAACTTTTATGAATACTTATCTTCAGTGAAATCAGTGAGCTGAACAAGAACATGACTAATAACACTTTTTTTAGCTTCTCTTTCCACAGCTTGTAAAGACAAGGAACTGCTAAAGTGGAGATAAAGTGTTGGATTTTGAGGTCACAAATGTGGAAACAACCTACTTTTTGACAAGCCTGCAACATTATCTGTTGCCTGCTCTATTTTGCATCTTGGAGACTGTTGTTATTGTAATCCTGAGTTTTTCCAAACACCCAATCCAATGTTTACCCCCCAGAATCAGAATTACTGTTTAATGATACGGAATGATAGTTGGATCTGCACATCCATAAATGGCTCTACACACAGTGTTATTCAGGATGATATAGTGAGTGTTGTATTAACCTAGCATTGTGACAGTAACCTGCCTGTCACCATTACAATTAGCAGACCACATTCTTTGCTTTGTGTGTTTCATACGGTATAGTTTTTTGAGCAGCCATAGTCTCCTAGACCTTTTGGTTGCAGGACACTGTGTATGCAGTATGAAACCAAACTGTATGTAAATCAGACACTCCTAACAGAACATTCATATCATCATGCTCTAATTGTTGAAAAAAAACATGATTAGTCCTGAAGCAGCTGATGAGTGTGTGACAATGTGTGACCACTTTGAAAAGGTTAAGAGAGAATAATGAGCTGGAAGGAGGATAGGATGTTTTAGGTGCACTGCGGCTAAATGCAATAGTCAAACACCTTACTAAATCTTACTTATGACAAAGACAAAAAGAAAATACTTCTGGGGGTTGATCATGGAGTGTATTCATTTGTGACGCTATAAGCTGTTAGAATATGGTGTAAAAGAACATGTAAGGAGAGGAGAGTTCGTCATGTTCCTGAACTGCAACAAAATCAATAACACATTTTAAATTCACACAACTACAAAACCTTTTATGGTAATACTGAACTCATAGTGTCAAGTTTTTAAGCTTAATCTATGAGGACTAATGAGGGGTCAATTCATGGGAAAATCAGGAACCAGGGTGTGTGCTTACGCAATCACAACTACAAAAATGAATTTTTAAGTCGGGCAGTAATACCTTTAGATAAAGATGAAATACTTATTGCATGCCGGTTGAATGGAGAATAACCTTTAACTGAGCTTTCCCCTGTTGATTGGATTTATACATGCCACAGTTTAAACGTGTGTCTGCTTTATGTAATCAACAAACTGTCACCCTCCTGCAGTGTGAACAGGAGGACAGAAGCTGGGAGCTGGTTGGCAGAATACTAAACTAAGATTTAGATATTCAGAAAAGAGCTGCAAATGTATATGGCTTGCAGATTATGGTATTCATTGAAGAGAAGGGTTAGCCACAGGATTTGGCAGAGTGCTTTTAATAATACCTTTTCATTCTGCAATTACATTTTTATGGACTTAAAATGTTATGTACATTTCCCTTTGCATTCAGATATTTTGATTGAGACTGAGATTGAGGTCCTATGCTTCAGATGAAGGAACACTGAGTGCTCTGAAGACAAGGATTATCCAGCTTTTTCTACAAACAAACGAAGAGTTCATTTGAAAAAACAGATTTCTCCATTTTTATACATTTTCAAAAAATCATTATTTTTAATATAGATTTTTAATAACGTTACATTTTTAAGATACCTCTGATTAGTAATGTCATTTTGACTTAGTCAAAGCCACCCAACTTAAATTGATTGATAATACCTAAAGCTACTTATAGAAAAAAATATGTTTTTGAAACCTTTCTTAAATCTTTTAAAAGTGAGTTATCTGTTTTTTCAAATGAACTCTTCAAATGTTTCTTGTTTAAATAGATTTTTTATATATTTCTTGATAATTGTCGACACATGATCAACTATCTGTTCAACCCATCATCCAAAAAACGTTTATTCTTAAAGAAAAAAATCAAACTTTAATATAGCATATGTCCTAATAATCGAAATATAAATATATAAGAATATATAACTCCTGATTTCTGCTTTTACTTCTCTACTTTGCATATTTTCTGTTATAAACTTAAACAGTGCCTGTATTGTGTGCACTATATTCGTCTGCGTGTTTGGTGTAGCTTTTCATAAATCTATGTGACATTATGTTCACAGAGTGTATTTAAGAATGTCGTAGTAATTGTCGTGCACGAATGCACGCGGGCAGGCGCGCGCAGCTTGTAATATCTATATTAAGGTCTCACCTGGTGCCTGGATGACCTGGGAGAGCCAAATGACAGCGAGCAGCCCGACTCCACAGCAGCAGAACCGCTGGAAGGGCCGCCGGTGCCTCGCCGCTGCTCTCATTCCTCAGCCGGCCGCATATCCACCAAAAACATCTGTTGCTCTCTTCCTGACACTTGTTTCACACTTTCTCTCTCTGCAAGCGGCTCCGAGCAGACCAACCACACAATCTCCAGCAGCAGCAGCAGCAGCAACAAGCGACTTCTCTGCCAAGTTGTGTCAAAAAAAATCCCCGCAAAGACCAGCCCGGTTTCCCCCTCCAGACTCAGAACAGACTCTGTGCTGCTTCACTCCGACAAGGCTCCGGGTCGCGTAACTCAAGTCCTCTCCGTTCATGTGCACAGCCTGAAAGGTCGACTGCAGATCCCACAGTGAGCTGCAGCAACAGGAGGCGACATGCTCTGAGCCCTGTGTGTGCCTCCACTCTCTCTCTTCTCTCTCTCCCTCTTTCTCTCTCTCTCTGCTGCCCTTACTTTAGACACCAGTCGGCGACAAACTCAACAGTCCTCGTCCAACTACTAGAGATGGGATTTGAGGTTCTTTGAAGGGAACCGGATCTTAAGGAGCCGTTCATTTCAAAGAGCCGTTCAAAAGACTGGCTCTTTTCCTCATTAAATGTAGCTGCCTGTGATTAAAGTTTATAGATTTAATTCATTTCAATTCATATAATAATTCAAGTTAAAAACTAGAATAATTCAAGGTTAAAATATATAGCTGTTTAATATAAGTTAATAAGAATTTGTTCCTCATAGAAAGTGAAAGCTTCCAGAACATGAGAAAGGGGGCAGGGTTTAGCAAGATGCACCTCATGATTGCCATGCAGCAAGGTTAATGCAGAGAGAAGGAAGCTGCTGCACATTGAAAGACCTGGGAAGCCAGAATTTCCATTTTTACTCCCTTACAGTCAAGCGGGAGTTGTCCAATGCGGAAGTGTTAAAAACTGCAGTTCATCAAGGATCCACTTGAGGTTGGCTCCGGAAGTACCGTAAGTCACATACACATGAATGGGAAAAAGACGATCTTACAGCAGAAATAAAGATGTTTACAGCCTGGTACAAAAGACGAGTGTAGTCTGAATAGCTCATTTCCCGATGTGCTCTCACTATGAGGGGGGTGAATTTTTTTCTAACGCGGCAATTTTGAAGATATTGAGATTACGAGTCTTCCAATGAGAAGCACAGCTGCCTGCAGGAACACTGCAGCTGTTGGCTAGGAGGCTAAAAGCCGCCTCTTTACGTCACACTGGCTTGACAGAAGCAATATGGCTGCTGCTGCCGATTGGTTTCAAAACAGCTCTTCAGAAACAGATGGGTGACGTCACGGATACTACGTCCATATTTTATACAGTCTATGGTAACAACACATAGTGACGACGTAAAGACGCTGTCAAACAAGACGTTATTAGACATTGTCAAACTACACATCAAGACAAACCATAACACACACTATGATGACACTGTCAAACAGCACATCATATTGACACTTTGTCAAATGACACATCATGACGACGCAATGTAATGACAAAGTCAGATGACACAAGGACAGTTCAACGTTCCATGGACAGACAAATGACTTCTCACATGTTCAGTAGACAGACAGTGCGCATGACGACATATTTTTGGCACAAACGGAACCCCATAGTCCTCGTCCAACTACTAGAGATGGGATTTGAGGTTCTCTGAAGGGAACCGGATCTTGAGGAGCCGCTCATTTCAAAGAGCCGTTCAAAAGACTGTCTCTTTGGCTCATTATATGTAGCTGCCTGTGATTAAAGTTTATAGATTTAATTCATTTCAATTCATATAATAATTCAAGTTAAAAACTAGAATAATTCAAGGTTAAAATATATAGCTGTTTAATATAAGTTCACTAGCAAGGGCCACGCCACACAAGGATATCAGTTTGGACATTTAATGAATTAGTTGTGCGTAGTGTGCCCAGCAGAAGGAGACTCAGGATGGGGGTTCCGTCTCAGCGTTATCCTGCCGGAACTGATCTTGACCCAGGTTGTACCTGGAAGTAGACAAGGGCATAGAAGGAGCGAGCACAAGCAGTTGGAGTAGGCTGGCTACGTTTAAGTAGGCTTGTCAGGTGATTAAGGGTGTGGTTTATGTGTGGTCCTGCTCCCGAATTTAAGTTAACACCTTAACTTCATTTAATAAGAATTTGTTCCTCATAGAAAGTGAAAGCATCCAGAACATGAGAAAGGGGGCAGGGTTTAGCAAGATGCACCTCATGCTTGCCATGCAGCAAGGTTAATGCAGAGAGAAGGAAGCTGCTGCACATTGAAAGACCTGGGAAGCCAGAATTTTCATTTTTACTCCCTTACAGTTCATGGGGCCGATGAGGTATGTGTTAAAGTTTGTTTGTGTGGCAGAATTCTTTACTTTGATGTGATTATAAGTTAAACAGCATGTAGTTTCTATGTATATTGATTTTATTTGATAAGTAGTGTGTTATGTGTTTATGTAATTTGTGTTTAAGCTTTATCAAGCTGATATCATGATTTTTATTACAGTTCTCACGGCATGCTCAAAGGCACTGATTGTGCGAAATAAATGCCCGTAAGAAAAGGAACGCCTTGTGACCGTGTCTTGACTGGAGGGAGTTACATTATATTTGTTTATTTCTTAGAAGTCAACCAGGGGTAACTTGTTTTTATCAAGAAAACAATCACTGGTAGTAGTTATAAGATAAGATTTGAATCAGAATAATTAAAACTTACACATCCCACCAATATATACATCCCCCGACGCCCACCCCCCCTTCACTCACATATACACACAAACATGCTGAACCACCACTGCACCATTAACTGCACTTTCCATCCTGTACATTCATTCATTCATTCATTCATTCATTCATTCATTCATTCATTCCGCACAAACTGTAAAATGTAAAAAAATGTAAAATGTAAATCTCTTTTAATCCCTATTGCATTACTGTACACGTGTATAGTCTAGTCATTCATGTAGATGTATATTATATCATATGTATTCATCAGTCATATTTGTATATTCTGTATTATTCATGTTATTTAACTTACTACTAAAGCACTTTTGGTTAGATGCAATCTATATTTCATTGCTTGTACCTGTGACATGCTCAATGACAATAAATTGAATCTAATCTTATCTAATCTAATCTAATATATACTCTATTGGTGGGAATTATTCTGAAATATTGATTATAATTTCATTTGGCATTGTAAACATTCAATATGATGGTGCCATATCCCCATGCTGCGACAGTGAGATCACTATTTTGTATTTCCCCTCACCTAAAAAACTTTGTGGCACTGTAAAAACTACGCAGGCTACAGATAACTTCCATGCAAAACAACTTTACTGTACATTTTTCCCCACAAGAACATTTTAACAATACAGAAATAAAAATAAAAGATAAACAAGAATAAATATATATGTATATAAAAAATATAGATACAACTGTAGAATAACAATTAGGACATTACAAATATGTGATGTGATATAAAAACGTCTCTCAAATGAATGGTTTGCAACTGCGAATCGGTTCTCATCGTTCACTTAAAAGAGTGTTCAAAAGACCGACTCGTTCGCGAACGTCACATCTCTACCAACTACTGCAGGTTCTCTCAGCTTGTGGACCTTGCAAAGACGCTAACATACAGTCATGGCCAAAAGTTTTGAGAATGGCACAAATATTACATTTTCACAAAGTCTGCTGCTTCAGGGTTTTTAGGTGTTTTTGTAAGATGTTTCTATGGTATAATGAAATACAATTAGAAGCATTTCATAAGTATCAAAAGCTTTTATTGAGAATTACACAGAATTCATGCAATAAGTCAATATTTGCAGTGTTGACCCTTCTTTTTCAAGACCTCTGCAATTCTCCCTGGCATGCTGTCAATCGACTTCTGGACCAAATCCTGACTGATGGCAGTCCATTCTTGCATAATCAATGCTTGGAGTTTGTCAGATTTTGTGGGTTTTTGATTGTCCACCCGCCTCTTGAGGATTGACCACAAGTTCTCACTGGGATTAAGATCTGGGGAGTTTCCTGGCCAAGGGCCCAAAATCTTAATGTTTTATTCCCCGAGCCATTTTGTTATGACTTTTGCTTTATGGCAAGGTGCTCCATCATGCTGGAAAAGGCATTCTTCATCACCAAACTGCCCTTGGATGGTTGGGAGAAGTTGCTCTCGGAGGACGTTCTGGTACCATTCTTTATTCATGGCTGTGTTTTTAGGCAAGATTGTGAGAGAGCCCACTCCCTTGACCGAAAAGCAACCCCACACATGAATGGTCTCAGGATGCTTCACTGTTGGCAAGAGACAGGACTGATGGTAGCGCTCACCTCGTCTTCTCCGAACAAGCCTTCCTCCAGATGCCCCAAACAATCGGAAAGGGGATTCATCAGAGAAAATGACTTTACCCCAGTCCTCAGCAGTCCAGTCCCTGTACCTTCCGCAGAATATTAGTCTGTCCCTGATGTTTTACTGGAGAGAAGTGGCTTCTTTGCTGCCCTCCTTGACACCAGGCCTTCCTCCAAAAGTCTTCACCTCACTGTGCGTGCAGATGCACTCACACCTGCCTGCTGCCATTCCTGAGCAAGCTCTGCACTGGTGGTGGCCCGATCCCGCAGCTGTAACACCTTCAGGAGACGGTCCTGGCGCTTGCTGGACTTTCTTGGGCGCACTGGAGCCTGTTTGGCAACAATTGAACCTCTCTCCTTGAAGTTCTTGATAATTCGATAGATGGTTGACTGAGGTGCAATCTTACTCGCTGCTATAAACTTCCCTGTTAGGCCCTTTTTGTGCAATGCAATGATGGCTGCACGTGTTTCCTTGCAGGTAACCATGGCTAACAGATGAGGAACAATGGTGTCATGCACCATCTTCCTTTTAAAGTGTCCAGTCACTCAATCATGACAGATTGATCGCCAGCCTTGTCCTCATCAACACCCACACCTGTGTTAATGTGTGTGACACCTGTGGGTCATTGAAATGATGTTAGCTGGTCCTTTTGTGGCAGGGCTGAAATGCAGTGGAAATGTGTTTTTGGTGATGAAGTTCATTTTCAAGGCAAAGAGGGACTTTACAATTAATTGCAGTTGAGCTGATCACTCCTCATAACATTCTGGAGTATATGCAAATTGCCATTATAAAAACTGAAACAGCAGACTTTGTGAAAATTAATAGTTGTGTCATTCTCAAAACTTTTGGCCATGACTGTACAATACAGTAAGTGGATGAGTGAAGAGGCACCTGTGACATTTCAGAGGTGCCAATTTCTGGTCCCAGTGGGCCTTATCACTTCATCACATTTTCCATCTCTTCCTCATTTGCACACACCTGATTAAATGTTGATTGGCTGAACACACCTGGTCCAGCTAATTAAGCATGAAGAGAGGGGGAGAGATGAGCAGAACTGGAGCTCTGAGTGGCCATTAGAACATGCATGACATTATAACATAATGTTCCTTTTTTTTTTTCAAGAAGGACAGATCACCTTAAAATGCTTATTGAATTTCATATGGTATTTATACCCTGAGATATACCATCTATGGGTACATCTCAGGCTTCTGTTCACTGCCTTTAAGTGGTTCAAAATGCAGATGTTACCCATCTGATCACTGGTTAAAAAACAGATCTCATAACCTCAATCCTGCCCTCTTTGTATTGGATCCTAGTAAATTGCTTGAAGTTGAACTACTAACTTTTAAAGCTCTACATAAGCAGGCCCCTGAGTATATCATTGACCTTCTATGAACCTACACGCCCTCTCAGGTCAGCTGACGTGAGTTTGCTGGTTGTACCCAGAGCCCGTTTAAAGATTAAGGGCTATCAGGCTTTTGCATTCAAGGCTCCCAAACACTGAAATTACCAACCTGCTGAGTTGAATACTCAGAAATAATATATAGATATTAAATCCTACACTTCTTATAATGCAATGTAAGTGTAGTCTTCTCTTTTAAAAACCTTAATGTCTGGTGAATTCAAACATCTTTTAAACTCCACACTGTCAGCTTGTGACATAGACTATCTATTGAAAAAGTTTCCAGGCTCATACTGAGATAACTCAGATGACATCACCATCATCATGTTCATTTTTTAAAAAGCTCCCACTATATTTTTTAAAGAGTAGTAATTCCATGATGATTCAAATAGAGTAATGACAAGATCTTGAGTGTAAGTTTGGCCAGGTTCCCTTTTAAATGAGTCTGCAGGAGTGTTTAAAGGTCAAAAGTTTGAATGCATCAGTTCACACCAGATATTTGCTTATATGATGAAAACTAAATTCAGCATTCCAATACTTAAGTTTTATAAGTTTCCGTATAAATAACACTAATTTATTTCAGCAGGGTTACCATCAATAGCTCTAATTTTGTTGACTGTGATTAAACTCATTACAGGAGATTAAGCACTCCTCTGATATTTCTATTTGTGGCCTTTTTGTTATTTATTACAGAAATTGCATTCTGTGCAGGTGTTGTCTCTCTTGTGTCACCCCCTGCAGCCTGCACCCAGCGGGGGGATATTTTGAAGCTTCCCTCCCCCTGTGAGCTCCCACTCACAGAAAATGTCCTTTCCTGACACTTTATCTAATACACAGTGTTACTATTAGCAACATAAACACGAGTAGACTCTGCCAGTAGGGTGAGATGGCTTGTTTCCAACACAAAGTAACTTGAACAAGAGACATCCAGCAATACTATGTCATACATTTCAACACATGAAAGATTTGACTCATGTTTTACTGGTGAAAGTTAGGATTTGAAGCCAAATAAGAAAGAAAATATGACTAATACCCCATGGATGATTTCTCTTGTTCCAGTTTTTCTTTCCCTTTTACACTTTCTCATCCAGAGCTGGAATTATTACAAAACAAAAGCTCTCAAAGTGAGGGCACTGCTCTTCTGTCTGTTTAGGGAAACAAAGACTACTTGTCACATGGAGACCTTCCAGAAACAGAGTGAAGATTATGAAACACTCCTTCACTGCTGTCTGCTAATAATCCACCCTGCCACTTCCCCACAAAGTACAAAAGGACACACAGCCTTTTGCGTAAAAGTGCATGTACTGTACAGTCAAAGGAGTCTGGATAATGTCTCCTACTAAAAATAAAGACCCTGGTTACACTTTACTCTCTGGATTTCCCTGTCTCTTCTGTCGTAACTCAACGTTATCTGTTAGTCCTGCATTAGGAAGTATTTGGGAAGCACTTATGAGCTTTTCATCAGAATTCAAGATGTGCGTAGGCCCCTGGGTAAAGTTTAATACAAAGTTACACATCAACTCATGGTTCACTCAAATTCAACTCCTCATTTGTTTTTCATTTGTTTCAAGATAAACACTCAAATTCTTTCATCTCTTATTGTTCAGTGCTAACACAACCTTCACTCAGTGACCTGGTGTTTCTCGTTCTTTAATGTCTAACTGCAGATTTTACGACACGCAGGCACAACTGTGTGATAGGTTTATCATTGACATGCAGGGATTGTGTTTTATGGTGTGCACGACTTATTAACAGGTTGCACACTTTGTAAAATGAGGTGTTGTTTCCAAAGCAGCATGTTCAGCACGTGTGTTGCATTTAGGTACAGAAAACTAATGGAGAAAAGCAAAAGAAGTGTAAAAACACATTCAAACTTACAGTAGTTCCCCAAAATTGTGATTTAAGTCTGTGTTATGCTGAAGAAATCAACACTGGGCTGCATTTCTCTCACAGAGGATGAACTGTATAATTTATTTTAGAGTTATTTGTAGCTGCTAATGTGTGCTATTGATCAAAATCTGCCAGATATGCAAAGATACACGTCAGTTTTTTGCAGGAGCACATCAGTGATTTTGCAAGGACCCTTAAACTAGGCCTCATCCACTTGTTGTTTATGGAGCAACATTGGCCTGGCCATTTAAACACAATATACAACCCCAGAGTCTAAACACACACACACATACACACACAAACCCCAGCACATGGCCTCTGTATTTACAGAACATGGATGAATCAAAGCGGCGTTAAGCCCTTGAGCTGTGTGTGACACATAGCCTCTAGTGAAGCGTCAGGCTTGCACTACAACCCCAAATAAAGACATAGGCCGCCGCATTGTTGTCATCAGTCCTGCTCCTGGTTTCAGGGCCTGGAAGATGAAGCATTTTTCTGCGGCTGTGTTTAGGAAAGCCTTCCAGAGGACAGAGCCCTGGGAAATGTTTGTATGATGTTGTCGGGCTGTATTATGATCACGGAACAAGCTTTGGAGAGAGTATTTGTCTTACCTCATGCTGAATCAATTCAAAGAGGAGGGAATGTGCATCCAATCAGAGTTTCTTTTTTGACTTTTTGTCCCACATTCAATCTCTGCAAGTGTTTATGTGTTACAGGCTGCTTTAAGGTTTGTAGTCCAGTACTGGTTGCCATCATTTTGAGGTTTATTGTGGAAAGCTGTAACATCCACAGACCGATGACTATAAAACTTGTTACGGTTAACATGAATACCAACATTTATCTCCTCATGGTGTAATTTGAATTTTTCTGATCCGTTGGTTTTTGTACACTTTCATACAAAACTAATAACGTTCCTATGGACCACAGTTGCATGTTTTCTTTGGTGCTGCTACTTAGCAAATGCTAGCCTACTAACATGCTAAACATCATATCTGGTTAGCATGGATAGTTTTGTTCACCTGGATGCATGCTCTCCTCCTTTAAAGACGTACAGTATATTGTTAAGAAGTAAAGCCTTGTGTAAGAAGGCTAAATCAGCGTGATAATTGAGCAACTATGGCCCAATGATTTCAAAACGTGAACCATATTAAAGGGAAGTTGTGGTTTATCACAGTCAGCATTTTTCAGTTCCCAATTAGATGTTCAGACTCAACAATTTGAGCTAATATCACTTTGGCAAAGTTTTTGAATGTTCATGAACGCAGATGTCACCGCACTGCCTGCTCAGCTAATTGTAAGTAATAAACAGGAAGTTAAACTGTCTCCTTTTCGTATCCACTCATGCATTACAGTCGTCAAAGTCACTCAAGCTCAAGCCTATACTTCTTGTTGTTTTTGTTTGCAGTGTTAAAGCTCCAAGAAATTAATCTATATCACACGACTAGTGATAAAATCAAAGCTGTAGACAAAATGATTCTCCACAGTTAAAGGGATATCTCATGCAAATCAGTAATGTTCCCTCTTAATGGCAAAAGTCCTCAATGGCATAACTGGGTAACTTTTTATAGCAGAGCAGTTTTAAGCTGCAAATACATTGTATGTGTTTCCTTTCATCTCACAAATTTCAAAAACTTTTTGAATCTAAAGTATCTTGTATGATGTTTGTGCAGCATAGATGCAGATCAAAACACTTTTTTTCTCAAAGCAGGTGCAGCCTTTCCCTTAGAAACATAATTGTATTTCCACATAAAAAGTAAGTTAGATATGTACTTATCCTTTTGCCATTTTGATCACAGCAGAAACCTCATGTTTTAAGATCTAGTGAGCCTGTCGAAATTCATGTTTATACATATTACATATACTTGTTCTTTCATCTCGCTCTTTAAACAGACTTTAACAGCCTATTCTTTGCAGCCTCCAATCTGATTTGGCCTTGAGCTCTGTCAGTGATAAAACATGTAAGACCTTTAAACTGTGTCTTACCGGCTGCTTTTACCTCCAGCTCTTGTGTTCATCATCCTCTGAGTTCAGTTCAGAAGGTGGGGTCCAACGAAGATCCTGCAACCTGCAGCCACCGAAGACACGTCTAGATCTTCCGCCTCCAGTTTGGATGGACCTCAAACTGCCATTTTTTCTGAAGTCATACTCAGGATGGGAACCTCATTGTTGTACTGCTGTATCCCAGAGGTGAGGTTAACATATGTTATCGTACAGTCTTATCCATTTCACAGCTTCCTGTTTGATCAAGCACTGAAAATACAATTAAAAGTTGGTTTCATAGTAAAACAGCATCAAATGTTCAAATTGAAAATGTGTATTGTTTTATGACAAATATATGCTAATTTTAAATTTGATGCCAGCAACATGTTTAGAAACAGTTATGGCTAAAAACCAGTACTGGGTGGCTGTGATTTCCGGGCCATAGGTAGTCCTGCGTTAAAGTCAGACATGAGTCTGTAGTGGAAACAACTGCATGGGCTGAAAGTCACTTCCAAAAGCCATTGTATTTGAACACAGTTTGTTGCTGCATTCACAAATGCAGATCCAGAAATGCCTGAGAGTTCTCTCTGCCCAAGCCCATGTAAGATCTACCCCCAGTGGAAAACTGTAACTGATTAATAAAAATTTGACATTCTTTCTGGAAATGATGGACACTGAATCCTCCACTCAGACGAGGAAGGAACATCCTGGCCTGTTACCAGAGCACAGTTCAGATTCTAGCATCCATAGTGGCATGCTCAATTTTTTTTCTATACAAAAAAGCTGGCATCAAATGTATGATGTGCATAGATTTATCATATAACAAAACATTTCAGTTTCAGCATTTGAAATGCTGTCTTTGCACTTCTTTCTATTGAATATAGGACTTTGCAAAGCATCAAATGTCAGTATTTCACACAGCGTACCAACCTTTTTCATACAAACTTTGTAAAAATCTGGAGAGTCTTGGAAAAATATTTGGAGTGAAAACCACATTTCATAACCCTTGATGTAAGCAACTAACACTAGTAAACCTATTCCTTAGCAGGAATTTTTGCTTTAACAGTGTGTCTTTTGTTACACAATCAAACTGTAACCTTACCATTAAGTAGCCAGCATTAATACTAACTTGGAAATGCTAACCTTGTATGTCGACTCAGATGCACAATATGCCACATTTTGCATCAAAACAACATATTTGACAACACATTTACTTCTGAAAGCAACAGCAAACAGTAGCATTCAACCGCTAGGAATTTTGGCTTTTCGTTATGTATCTTGAAACACTATCAAAATATAAGTTTAGGGGCACTGGTGGCCTAGCGGTCTGAGCGCCCAAACATACAGAGGCTACAGTCCTTGTCGCAGGGGTTGCTGGTTCAATTCCTGGCCGGTTGACCATTTCTTGCATGTTCTTCCCTGCTCTCTACTCCCCACATTTCCTGTCTCTCTTCAGCTGTCCTTTCAAAATAAAGGCAAAAAGGCCAAATATATATATATATATAGATATATATATATCTATATATATATCTATATATATATAGATATATATATACACTGTATATATATAAGTTTAACAAAAACAAAGTAAATGTGTCTGCTAAATACAGCTAATTACTACACACTGCACCTTTAAATGTTGTACCATCCAGATAGGCAACAGGCTATACATAGTTAAAACAACATGATTGTTAACCCATTAGCTACTGTCACATGAGCCATTGAAGTAAAAATATAACAACATTTCAGTGTGATAGTGTTAAATAATCGAATAGCCTAGCTAGGATGTGGTGATATGCTAATGTCAGCCATTGTGTGTAAGTGGAGATATTTCAAATAAGTTGTTTTTACATGAAATATAGCCTGTTGTCCATTCAGATCTTTTCATCTATAAATCTCATGGCTGAATTCAGTTGAAGTATTTCAGAGTACTGCATGTACTCTCCCTTTCAGTCCTTTAAGGTCATTCAACCACAATAAGATTTTTTATTTTAGTTGGATTTTCTGAGACAATTTATTCTTAAATATTTAAATACCAAAATAATCATCGAATCAGGGAAGCATACGCCATTCAACACATTCATTTCAGCTCAAACTCCATTTCAATGCATCATCAGTCACATTTGAAACACCCTTTCGTGTTTAATTCCTTTTTAAAAACCATAAATATTTGTCGCTTTGCTTTTATGAACATGACTCACTGAGCTTCAGTTATTCTTCAGACCAACAGCACACATCTGTTATTATTATTATTATCTGTTCTTTCTGATCATGTATTACTCAACGACTTTTCCCTCACATAGTGGATGAAGGACCAAGATGTTAGGACAGTCTCTTCCACAAAAAAAAACCTCAGTAAGTGCAACCAAAGACAAGGAAATGAGGTCACTATGCTGGGTTAACATACATTACATTTTCAGGTAGGCACAAAGTCAGAGAAAGAAGCCTTCACATAACACCAGTAGGACCAGTTTGACCACCACTCGTTAAGGCGTACCTTAAGGTGTTTTAAGACCTTATGAAATATCAAGAGCCGTAGCTGAAATAGCTCCGTACTTGAATGATAAGAAGAACCATAAGCAAGATTTGCAGATATTATTTTGTCATTTCATATCATGGTTGTTGGTTTTTCTACAAAGAAACAAAATTTATAACCAAGTTCACCTTTCTTTACTATCCTATTTCACATTTTACTCTCCACACTTCCTTCCAGTTTAAACAGCTACAAGAAAATCCACATTTGCATGATTAATAAGTTACATTTTTATACATACACACATACAGAAGGGGAGCTTGGAAGTTGCTTGGCACATTCTCATGCTTGACCAACCTCCTACAATCTAGTTAACTATACAGGAGACACAGTTAAACAGGTCTTCTAACACCAGTGTCTCCCCTCGGTCAGTCATGAGGCTTCAGCATGTACAGGAGATGAAACGGGAGCCTGCATGGCCACGATTAAAACACATTATCTGCATAATTATCCTGCAAAAAGGAGGGCATACACAACCCAATGCACTAAGTAACATGAACAGATCAGCTGTACATACAGTATCTTTACATACTGATAAAGTTTAGATTCATAATTTAATCTGTATATACTGTATCTTAATATGCTGGTACCAGGTATTCACAGTGACTCTAAAATAAAATTACAAGAGGAAGTTTGTACAAGAAAAACAAGAGTCTGAGTGACTGGCGAACGTTTGGCATCCCTTTTTTGTCCAAGTTGGTTGTCAAGTCAGTTCTGTTTGATTCCTCTGGGTTTGATAGAGCTGCCTGGGCTTTTTCGTTGGCACTGAGGAGAAGCAGTCTGACTCCTCTGAACACACGTTTCTTTTTTTTTTCTTTCTTTTTTTCAGCAGCAGTGGACACAAAAAAAGGTGAGGTAAGGTGGTGACAGGGGAGATCTTTTCCACCTTGTTATGCTGAGTAAGACATTACCTGGGCATGAGAATCAAATACAGCATGTGCCCCTATCCAGTGCTGATTTTACCTTAAAAGAAAGTGCGAGAATGACACAGAAACACACAAACACACATCAGGTATTGTCCTTACCACTACCACTCATAAGCCATATTTAACAAAATACTCACTGTATCATCCCAAAACACAAAACATTTTTAAATACAATATTCTATGTTTAGTTTGAACTTCCAGGTGTTGCTTTCAGACACCTAAAGCTATGTTGCCAGCTGAAGGAGAAGCTGCCTTTTTGGGGCATTTTGTGGTTCAGGCCAGCAGGAGGAGATCTTCTACAGTATGGCTGCTACAATAGTGAGGTTAGAAGAAAACAGCTACATGGAAGGAAGCTGAAGCAGCTCTTTTCCTGCCATTGTCTGTGTCTTCAGGAGAGGTATAACCCTTTTCAGTATCACTTTTATACTGTTTTCATACATACTTCCAGAGGGGGGGTCAAGCATGCTCAGGTCATTTTTCTGGGGGGGTTCCAGTTTATGTCCTTTCATTTATGTTTTAAAGATCTCCCTAAAAACTCAAGCATTTCTTAAAATACAGTACTACTGAGAGGAGAAGAGGGCAGAGAGTGATGTCTTTACGTAACAGACCTCGCTCTGAGGCGACTCAGTTACCATCATTACATCTTTTGAAGTAGAAGGCCGCCTACAGGCTCGTCATTGTCACGTCCTTTTTTTGTCTCTCGTTGTGTTTCAGTACACGACCATCCCACACTAACAGTGCCACACACACACTGAAACTACACGTCCGGCAGAGAGGATAGCAACACTACTGTTCACATATATTATTGGTGATATATATTTACACTTTTGGTCATTTCAGATAAGACACCACCTAACATGCTATACAGTGTCTCTCAGTCTTAATTGCCACTTTTTATGCAAGTGCTATTCAGCCCAGCTTGTCAAGTATTTAAGCAAGGTACAGTAAGAGATGCACACACACACGCTCGCACACATGCTGCATTAAACATCCACACACATACTGCTGTATCATACACACTAACAGAGAAGCACTCTGGTATAGAGGGTTGCACATTGGTCAGTCTGTGAAGGTGATGTGATGCTGAAAATGTCCTTTTTTGTCTTTTTTTTTCATGAGTTGATTTGCATACTTCCTCACCAGCAGGCAGGTCCAGGATTCAGGATTGAGATTGTGGTACCACACAGATTGAAGAAAATAAGTGTGTGTGTGTCTAGTTTTGCAAATTTGCATGAGAAAAATGAGTATACTGAGCGCAAAATCACGTAGTACAACTTGCATCTCTCTGCTGATTTTGTGTGTGTTATCGTGCATGCAGCAGTGCCAGAGCTAACAGGGCTTGTTGACGTTGCACAGCAGCTCGGTGACTTTGATGAGGCGAGCCACCGTGCTCTGAGACTCCTCCTGCAGCCGCTGGTTGTTCTGCCGGAGGCTCTGCACCTCGGCCTGCAGCACCGCCTTGTCCTCTTTCTCCTGAAAGACATCGGCACACAACAAAAACAAAAGCCGTCGCTCAGATCGCTGTGGCAGGAACGGGAGGGGAGCGACAGGTACAGCGGTGGCTTTAAGGTAACTAGTGGGCACACATAGACACAGAGCTTGAAACAAAAGTGACAGTCACAGTGTGGAGGAGCACATCTAGTGTGGTAGTAGTGAAAAACGGAAACAATATTTTTCAGAACTGGCAGAGTCTAAATGATGGAGGAGTCTCTGAGTTTGGTTTTGTGCTGTTGGTTAATCTGAGTAACTAAATTCCTACAGTAGGTACAGATAAGAATTTTGCTATCATTAAATAATGTTTACACTATCAAATGTTTAAAAAGTACATTTTATTGTCACCAAAAGCTCACAGGGTTGTCTTTAAATAGCTTGTTCGGTCAAGCCAACAGTGTTCAACCTCAAAATATTAAACTTAAAAACAGGAAATCTTCACATTTTCGTAGCTGGGACCGGAGAAAGTTTGAATTTTGCAGTTTAGAAATAAACTTTGCAAAATTATAGTTGAAAAGTTTTCTGTTTAACAAAAACACAAGTAATTGTTGCACCACTAAACGTGTGTGATATCATTGTTTTTGACAGTTTACAGGTTGAAAGGTCGCTCGATTGCAAAAATAGTTAACAGATGAATTGATAATGCAAGACGTGTAGTTGCAGTCCTTATAAAGGATATCAAAATAAACAGAAAACATTCCATTTAATTAGAATAAATAATAGCTTTTATATAATATGTGTACACACAGAAGCACATACACTACTGACAACAGAATGCTCAACACAGAGTCCACTTGTTTACTGCTGAGTGACTTAATCTGCTGAAGGCCATGAGAAGAGGCAGAAAGCTTCAGACGCACAGGCGGACTTTGTGTTCAGTCTTCCGACACATTTTTCTTACAGTATTTTTCGAACATTAAAATAAACATCAACAACAGATTTATGTTGAGTAGCAATCGAATTAGAAAATACTGGTAACAGCATTTAAGGAGTTGACATAAGATCATTTTAAATATGATATTTGAAAACTACAAATGTCTGTACAAATTTACAATAACGTCTCAATAAATAAACGAGTGTTTTTTGTAATTAATGCATCACCTGTGAGTCAGCTCAGAGTTGACATGCTGAATAGACGGGAGGATTTGTACATGTAAACAGCAAAGTTGCATCAGAAAATACAAAAGGTCTCACTCCAGCGACAGAAGCTGAGAAACTGAAATACTTTGTCCTACCTGCTGACTCTCCCGTGGAGCTCACTGAAAATATATATCATAGAGAAAAACATTCATGAAAGTCAAAGCACCTTTTGCAGGTCATCTTGCAGCTTCTTCAGCATAGCTTCCAGCTGGGATACTTTCTCCTCTAGGTGACCTGGAGAGTCACTGCAAAAAAAGAGACGCAGTGACACTTTGTCAAGCAAGTACAGAGTTCAACATTTTATACTCATTAAGCATAACAACAAAAACCAAGGTAAATCAACACATTCGTTTTTACAAGAAACATTAATGCTTTTACCGGCAACTGCTGCAGTTTAGAGAAAATTAGTGTAACGTTAATTCAGGCAGGCCACAAATTGAAGCTCGGAACTATCAGCTGACAGCTCAGCCGATAACATCTACACATCCAATTGGCAAATAGCAAAATTGGAGCTCTGTTTTAACTGCTTTAACCTGCCTTCTCTTTCTGCTTCTACCCACCTCCACCCTAACATCTCCTTTTCATGCTGTGTCTGATTTTACTAGTGTTGTAGGTATTGCTACTGATGCCAGCTCCGTTCCATACCCCTGGGATCTTTGCTGCTGCTCTCCCTGCTTCGGCTTCTTCATGCATGCACATGAAAGAGAGGACTGGGTGTGCTCTCACTACCTCAAGCCTTGGCATTCCATGTACACACGTGGAAGTAAGTAAGTAAGCAAACTTTATTTAGTATAGCACCTTTCACAGACATAGATACAAAGTGCTTTACAGAGAATCAATGTCGACAAGACAATACAATGAGCAATAAATAAGATAATAAAGAAAGCAGACAAAATGACATCAAATTACAACAGAAGGTTGAAAGCCATAACAAACAAACGTGTCTTAAGCTGCTTTTTAAAAGTCTCAGTCGAATCAGCACAGCACACTTGGGGTGGATGACTGTTCCTCTTTTTTCCATTTAAATGAAAAATTTTAAATTGTAAACTTGTACGCAAATTACAATGTCATTGAATTTCGCTCAATAAACAGAACTGCCCAAAAAATAAATAAATCAGTTTTAACGCCTCCTTCATCTCATACAGCGTGAACTTGCTCATTTGCCGGATTGGTCGCTGAGCTGTGTGTCACTGTGGTAACCTCACAGCTTAAAAGATTGTTGCCTTTAGTGTAACCTGTAATACTTGCAGATCAATTACAGTAATTACTACAGCTGATGAAAATACCCAGTCTGAGTGGGTGCAGTCATCCCATGATGCATTGCATCTGACTACTGGTGATGTCAATGGCATGACATGATGATGCTTTTACATGAAATTGGAAGATGTTAGATCCTTTTTTTGATGAGATTTTATGCTTTTTCAGTTAAATCTTTGCTTTTACTTTCTTCTTCCTCCTTTTTGTCATTATCAGCCATAGCTGTGTGTAAACAGTGAATGTCGTGTGTTACACTGATGGCAGAGGCTGTTATGTAAAGCACCAATCAGTAGTCCCATTCAAACTCTGTTGCCACAGTCACCTATGGCAATTTGGGGGGTGAAGTGTCTTGCCAAAGGACACTTCAGCATGTGGACAGTGTTTTATGTCTCATTTATTATATGTGTATAAATACTTGGTCAATGAAGCTGGTTTTGTAATGGGTTGCCCATTCTAATGGTAATGTTACAGCTACATTTTCACCTCGCAGCTGCTTTGCCTAAGATATTAAAAAGTGCTGCTGGATGTATTTGCAGAAAGAAATTCAGACTGTCTCTCTTTTCATAAACCAAAAAAATACAAACCACATTTTTGGATGTAATTTTCCACAAGGTACATACTGTACAGTAATGGTGTCTTCTTCTATCTGGAGCCAGATCTAATGGTGAAACAGTCATCCATGCTGACCTCTACAGTACGTGGGAGGACATAAACTGTCTGTGTAATAACTGGAAACCTGGACTGATAAAAGCTTTAAGTTTGTTTTTGCTCTGTTTTTATGGACTCATATTCTTTTGGCCACAAGCTCAGTGGTCTTTAAATGTTTCTACACAGCACGGAGGAGAGGAGTGCGGCCAATTAAGGTAAACAAGGAGCTGGATGAACTAGAAAAGACAAACAAAAGGGAATGGAGTGGGAGTTGTACGGAAAGATGACAACGACAGTGAGTCAGACATGATCCCGATATGTGTGTGTGTGTGTGTGTGTGTGTGTGTGTGTGTGTGTGTGTGTGTGTGTGTGTGTGTGTGTGTGTGTGTGTGTGTGTGTGTGTGTGTGTGTGTGTGTGTGTGCATCTGTGTTTGCATGCACAGAAGTGCACCACTGAGTCAGTGTGATGAGGGCTGTGTTTATGAGGGAGAAGCCATTACACTGACTGAACAGTTAGATGTTGTTGATGAAGTTAAAAAAATTAAGAGAGAATGAAAGACCAGAGCTGATGAAGAGGGTGTGTCCAACGATCAAACAGAAAGAAAACCAAGACACTAACGAGAGATATTGTATGAACCGTGTAGCAACCCACCTATCTTTTGAGTCTCTGAGCTTTCCGTCTGTCTGGTCAGCACCGGCTTGGGATGGGTCTCCAGCTTTACGGTCTGTAGTCAAAAGAGGTATAAACATTTGAAACACACTGGGATACACATAACAAAGAGTTTTTATACACTTTTATAAAGACACACCTAAATGGAACAGCTCTGTCTTTAGCTCAGACTTATATTCATTATAGCTAAAAGTATGTGGACATCTGAACACGACACCCACTCAGAATCACTGAATGAATATCTCATTTACCAACAATGAGCTGCTATAACAGAGTGCGGTCTACTAAAAGGACTTTAGAAGACTTGCTAAGGTTTAGGCGGTGTTGAATGATAAGGCCTGGTTTCTGTTGGCTGCTGAGTTTATGCTGAAGGTGTTAGTCAGGCTTTAGGTCTGTGCGGACCTTGAAAAAACATCTCCTTGTGTGTTCTGCTTTTGTCACCGGGGAACTAGGTTCAATGAGATAAGTGGCTTTTCCAATAATTTTCCACAAAGCTGTAGGCAGATAAAGTCCAGAATTTCAACATAACTGGAACAAAGGGCCCTAAAGTAGCACCAGACAGCTAGGGGTGTCCACTTGTCATATTTTGTAAGTTCTTCAGTCAACCAGAGGAGAAACAGTACATCATTACTTAATTACTCATACAGTATGGTAAAAGTAGCTCCTCACCCTCTCGTGACAGAGCCTCCAGGATGCTACGGCAGGCGGTAGCCAGGTCAGCGATGGACTGCCATTCCTCCTCGGTGGAATCTGTCGTCTCTGAGAGGACTGAGAGACACAAGTCCAAAATGAACAATTTAACAAGCTTTCTTATCTGTGTGTGGAAAGTATTAACCTGTCTGGTACAAAAGAGCAGAACAGAGGGACTGCAGACTACAGGGCAGCTTTTCAACAATAGCAGGAAGTCACCACTGGGGGATGCTGCTGCGTAATGCTGGTCAGAGTCAGGGGCAGCGGGTAAGAGGGAAGTGTAGTGCTTACTGTAATATGCCAGCAGGTTTCAATGGAATTAGTGACTTTGTAAAAATGTTTTTAACATCAGTTACACTGAAATTTTAGTCAGCATGACACTGAAATACAGTAGATGGGAATAAAGAGGTGTGGTAAAGAGCTATACATAGATTAAATAATTTATTTTTGGGGAATTCTTCTTCAAAATATACATAAAAAAATTATATTCAAGATGCTACAACCAATTAAAAAAAAAATCACAATCACAGCTTTGATTTCCATTTTACTGTGATTTAAGTTAAAAGACCCTGAAACTTCCTGTGGAAAAACCTGTGATATAAAACAAACAAGAGGCTTTAGAAGCCGCCCCCACAGAAATCAGAAGAATGTAATGAGAGGATGAGCAGCGCACTCTTCTTATGGAGCTTAAACGATGAGTCTCATAGTCTCAGCGGAGGCCGAGCAGATGGTGTAAGAGGGGCTCCTTGATTTGGGGCTGCCTAAAACTCCACCCCTCCCACCACCCATCTGTCCCCCTTTTATCCCCGCCCTGGCAGGGGGTGGCAGCAGTGCAGGGGTGATATTAGATTAGTGGGATAGGGGGCAGCACAGATAAAAGAGGAGGGACAAAGGGGATATAGAGGGGAGCAGAGGGAGGATAATGAAGAGAGGGTGAGGGTGAAGAGAGGGCAGAGAAAATCTGGTACAAAAAAAAGGAATTTGAGGCTTAAATCAGGCAGGGATGATTTGCAAACATGTGTAATTGTTCCATTTTGGCTTCATTTGAGAGGTCGTATCAGCTGGTGTGTGCGATAGGGGAGCTTTGTTTTGACTAATCGGGGTCAGAAAACTTCCTGTCCTCTTTTTAATCAACACGCCGCCACATTTTCTTCGGTTAAAGGGATTATGAATATTCTAATTCCATTTATTTCACTGTAAAAATGAAAAAATCTGCACTCATAAGGAAGAACTTACTCTTAGTGATGGAGTTATGAAGACTCAGAGCTCTGGAATTTCTTTCAGCTCGGTCAACACACGACAGCCGGGAGGAAGAGTCACTCGCAGAAGCTTTGTCATCACCAAACTCAGCCCCCATGAACTGAAGACACAGAGAGACACAGAGAAGAAACGACACTGTCAGAGAGGAGACGGAGAGCTGAGTAGAAATTGATCGGATGACCTCTCGTCTTAGTCCATCACCTGTTCGTCCTCCAGGGGAACTTTGGGTTTGACAGCCAGGATCAGATCAGGTGTGGCATCTCTCAGCTCGCCCACATTCTCGTAGATGTGGCGGTCGCCCTTCAGTCCCACATTGTCATACACGTGCCTGTCAGAGACACAGACATGAAAGAACACAAGCTTAATCTGCTGTGATGCTTTGTGACATTTTTTACTCAATCTGGAGGTCGAAAACAGAAAGCAGCATTTAGACAAGTAATCTCCAGGATGGCTTGGATTTGAGCCTGATTGATGTTTGTAATTCTGCGCTCACAGAAGGATCTATCAGAAACATCATATCTGATGCGGTTTGGGTCAAATTATTCAGCTCTGTTTCCCTGTGACAATAAATACAGCCAGATTCATTTTGGAGAGCTGCAGAGTTTAATATCATCCTTATGAATATTTCTTTCATGCTAAATTTCCTCTTCAAGCTGATGCTGTCTTTGGAGTTCTGGAGGTCAAACTAACCAGTGAGCTAACATCGAACTTTGAGACAGACACATTCATGAAACATGGCTTGGACACATGCTTTTTGTCTCCAGAAAGGACTTTGATACATACCCTACTAAAGGTTTGAGATAGGTATGTTAAGAATGGATCGCTTAAGTGTCCAATGAACCGGATGATGCCCCAGTTACAAAGTTAAATGTGACCTGTTTAACTGAGGTTTTGTTGAGCTTTTTCTGCAAACTGTGCTCAGCATGTTTAATCTTGTGAGACTCTGACGCTGACGGTTCACCTTAATAGAGAGCAATGTTATCTTAAGGTCTTAAGGTGCATTTTGACCAAGAGTTCAGGGGTCTTTCAGCCCCCAGAACTACTTTCCCCAGAACTAAAAGGTTCCTGTGCCCCCACTGTTGTCTGCGTTTCGTCCGCGGGCTGAAGTCCCAGGTAGATTGTGCATATCAGGCCAGTGATGTATGGACAAAAAAAATTATATTAAATGACATTTTGAAATCTTGATAAAAACTAAACTAGTATACATTCCCAGGAACTCCCTCTGTGTTTCAACAACTGTGTTAACTCCACAAACATTGTAACGTTCAACTGAAAGTCCCAGGACCTTTGAAAAGTACTACCCCCCAAGCAGGGGCTTTTCAGGGGGGGATGTTATCTACCCCGAACTAAAATTAGACCCTGGTTCCTCCAGTCGAAATGCACATAGTTCAGGGCTAAAGTCACTAGTTCTGGGGTAAAGTTCCTGCGTTCGAAAAACGCCTTTTGGTAGCTGGTCAGGTGCTTTTAGTTAGCTCAACGTCCGAGATCAGCAAAGCGATTTAGAGTCAGAATTCAAGTCACACTTTACATGAAGAGAGGGAAACTTAACAAAAGTCTGCCCACTTGTACACTTTGTAGAAAAGAGATGATTTACATTAACTGCAAGACAAATTTCAGCTGACAAGGCCCTATAACAAAACCTGTGCTACGATGCTAGCATTAGCAACCATCAGCACAAGCAGCCCCCAATATTAAACACTCCTTTCCAGCCTTAACTCAATGAAGTCCACAGTTATCAAGACATCTATGGCCCATTTCAGTACTAAAGTTAACAAACTAAATGTGAGGTTTGGAGTGATGCTTTTGTGACAGGGTTCACATATTAAATCAGAGTAACAAGCTATGAAGCAGACAGCATTAAGCCAAATGTGACAGAAATGTTTCTCACATTAAGAGCAAAATTAAACAAAAACTGTCAAATGAAGAGTAAGAGGCAATAAGCAGCAGTGTCTAAATGTGTGTGTCTAAATTATGAGGAGAAAAAAACATCTTGAATTGTTTTCATCACTACATTTTTAACACCAGGGCACTGCTCTGTCAAACAGTGTTTTTTCCCATCTGCTTTTATTGTTTAATTGGCTTTAATATTTGAACCTTGGGGAAATAAATACTTAGTTTAAGTGCTTAGCAGGTCCAATAAAGGTAGGTGTGTACAAAAAACAGGATTTCTGTGCTAGTTATAACAAATGTTTGAATTTCTTCACCAAATCACCTGTCATAGTGAGACACCTGAGCATGAGTGTGAGATAAGGGCTTGGTTTATTCAGTATTATTTCAGTTTGTACAGTGTTTTTCCTCTTTGCTCTCATGGCAAAGTTATAAACTTAATCACATGTTATTTTGAAAGATACACTGGCTTTCATTTTTTCTCAAAAATCAATTTGATTCAAATCGAATTGAACGAATCCTCCCACATTTCAATGAATCGTCCCTGAATCAGAACGTAGCTATCAAGGTTCAAATTGGTCCAGATCGTCTTGAAAAGGAGCGATGCTCACCCCCTTAGATAAGGGCATATTGTTAAAGTTACTTAACTCTGTTAATTAATAGTCTGTGATGGAAGAAACTGCACTGTCATTTCACTTCCTTACTCCTGAAGTGTTAGAGATTTTCCATTAAGTGAGTGAGGTGCTGAACTTTAAAAATCAAAAGAATGAGCACCCAAGTGTTTTTTCCAATGTTAAGGATTTTTTTAATTATAGAACTTTTGTGTTACGTTGACACACTTCAGTGACGCATTCCTTCATGTCCTTTCTCTGTGACTCGTCCTTTGCAGGAAAAGTGACGCACTGACTCAGAGATTAAAAAGTGATGAGTCAGCTTCAGCTCGGGGATATTTTCAGCCATGTTGGATGATTTAAGAGCTCTTTTACCTAATGCTCTCCTGATGTGTAGCTCCAACTATAACGATCTTGCAAAGCAGCCTTTCTTGTTACTTATACTGTAATTTTTCTCCATATTCTCTTCATTAAAAGTATAGTGTTACAAGCTTAATTAACACTCACCCGTCACATGTATCCCTGTAGGATGTTCTCTCCAATGAGCAGCTGCGTGTGAGCTGTGGGCCGCTTCCCTCCTCGCTCTGATTGGCTGGTTGGTCCTGCAGAGAAGTGGCTCGTAGCAAAGGTAAACTGGGCGGCGGGATAAGCATGGCATGACTTCTCTCACTTTGCTCTTTATCACACAGGTTCCCTTCACTTTCCACAGCCCCCACCTCAATTATGTCCACTTCATCAGCCCCACCAGCCTTCAGCATGTCTTCCTCCGTCACTTCTTCCTCCCTTTCTTCTTCTTCCTCTTCTTCTTCTTCTTCTTCTTCTTCTTCTTCTTCTTCCCTCTCGTCCAGCACCCAGGCCTCCCCAGACTGATCCTCGCCGGGTTTACACTCTGCATCTTTAATGGCTTTCTGGTAGAGCTCCGAGAAACTTCTGCAGATCATAAAACACAGACATATATATTCAGAAAGAATTCAATTACGCCTCTTTTCTTTCTTTTCTTTTCAGCTTCTTATTAAACTGTTGAGTCATAAATTAATCTAGAAGCCAAGAAAAAAGAATAGTTGGAAAAAAAAGAGCTATATTTGTCTGAGATTCATTTATATTCTTTTGAAATCACAGAGCCTCCATTTCCTATGAAGACATCTCTGCGACAATTTGTGCTTTGTTGTCACAGAACAAGCATTTCAGACGTGAAATATAAATAAAGCAAGGGGGAGTTCTCTGAGGATGATTCTGCTGCCAGCGTGAAATGTTTCTTTAAAATGAAGAGCTCCAGAAGTGTACTGCTTAGTTTGGTTTATATTTCTTTTAAAAACTCTGTTTATGCCCTCTGTCTGACTACAGCTGAGTGGAAAGTGTGCTGGACAATGTGTGTCACTGTGATTAAAGATCATTGGAGGGATTGATTAGTTGTGAGCCAGCTGGTGTGACACAGTCTGCAGCAGAGCAAGCTGTGACCTCAGAGTGGCACCTCTCATGTTTTCCTGAACTGTCTTGTCCCACTAGCTCCCTCTTTCTTGTTCATTTTCAACCTCTCTGTCATTCCCTCTCTGGGACTTCACTTTCTGCAGCACGCAGTATACCCATGAGCCCTTTCTCCAGTCTTACTTTGTGTCTGCTGACCCACATGTGCCCTTGTTAGCAGTCTCCCTCCCTTTCCTCCTCTCTTTCCTCCTCCTCCACACCCACCTGCGAGGTTTCCCGTTCTCGTCTGGTGGGATTACGGTGATGTGGATTTTGTGTGCTGTGCGGAGCAGCCTGGTTCTCTCTTCTGGGCTGAGGTGAACCAGGGAGTGTCCGCAGAGCCGCACAACACGAGCCCAAAGCTGCAAACCTCCGCTCTCGGCATAACAGAACCGCTGCAGCTCCGTCACAAAGCCCTCTTCATTCATGAGGAAGCCCGGCTGTCCGACACCATCACGCAGGGGGGTGACCTCAAAAGCCTCGCAACCCCGTGTGACCAGCTATGGAGGAGAAAAAGAAGCATTATTGTCTAATTATTGTTTTTTCTATTTTGCTAAATTTTACTATTTTTGTCAATTTGTTCATTTCTATGTGAATCATTTTGGCTGCATGCTAGCAACTGTAAGAGACAACAACTCTAAACACCTTTTCTTTTTTTTTTAACCAGATTTAGAATATACATTTTATCTCCTCAGAACAGAAAACGATTGTATTGATATATATTACATTTGTAATGCAAACAGGGCAGCAGTTTGAAGAAAGATACTGTAGGTATGAAGGGCCTTCTTCTGAATCGACAAAGTAATTCAATTTGTGTCAATCAGACATTGAAGGCATCCTTAACAACCAGAGTTATTACAGGTGTGTCTATGTAAAGAGTGCTGGAGAGACACTAATATTTCAAGTATATATTTATATGTAAAGTGAAACACTATGCTTACTTATTTTAAAAATCTTAACCTAAAAACAGCCTTAAATTGTGTTTTGTACAACTTAATTTGCAATTTATCTGTGCAATCACTTACATCACTATCTGTTCATCAGATAGAAGTGTCCATAGTGTGTATATATCTGTAATATTTGCCATATTTTATTTTACTCTATTTTTATACAATTTTATTTTATTTCATCATTAATATTATTATTGTTATTATATTTCTAACTATGTAAGTACCTTGTTATAATAATAATAATAATAATAATAATAATAATAATAATAATAATAATAATAATAATAATACATTTTATTTAGAAGCACCTTTCTAAACACTCAAGGTCACTTTACAGAAAGATTAAAACACAATGAATAAAACACGTTATAAAATAAATGAAAAACAAGCAGAGTAACACCAAATTAAAAGGAGGCTAAGGATAAGTTAGACAGCGAATGCAGTTTGAAACAGATGATTTTTGAGTTTTGATTTGAACAGGGGTAGTGAGTCAGATTTCCCGTGTCCCGTGTTGTAAGCTTCTGTAACAAAAGAATCTCCCCCAAAGGAGGATTAAATAAAGTATATCTTATATCTTAAGCATATGTTAAAAAAAAAATCTATCTTTAACTCTATTTCATGTACCAGCTGGATTTTCACGAGTCCTTCACTGTCAGAATACAATTCAAACTAGCAGCATTATAAAATCCTAATTAAAATCTATATTTCAGCAATAATGCTCATTGGGGAGTGATGTACTGATGTGATATTAACACAGCTGTCATTTGGTTACTGGTAAATGACTTCAGGACCAGTGTGTTAATATTCAGTAGAGCATACCTATCTTGAATTTCATATTGGTTCTGTTTTATAAGCAGCATTTAGTATCATGAGTAATATGTGTAATAAGCTTATTCTGTTTTCTGGGGCACCATTGGTTTTGTGGTGTAAAGATGTGCCACATGTAAAAGGGCCGTAGTCCTTATCGCAGCGGTCACTGGTTTGACTCCCTGCCTTTACTTTTTGCTGCATGTCTTCCCCCACTCTCCACTCAAGTGTCCTATCTAATAAAGGCAAAAAATGCCCCCACAAATAACTGAAAAGGGATTTTATTTTCTCTACTAAATCGTTCATTTCAATCAACAAAACCAACTCAAGACCTTGGCTTAAATTAGACTGTTGCAAATCTGTCCCTGCACTGTTGCTACTTTGAGTGTATCCACATGTTTCATCAAAGATCTGCTTTGTGTTTTCTTACATTCATTTCTTGACAGTTGCTTTGGTGGCTTGTGTAATTCAGAGGTACTAACAAAGACCTTTGATGTAATGTTAATTTAATAAGCACACCAGAACTCCTGGCTGAGGCAGAGTAACACAAGTCCCAGTGCTGTTATACTCAATATCAGCACTCATGGAATGCCTCTCGTCCAATCAATTTACTTACTCATTGTTGTGTAACAATCAATACAGGATAAATGAGTGTTATCATATGTTTTGTCACATCACCAAGCCGTTTGCCACCTGCTAAACAACTTAACATTCAATATATTCACCCACCTCCAGTCTCTGCACCACTTCTTTGATGTCCTCCGCCTGAGTCTCCATCACACCTATAGACACTGACTCTCCACGCTCATAGAAGATATCCAAGCATGGTCCCCCCTCCTTCACCTCTGTCACCGCCTTCCAACCAATCACATCCCGACAGGAGCAGTTAAACACCACCCTTCGTGTACACCTCTCAATGAGGACAACGGACTCGGCCGACACCCCCAGCAGACAGGGCAGCTTGTGCTCCTCTACCTCCCCGTCTTCTCCCCAGCTGTTAACCATCACAGCCCACACCAGCGCCCCGGCACTGTGCAGCTCCGCCCCTTTAGTGCCCTTCAGCTTGTCCTTGCGTTTTCCTCCCAGAGAGAGCAGGGGGAACTTGGTGGAGGAGTCGATGGGTGTGGTGGTGACGTAGTTCTCTGCAAGGTCCTTCAGGTATTCCTGCCGTGTGCGGGTGGCCATGGAGCGGAACTTTTCTGACTTCTCTGCAGCGTTTTCAGCATTCACCGCCTTTGCCAAGAGGAAGTCTCTTAAAGCGGGTGAGCGAGGGAAGCGGGCACCCTTAGGGAACAGTGGGCCAAATAATGGCATGTCTTTTGAACGAGTCACTGCCACTCTGAGGGAGAGAGAAGAAGAGGAATGTCAGAGTTTAGAGAGAGGGTACAGCAGAGACACTCTATCTCTGTCTTGTTTTCAGAACTTGAGTGTTGTGTAATACTCTCCAGAATAACAAACCTGTACACTGAAGATGCTGCAGTGATGCAAACACTTTTCTTTGCATTAATTAGGTAGGTTTAATAGTCTAGTTTTGTGTGTTCATCAAGGCCAGAACTTTTCATAAAATTTTTTAGATTACTAAAATCTAAACACAAGTTTTAATGTCAACCAAAAATGTTTTGTCTCAAAATATCTCTGTAGGAGAGTTAGTCCTTTTTTGGGGGTTGAAAGGTGTGAATATTTTAAGTGTAACAGAAAAGACAATGTTAGACCTGTAGTAGGTGTTGTCAGTGCAGGGCTCGTGAACCTGCACAATGATGAAGACATGCTGGAAGTGAGAACGGATGGATTTGGGAGTGAAGGGCAGGGCGCCTGGCTCCTGGAACACGATTGTCACGATGTCGTTACCAATGTGTCGCTTCCTCAGCAACTATAGGAGAAAACAGAGACACAGAGTGATGCAACAAACAAGCAGACCACAGTCATTAGTGAAAACCATATCACACTGGAGGCTGTTTGCAGTACTTATCAACCCATTTAAATTTCTCTATCTTAGGTTGCTGTTTTCTACCAGGCTGTTTTAATATATTTTGATGGATGCACAGTTAACAGTGCTGAATTGAGGCCCATGCAGAGATGCTGCAGTTCCTTTTGTGTCCAATTGAAGCTAAGGAGACCCCATTAACACCTGTAATCTCTCTCTGTCGCTTTAGTAGATTTCTCAGATCAGAATTGAAATTCTCAAAACTACTTGTTCAATCTTCACATCATTGCGTCACTTGTGCACATCAAAAAAGCAGTTTCTCATTTCTTTGAACAAGTTGCAAATGCTTTGGTACATCCATGCAAATGATTATGTACAATTCTCTGCTGTTTTCTACATTATCAAGTGTTTATGTCATGTTGATCAAAATGTATTATAATGGGTCTCTGTTGAATAGTCTCACCCTCCACAACGTTTAGGCATTTGTTCATCGCATAAGTCTTCACATGCAAAATGGTTGAACATGTTGTCAGAATATGTTAATCATATTTCTGTACATTTCCATCAGACTGTTTTACTAAATCTGTCCTGAATAGTTAAATTGCCCCCAGGTGAATCATGACTTTCTCTAACGAAGGGAAATGTGTGAAGCATTAAATCAACCAATGATCAACCAGTTTTCTGAAATAGCTCAAAGATGCATCTCATGAACCATCAACTGACAAGTATATATATATAGCCGGAGCACAACACAATGTTACAATGTAAAAGCTTAAATGTGAATCTTGTCCAGTCTCTTGCAATCAATCTCCCACATACACTAAGGTGTAACTTACAATTTACAATAACTATCATTAAAACTTTAGCCACAGTTGACATCAGAACGTCTCTCCAGAGTACACTGTTATATTGACAACATGACTAAGCAGTTTGATTGTCTTATCGGACATGACACAAGGACTTGTCACTCTGATGGCACCAACATGTTCATTGACACAGATATTTACTTTTGAGAGATGAACTAAGTATTTTGACCAAGATACTGGCTTTTGCAGGTAATCCATGGTGTTTTGCTATTTGTATGAATTGTCGAATATGATTTGAGAAATGTACCAAAGCGACTGAGAAAAACTGTAAAATGTCCATCTCTAAAACAGAAATAAACATGCTAACAGGCTGGTACAAAAACAAGTTTGTCTGAATAGCCCATTGATCTATGTGTACACATAAACAGAAAGAACATCTCTTGTAACTTATTTGCTTTGAGGTTTTGCATGATTAAACTTCATTAGAGACATGGCTGAATTAACTGACAGGTGGGCACATTGGAGCTGATTGCCAGGAGCCTAAAGGCCCGCCTCAACTCAACCAAAAGTTATGTGTAAGCAGCATTTTCATTATAGCGGCCGCCATCACTATGCTTCAAACAAGTGGTGACGTCAATGAGAGTTAGTCTGTGTTAAACAGTCTATAATTAATACCTGTGATAAACGCCCAATTATAAAGCAAAATTAAATATGTTAACACAATGTTACAATGTCATTTAGCAGATGCTTTTATCCAAAGCAACGTACATACGAGAACAAGAACAACACAAGCAAAGATCTAGACAAGAGGAAACAAGATCAGTACGGGTAACAAAGTGCTTCAAGTCCATTTGGATGCAGGTACTGCCAAGCAGTGTGAAGGCAATGCACCAAAGTAAATAAGTATTTTTTTTTTTAGTAAAATAAGGAACATCTACAATGAAGCAACCAAACAATTTAAGACCTTCCATTATCATCATCAACAATTAACTTGTCATCACCACAATAATGACCAAAGTACCAAGTGCTGGGTCACTCCAGAGCTGAACACAGATTCCCAGAGTAGAGCAGGACAGTGCGAGTCAACTGTAGCTGGAAGACACAATCTGCCACTGGGGACAACAGTGGAGAACAGTCTAGCTAAGTGCATAGTGCTTCCTAAAGAGCTGGGTCTTAAGCTGTCTTTTGAAAGTAGAGAGGGACTCTGCAGATCAAATGGAGTTGGACAATTCATTCCACCATTTCGGGACAACAGAAGAGAAGAGTCGAGCTAGTGACACACCAGTAGAAAAAAAAGGTTCCATCTTCATTTGAACATACTGTACAGGAAGTTGTGTTTTAAAATCATCCATTTTAGAAATATTAACACTAAGGGTTATGCAAAGATCTGCATAAATGGGGGCATGGCTGAGTTGACTCACAGGCAGGTGCGCTGTAGCTGTTTGCCTGAGGCATCCTTTAGCTCCATCTCTTTGTCTGTTGCTAGGTTAACCAAAGGGTAGGTTGAGTCGGCATTGCCAAAATGGCATTGTTAGGCTTCAGAACCCCTTTTCGGAAACCAACGGATGATGTAACTGAGACGGACTACATCCATTTTTTATACAGTTTATGGTGTACACATATGTTGTTGGATGTATTTTATTATTTAAAGGGAATTGGATGTTGCCATAGCTGTACCTAACAGATTCAAATAATAAATTATACACATTGACTCAAGATCATAGCTCTTGGAAATAAGGGCTATCCAATGAAAAAAATCTGCCCTGATGGAAAGTACCTGAAGCTGAGTAAAAGTGAAATATGGGCTAAAATAAAGCTATAATGAAAAATAAATCTGGGACCATAATTAATTATGTTGTTGATATCTCAACTATATTTTAAAATGTGCTTTGAAGAACAGAGCCTTGAAGAGCCTTTAACATATTCAATTATGGACAAGGCATTTTTTATATATATATGTTAGCATTTTTTCTCATTTCAGCATGTTTAATCTACATTTTAACACTTGTATCCATTCATTCATTTAGTGAAGCAATAACAGGAGTGAAATTTGAAAACAGAACGGTAAACTGTTCATCTCAAATTTTAAAATGAAAAAGCAGTTCATTCCAAATGGTCCTCAAGGCTTTTAAATGCTATGTTCTTCTGATATAAACCTTAAATTCCCATATTCATTTTATGTCTAATGTGACAGCTAACACTACTAAAGCACTGACTGCACATAAAGAACAGACAGTGATCTGAACAAGCAGACTGTCTGACAAGCTGCAGTGAATACCTCCATGGTGGGAGTGAACACTGGGGGGCAGGATTTTGATGTCATGCTTGTTGCAGAGCACAGAGGCTTTTCCTAAAGCATTTAGCAAAGCATGACAGTACGAACAGAGAGGGTTGATGAAGGCTGCACCAAGACTGATGTATTTTCTTAATAACAGGATGGAAATATATTTGATTGAATTGTAAGGTGAACGAGGACAGATTTATTTGGTACTGGAAACATTTCTGCAGCAACACAAGATAGAGCAGGCGAAGGAAAATGTACCTGCTGCGTGTTGTTGGCTGTGTAGGGCAGCATCGTGGACACATGAAACATAATCTCATAGTCCTGGTAGCGCGTGTAGAGAGAGTGTGTCCCGGTTGAGTCCGCTGCACAAGCAAAAGACACACAGAAAACACACACACATCACACAAAGAGATTAAGCAAAATCAGTCAATGTCTCTGAGTGAAAGAATAAACTCAAACTGTCAGAGTCAGGGTGAAATGTGTCCTATTTACTGGCTCTGCTGCTCAGTGAAGAGAAAACAGCTCGCAGATAATCAGCAGTGACTATGCTCTTTTATAGGCATTACTCAGATTACATGAGGCCAGATAGCAGTTATCTCAGGCTTTCAGTGCTGCACTGATGCCCTTTGGATAATGGCGACAAGGTGAGATCCCGCCAATAGATCGGGGCGTGGTGTGTGTTTTCAGCTCACTCTTGTTGTCCAGCTGAGCTCGGTATTTCTCCCAGCCCTTCAGGCGCACCCGCTCCCCAAGCAGATCCAGAAACTCCTCAAAGGCCGGCCCTGAGCTCTCGTTGTTGTACATGTCTTCCTCCGAGCTCTGCCCGGCCCGGCAGTACATCACGCCAACCTTTCTCTGAAAATTCAGCTGCAATGGAAGACAGAGGGGAACAGAGTTTATCATTTATTTATGGCATTTTCTACCTTTTAGGCAATCCTGATTACTCCAGTTTTTACTTTACGGCTGCAAAATGGATAGATAGATAGATAGATAGATAGATAGATAGATAGATAGATAGATAGATAGATAGATAGATAGATAGATAGATAGATAGATAGATAGATAGATAGATAGATAGATAGATAGATAGATAGATAGATAGATAGATAGATAGATAGATAGAGTAGAATGTACTTTATTCATATTAGCTCTTTTGAATTATGTCAGCTTTTATAACAGAGTTCAAGCTCCTTAATATTTCTTTGTTGTGTTTTTTTGTTTCCTTTCCTGAAGGAGTTCACCTCAAAGGTAGAGCTAGAGGTCATCTGGGGTTCAAGTAAGGTTCAAAATCAATGTTATGATAGTAGGATCTTTTTTGATCTTTCTTCCTTTGTTCCTTTTTTTTGTTTTTCTTGATGTTATTGATTCTAACTCTTTAGTAAATTTGAGTAGATTGAGCCCAAGGAAGGGGGGGCAAAGAAGTGTAACTTAAATATTTTACATTATTAACTGAAATAATGATAGACACATAAAATATCAATGAAATATAATTTTGGTCATAACTGATTACTGATTGCCTGACATGTCAAGCCTTCACCGAGCCAGGACCCTCAGCAAGGCCTGGTCCATCGTGGCTGACCCATGTTTTTCGCCAGCTTCCCTGAGGCCGCAGATTCGCGATGACAAAAAGTAGGACAAATAGGAAAATAAACTCTTTTGTCCCGGTAGCAGCTAGCCTGCTTAACGATGCCACATAGCTGTTGTTTCTATGTTGTTACTGTTGTTACTGTTCTGATGTTGGTGTGTTTTGTTGTACTGTTTTGTTAATGTCACTGCTGATTGAAAGACAAATTGCCCCCCGTGGATAATAAAGAACCTTGAACCTTGAACCTCAAATGATTTAGGATGAAAACAACAATTTTACAACAACAAAAAAAAAACAGGTGGATAATCATACAGAAATATACTGTAGGCAGAAAGAATGATGCATTCAATTTTTAGTACACAATTGGTGTGATTTTTAAAAGTAGCTAACAAAGTAGTTCAGATAATTATTATTTATTTATCTTTAATTTATCTAAAATTGAAAGACAGATGCATATACCGTATGAAGTTATGATAACTACTCCCCTCATGCAACCAGACGTGATTGATTGGTGTGGACTTCAGATGTAGCTATCAGAGAGTCAAATATTCAGCCTGGACTTCGATAATAAACCTTTTTCTGCTTCCAGGTTTCCTAAAAATCATTTTAATCTGACACACATACAGCAGTCTGAAGTGTCAGCAGATGCAGCCTTACTCACCCCTTGTTCGTCGAGTTTCAGCAGGGTGTCGCGGACCTTGGGGGAGTTTGAGGCCAAGCGGAGGCAGTGCAGGTTCAGCTCAGGCATGATGAACTCCAGTAGCCTCTTAGGAGACAAGCCTCTGGGGGTCGTGTGTCGAGCAGCAGAAGGCACAGACTCCTCAAGGATGGAACCTCGCAGTGTCTTCATCTGAGGAGACGACACACAGTCATCACATCCAGCCGAATCGATTTCACACACACACACACACGTACACACACACACACACACACACACACACACACACACATGCACTGAACTTGATGAGAGCTTTGAGGAGAGAAAAAAGATGGCTTACCTCTGTGGTGCGGAAGATGATTCTGTAATTGTACTGAGCTCCACTGGATCCCTCCTTCTCCTCACGACGGAAACTGATGGCTACCGGACCGAGGCGATCGTCCATGCCGAAGAAATTCTGGTGTTCTGTAAGGACATTACAGTCACATAAATATAGCTATGAAGAACAATACTGTTAATGTTGCTCTTGGAAAAAGGGTAGCGGAATAGTTGTGGCTTAAATGTGATGCTAATGAGGAACCGTAAGGACATTATTCAGATTGAGTAGGGGTGTTTATCTTATATATTTATTTCAAAATATGGCTGAACTAACTTCAAATTCAAAGATTGCTGAGTAAATAATTTGTACAGCCACCAAATAATTAAACTTGATTTTGATGAGAAAAAGGAAAGCCTTACAGGACCAGTCTAGGCTTTAACCTGGCATCGTCAGACTAATTCTAACATCTTATTTACTCTGAAACTTCTTCATTCATATTCAGGGATGTTACCAGACAAAGATTCTAGATGCTACAACCAATCAGAGCAACAAGATGGTTGATATAGCAGTAGGATGGTAGGCTAGGTAGTTGATTCAATTTTGCATTTCTTATGGCTTCAAATTCAATATATATATATTCAATATTCATTATCAGACATTTGGCATGGCATGATTTAGTAGCAAAGATTTACAATTTGTACCTACAGTATGTGAACTGCTATCCAGTTTGTTTAATACTGGAGACGTAGCTGATTCAGAACCTTGCATATCATCAGCCATCTTGGCTTCATTGGCACTTAGATTAAATCAATAAAAGATAAATGGCTGAATGGGAAGGGGGCCACGTGCATCTGCCAAAGCAAATAAAGAATGAACACAGGGATCTATCTGGTTCCCATGCTAGTTGTCTTCTGCCTATGACCAAAGTGTATCATAATTACTTGAGGCAAACACAAGGAGTGTGATTATGTGATGTCTATTTACACAATATACCCAAGGGCATACTGAAATAAAATAAAATCCAGGCTTACGGTTTGGTTTTAGACTTCTATCCAAGTCAGGAGAAGTAAAATCACATAACCCTTCCTTATCTGAAACCCCCCTCCGTAATAATTAATATGCAGTCTTTTAAGAATAAAGTTAGAATCTGAAAAATCGACTGAACAATGATGGTGGATCTCTAATAGCATTAAGGGCATCAAAGTGCACTTCAAATTTTTAGAAGCTGAACAGAATTTTTATTTTTATTTGATTTATTTTGGCCTTTGTCTTCTTTCTTTAGGACGGCGGATAGAGTCTGAAAATACGGGCAAGAGAATGCAGTATTGAGAGGTATCAAAGTGCTGAGGGTTGAAGGACTAAGCCTCTGAGGTGGTCACTGAAAAGACTTAGTTTTATTTTTGTGATATCATCTACACATTGATGGAGCGGTGAAGCTGCCTAGCGCTGCACGTACCTTTCATGTAGAAGTATTTGCGATAGTAATGGGCTCCCAGATCTGCATGCTCTATGAAGTAGTTGCTTTTGCCCTGTTGTTGGATGTGACTCTCTCTGGGCTCCTCCAGGACCGACACTGCATCATTGGGGGTCCGTAAGCTGGACCAGAGTCCTCGCCTCCCCTGGGATCTACCCAGACCCACCTGCTCCTCTCCCCCTGTCTCATTGCGGAAGTGTGGGCAGCTAAGCAGGAGTTCGTTATCGTTGCCGTCCCCTTCGTCCAGCAGCAGCGACTGCTCGGGGTCATCAGCGATCCCCCCGTTGCCTCCCCCGCCCTGAGCAGGTGAGGACGGGGTGGCCTGGGAGAGAGGCCTCAGCTGGGAGGCGGCTGAAGCCCCTGAGGTGATGTTCTTCTTCCGTCCAATGCTGTCTCTGTTTGTAGCTGCCTCAGTGAGGTCAAACAGGATGCTCTGAACATCATAGTGGGCAAAATTCCTCACCCAGGCTCCGCCCCCGATGTTGTCATACGGACCTGGTTGGGGAATCAGAGAAGGCACAGGTTTGCTCTTCTTACTTAGACCTTCAGGCTTCGGCGGCTTGGCAGGTTTTGGGGAGTCCCCTGTGGAAAGAGTCAGACCTCGAAAGAATCCGTCAGGCTCTGGCGGGTTGCCTTGCAGTCCTAAAAGCAGGAAAGGGTCTTTGAAGCGGAGAGCATTTGGACTCAAAGGTCCCTGATCTGCACAGCTCGCCTCCTGGGCTTGAGTCTGTCTCTCCAGCGAGGACAAGCTGCCGTATTCTCTATGCAGCAGAACACCTGAGTCCCCTTGAGCTCCTACACCTGCTTTCTCACCAGCTACTCGAGCAGATTTCCCTCCAGCCTTTCCGGAGGAGTCCAAGTCCCCCAAAGTTACATCACTGTTACTTCTCTGCATGATGTGGCCCCGGCCCACTGATCTAAGGGTCAAGCCCACACGGCTCGGAGTGAGGCTGTCTCCATCCACTCCATCACCCTCCCTCCTGGGTGGCCACTCTACCACACCTGCCTCCCGTTTGGGGTCAAAGTTCACTGTAGCAATTGGCGGCCGCATGTTCTGACGGCGAAACTTGCGGATGAAGAGATCATCTGACTGCATGGTGCCCCTAGAAACCAGCTCCAGTCTTCCAGTCTTGTCTCCACTCTGGGCTCCCAGAGCTTCCTGCTCTCCCAGTTAAATGCCTGTCCTGGTCTCTGTGGTACTGGTGTGAAACTGGAGTGATGCGCACGGAGATGAAAAAACCCTCTGAGTGAAAGCAGCAAATATAGAACTCATTCACACCACTTAAGATGACTGAACTTTCTCAACCCTTGGGCTCCCATAGAAATTTCCTTGAGGTGCCAAACAAGTCAACAAGTCCTTGAAGTGTAAAATGAAGAAGATTGTTGAAGGAAATTTGCAGCAAATTTTTGCTGCGGGTGTACAGATGGGTGTTTTAGTGGAACTCCAGTTTTGGGGTGCCCCTTCCTGCTGGGTAAGAATGTGAGGATCATCCCTGGAGCCAGACTTTCTTTCCTAGGTGTAGGAGAGGTAATGTCTCTATCAACCGTCCTAACATGGCATCCATTCCTCTGCACTCTTCAGTGCCTGCTGCTTCCCTTTTGCTCTTATCCACTGGCCACCTGCAGTAAAAGAAGAAGGAAACCTCTTTTATTAACATCATCTTACACATCATGTACCCACATTGCTATTTTCCTCATCGACAGCTTCATATTCAACCCATAACAGCCTCTCAGTGTGTGCACACAATCACAGTGTGGAGGAGAAAAGCTTTGATAAACAAGTATTGAATGCCAAAAATAAAGCAGCAAGCAGGTGTGACGTGTGTTTTATTGTCGAGTAATGCCTCTGTACCTCTGTTTTTCTGTTTTCTTTTATTATTACTCTTTCCTTTACACACTTTCCGTTCCATAGTTTCCCAAAATAGCATCACAGCAGACCAAACGCTCACCACGTCCAGCCTGCACACGCTCACAATAGATGGGCACTAACTCAGGGGAGGGGGCCTTCCTGGCTCACCGAGTGTGTGCCAACAACCAAGAGAAATAAGTGTAACAATCTCACCCTCGCATACGTTCACACACAAACACACAGTTTTAGTAACTTAACTTCTGCATGAATATTTAAAAGAATACATGGAAAGCAGCACCAGAGTCGTCGTAAATAACTGCTGGTACATTATTGTAGATCAGCTGTTGGAACACTTCTATTTTACTATGTCAGTAAAAGGGTTAAAATTCATCAAGTCATTTACAGTCAAATGCTTTTGTTACAGACTATGAAAACAGTGTGCTTCCCCTTTTTTAAGACCGAACGGAATTCAGCTTTTTAAGTTTTGCAAGCAACTTACCGAAAGAGTGATCCGATCAGCCAGTTTCACACTGCATTTCATGCCTTTACCCTGTCTTTGACCAAACTGACGTCAATCAACCAATGCCGAAACCTTTTTTGTCGCTCTCAATAAGGTACGAGGCTTCTTCCTGTCTAGCTTTTTTCTCATGCATCTCGTCTCTCGCACTTGCAGCCTAAAGAGCAGGTGCATCAGTGCAGAGCTGCTACCAGAAAAGCTACACATACGCAAACACACACTCACACATGTAAAAAAAAAAAAGAAGCTCTAGAGTAACGTGAGGAAGTCACAACATATCCTGGTTTCCCTTCCTTGCTCACACCTCGTCCTTCTACTGGCAGTCTGAGGGTATATCAAGCAGACGTTTAGCTGAGATAAAGCCTTGAAAACAAAGCTTTTCAGATTTTGAAGTTGAGTAATTGTTGCCAGCAATCACAGATCAGAGGTCATCAGTGGTTTAAATAGTATGTCAAGATATGCTAATGTGCGTTGAAACTTTCATCTGCACTTTAATCATTTAGAAAACATTGGTTGACATTTAAGGTAGTCACTGTAAGGAGGAAGTGGTGTTGACTGCAGATTTAGCTGTCCTCTCATAAGGTTTTTGTTCATACATAGCTGGATAACGGCTGCTCTTTAATACATGGAAAAGGGTTATTTTAGGTTTTTAACACGTTATTATTTAGTACATTGTGATGCAGCATTTGTTATCTCTTAGCGTTCTCTTCTCTGCACTGAACATTTTAAGGATATTGTTACATATTGAAAATCATATTGGATCTTAACAGTTCATTTTCACTTGTTCTACTTGAAATAAAAGCTTCCTGAGTTTTGTGGAACGGGAAAATGGAAATGTACTCAAAGCGCACAGTTTCCTGAGTTGATTTACATCCTAACCACCAATATCTGACCTTTATGTTTTCACTATTTACATCAAAAATAGCATGCTTTCTATTTTTGTGGAGTGGCTCTGCTTATACGAAGCTCTGAAACAAGCTGATACAGTCTGAGAACACACAATCTCCTCAGCAGAGTTTGAGACACATGTTATTTGATGAAATTGAGCACACAAACTGAGAAACCATCAGAATTAATGTGAATCTTAACATGAGCTATGAGCAGTGGTGGACGAAGTACACGTCTTCATTACTTAAGTCAAAGTATAGATACTCCAGGTCTAATATTACTCCAATAAAAGTGAAAGTTGCTCTGTCAAATTATTACTTGAGTTAAAGTACTGAAGTACTTGCTTTAAAAAAAATACTTTAGCATTCAAAGTACTTCTTAGAAATATCTCAAAATGTTGTATTTTCACAAAGCATGAGTGCAGTCAAGAATACATAGGAGTACATTCTGTTACATTCTGTTTATCTAGAAACCATTACTTGAAATCTCTAAAAACTACACCATGGAATAAAAACAGAAACTAAGTTACTCTAAGCACAGACAACTTAGTTTGAAATGTTCATCTGGAATTAAACAAACGTTATAGCTCGACACGCTTTCTCAGGTTGGACAGTGAATGTTTGTATGTTCGGGCAGAGTGGGAAACAGGGAGAACATTTCAGACGATACGTATCATTCTTCATTTCAAAAACCTCTAACATAGGCTGAAGATATGGACATGGGTGCTAGGGTGGAGAATTATAGCCATCATTACCACCTCTACATGAACTGCCTGATCTGAGGGAAATGCTCTGTTTGCTCCACGTTCAACCGTGGAGACGCACGTGGACAGGTATGACTAAATCACTGAGACAAACAGAACTTCACAAACACATTTTACTGTATTAGGGATCAGATTTCAGAGAAGAGATGGAAATTCATGAGCTGACTTCAAAGCAAAAGTAGTGAGTAACTAGAGCATTGATAGAAATGTAGTGGAGTAAAAAGTACAATAATTGTCTTCTGAATGTAGTGGAGTCAAAAGTAAGTTTCCTCAAAAAATAATACTCAAGTAAAGTACAGATACTCAAAAAATTTACTTAAGTACAGTACTCAAGTACATTTACTTTGTTACCGTCCACCACTGGCTATGAGAGTAGGGTTAAAGACTCCACCATTACTGACAAACACTTCTGTAGCTGTGAACTGTTAGGCTGTGGTCAGACAGGGTGAGCATGTGTAATATTAAAGCTATATAAAACATGGTTTCACTGGCTGCCTGAGCTTCCTTTGTGATGTATAATTCACATTACATAGAGATGCTACATAAAATTGAGTAACACATCACATGCAAAATCTAACTGGTCCATGCCTAAAATGTAAGAAATGTATCTACATTACCCAGTGTGTCAAATGTGTGATTCCACACCTGGCACACATACACACACTGGTTCACACAGAGCAGCCTCTGTGTATCATCTTTATGGTGCCACAGCCACTGACATTAAAATCCTGCTCATGCATGTAGGAGCCTTCAGATCATCATTATGCATGTGGGCACAAATGATGTTTGTGTATCTGCAATCATCTGCATGCTCGATAACAATGTCTTGATAAGTGTAAGCGATCAGTCTTCTTCGCTGTCTCAGAGTGGGAGTGCAGATTTTTGGCAGCAGGTTCTTTTTTCTTTTTTCTTTTTTTTGGAAAAACACAGATTGCCTTCATGTTGTTCCAACAACAAACTGAACTTCCAGGATCTGCCAGAAACACTCCTGCTCTCCACCAACACACAGCACGGGCTGAACTTGGACACTTATCACTCACCACCTTGAACAAATCACATACCCCTGAGCTCCTGAAGACCCCCAGCCCATGAATCACTCCTTGTTTCCATAGCAACTGGTCTGGTGCCACCCTCTCTCTCTCTCTCTCTCTCTCTCTCTCTCTCTCGATGTGGTATCTAGTCCACCAGTGCTAAATAATAATGCTGTTTACTCTTTCCTCCAAAATTGATCAAATTTCTATTAACACACCCACGACTGGATTTACTTTTATAAGAGACCTTATTCCTGAAGAAAGCCTCATTGAGATTCAGCTGCTTGATAACATAAGAAGATGATGATACTTAACACCTCAGCCAAGGGCTGGGCGATCGATCCCTTTTATTGATTAATTCAAATGTGTGGTTTAGGATTATTTTTTCAAAACAAAAATCAACATTTTCCCTTTTACTGCCTCAGCCACTCGACTTGGGCTCCTGCAGTTCACATCCGCCCTTAATCATTACAGGGACACACACAACAGCAGCATGGCCGTTTTTAAAGTTGTGCACACTGAAAATAACAGCAACAATTCTCCACATGTAGCTCCAAAACGTCTTAACAATGTAGAGTGAATTTTTAAAAGTCACTTTTTTTATCACATTTAGAGGAATATTTGTGATCTTCTGCACATTTAATTTGTTGTGAAAAATATATTAAGTTAAAATCATTGTTAAATCCAAATGCTAAATCTAAATCTAAATGTTCAACGATAAATTTAAATGTTAAATATAAATGTAAATGTTAAATATAAATATAAATGTTTAATATAAATCTAAATACTAAATGTAAATGTTAAATATAAATATAAATGTTTAATATAAATCTAAATACTAAATATAAATGTTAAATATAAATATAAATGTTAAATATAAATATAAATGTTAAATATAAATACTAAATATAAATATAAATGATAAATATAAATGTTAAATGTTGCTCTGTGATCCTAAATTTTTAGCTGATATGCAAATTCACACTGCTGCATATCAGCTAAATATTTAGGATCACGGAGCAACATTTAATATTCAAATTTAACATTTAGATTTATATTTAACTTTTATATTTATATTTAGCATTTGGATTTAACAATGAATTTAACTTAATATATTTTTTTCACAAGAAAATTGAATGTGAAGAAGATCACAAATTAGAAAAATACTTTATTAATCCCCAGGGTGAAATTCAATTTTTCCACTCGTGTTATTTTTGGTCATGCTACACCCACAGTTTGGTGTATATACATACAATTTTATGCACAAACATGCACTTAGGGAGAGATATCAGAGTGAGGATGCTGCCATCAACCAGCGCACCCGAGCAGTTGGGGATACGATGCCTTGCTCAAGGGCACCTCGGCAGTGCCCATGCAAGTGAACCAGCACCTCTCAAGCCACCAGTCTACTTGCCAAACTTCGTCCATGCTGGGACTCAAACCGGCAACCAAGCCAAGCCTCTATGGACTGAGCTATTGCCGCCCTAGATATTCCTCTAAATGTGAGAAAAAAGTGACTTTTAAAAATTCACTCTACATTTGTATGACGTTTTGGAGCTAAATGTGGAGAAATGTAGCTGTTATTTTCGGTGTGCAGAACTTTACAAACGACGCCCCATAGAGTTTGTTTCCACAAAAGGTAGTTTGGAACTGGTTTTGTTTTGAGGTTTCAGACCTCGAACAAACCAGTCTGTTGCAAAGTTTGTGTAAAGGCTGTTGCAACTAAAGGCAACAGAACGACCAATTTGTTTCAGCATCTTAAACAGAACTAAAAATATGCATCATTTTAAAAGCATTCAACATTAGCATATTCATTTCCTCAACTGCATTCAAATGACAAGAAAAGGACACGGTGGAGAGCTATGGTAATGAGCATTCTGTGTTAGCCTAACTGGATAGACTAAATAAGGAAGTAATAAATGGGACATTAATGTGGAACTTAAAGCAACTGCTTTAACTTTACTGCAAACACACACATGAAAAGCCAGCCAGATTACAGTAACAACAACCACTTTATGAAAGCCTACGGTAACTCTGCAGGGACATACATCAAACACAGGACAGTCTGTCACAGTTGCTCTGCAAATGGCTCAAGATATGCTGGCAAGTGAAAAAGCTTGGGTTTATCGCCATGCTGAAAACTATCAACCCCAGGTATGGGCCAACCAGCAGCTAGTATTTCGCTGAAGTTCCACTGCCTCATCTGTGCAGCTGTACATGTGAAAAGATCACTAGAGTTCAAGGGATGTTGTTTTATACCGCTGTAGACATGTGGTCAAGTCGAACCATGCCGCCTTACATGAGTTTGACGGTGCATTTTTCTCAACAATGATTAGGTTCTGTGAAGGGTCTTACTTGTCTGATGTCCAAAGAATTGAGCCAATCACTTAGGGAAGGGGTGTCAAACATACAGCCCGTGGGGCAAAACAGGCCTGCCAGAGGTTCCAATCCGGCCCGTGGGATGACTTTGCAATGTGAAAAATTGCAGAGAAGACATTTACTTAATTTTTTCAATAGAAGTAACTACTATTTCAAATTTGTGTTTTACCTATGAGGAGGAAAAATAATATTTGCAGTTGGCATAATCTGGTTGAATTTCATAGACTTTTTAGAGCACTTCAAGATCCAACACTAAAGCTTACGTATATGTAAAAGTGGTGGATCCACTATTTTCGGAAGGAGCCTCATATCGTGCCTGTGCTTACCATACACAGTCCTTCCTACTAACACTACTAAGTCAGGGGACTGGGAAACCTGTGTGCTCGGTGTGGTCGCAACAGGTTTCAGTCCTTAAAGAATATCATATTTGGCCCCAATATGAGACTCATCATTGCGAAAAATACAACAGCTAAATATGTATGCTATTATGATATTATGTAAAAAGATAGTTCATTAAATGTGAACATTTACAGAATGTACTTGTACCTTTTTTGTGCCAAAACAAAGGAAAAAATCTGGAGTTGTTATTATTTATAGGGTCATTATGTTATGATTTTACTGGTCCGGCCCACTTGTGGTCAACTCGGACTGTATGTGACCCCTTAACTGAAATGAGTTTGACGTCCCTGACCTAGGGTATAGAAACTTGTTTTGAATCAGTCCCTTTTTCCTCTTTTCTTCTATTTTTTTTGAAAGCAAAGACAAAGCTCTTGAAATCAAGAATGAAGTTTGTCATGAAAAAATCTGAGGTTTTATTTTTAGGCCATATTACCCAGCTCTACCTCCGCCATTAACAAACATTGTACAACAATGATCAAAATGAGATAGGGTGGTTGCAAAAAAAGGCAAGATGCAAATAAAGTTATGACCAAAACCACAATTCTGATAATTCAGCTGGTTGCTTGTAGCCTTAAAGAAATTAAGGCAGGAACTCATGTTTCATCTTAGAATGTAAGCCAGTAAAAATCTCTGCAAGCTAATGCTGCTTCTTAGCTGAACAAAAAGCTGTACAACAATCGCTTTGCAGAGGAGTAACTTTATGCCTTTGGTTACTTTATTTTCACACAATCAAGTGCCTGGTGACAAAAGCATTCTTGACTGCGTCATTACTTGAAGCACTCAGCTAAGATAAGCAAATCTAAGCTCCTCTTCACACTTTGAATTGTTTAACAGAAGTGATACTAGAGGTGGCTTTACATAGCTGGTGTGTCAACAGCTCATTGTCAATAAAAAATATCCTTTTGTTAAGTTAACTGTTTAATGCAAAAATAACTTTTGGTGTTTCTTTGACTTCTTAGTATCACCATGTGGGTAATAATAGGCCTACATACAGTAATACATTCCCTCTGAGTCAGATTTAAGTACATCAACAAGGAAAGGTACTTATGTTTTAAAAGCAAGTCAATAGTTTTCTTACCATGAGTGATATGTGAAGGCTTGAATCAAATCTTCACTAGACAGGAGGTGTAACTTAATTGTGACCTCCCTCTTTGTCTGTGATACAGCTATGTACCTTTAGTGATGTGTGATGTACCTTGCATAGAAGAAAAAAGAGGAACTAAAGTTGTCACTACCCCCTCAGCTGTCTGCTCACTTCATTTAGGAACTCAGTGTATTTTCAGTAGATTTCCAGCTGTGTGCATTAACCTTACAATTTAAATGTCATTTTACATCCTCCACACACACAAAGGCAGTGAGGCTCTGGCATTTCAACAACAAGGCTAACATCTGATGCAAGAAAAAAAATCTTCCCCACAACAACACATAAATGATTAATACCAAGCTTTATGTTTTCCCAGAATGTTTCTTAGTGAACAGTCCTATGAGCTACATCAGTCAGAATAATACAAAACCCTAATATAATCATGAAAGGATGATTTTGTAATGGCAGGGCAGGCTAAGTGGTTATAAAAAAGAACTTGAAGACATTATAAAGGAGAGAGACAATAAACAGTGATGGGAAGTTTTTTTTCTTTTCGGAAGCTTTCAATAAAGCTGATTGTACAGTCATGGCCAAAAGTTTTGAGAATGACACAAATATTACATTTTCACAAAGTCTGCTGCTTCAGGGTTTTTAGGTGTTTTTGTCAGATGTTTCTATGGTATAATGAAATACAATTAGAAGCATTTCATAAGTATCAAAAGCTTTTATTGAGAATTACACAGAATTCATGCAATAAGTCCATTTTGCAGTGTTGACCCTTCTTTTTCAAGACCTCTGCAATTCTCCCTGGCATGCTGTCAATCAACTTCTGGACCAAATCCTGACTGATGGCAGTCCATTCTTGCATAATCAATGCTTGGAGTTTGTCAGAATTTGTGGGTTTTTGATTGTCCACCCGCCTCTTGAGGATTGACCACAAGTTCTCAATGGGATTAAGATCTGGGCAGTTTCCTGGCCAAAGGGCCCAAAATCTTAATGTTTTGTTCCCCGAGCCATTTTGTTATGACTTTTGCTTTATGGCAAGGTGCTCCATCATGCTGGAAAAGGCATTCTTCATCACCAAACTGCCCTTGGATGGTTGGGAGAAGTTGCTCTCTGAGGACGTTCTGGTACCATTCTTTATTCATGGCTGTGTTTTTAGGCAAGATTGTGAGAGAGCCCACTCCCTTGACCGAAAAGCAACCCCACACATGAATGGTCTCAGTATGCTTCACTGTTGGCAAGAGACAGGACCGATGGTAGCGCTCACCTCGTCTTCTCCGAACAAGCCTTCCTCCAGATGCCCCAAACAATCGGAAAGGGGATTCATCAGAGAAAATGACTTTACCCCAGTCCTCAGCAGTCCAGTCCCTGTACCTTCTGCAGAATATCAGTCTGTCCCTGATGTTTTTGCTGCCCTCCTTGACACCAGGCCTTCCTCCAAAAGTCTTCGCCTCACTGTGCGTGCAGATGCACTCACACCTGCCTGCTGCCATTCCTGAGCAAGCTCTGCACTGGTGGTGGCCCGATCCTGCAGCTGTAACACCTTCAGGAGACGGTCCTGGCGCTTGCTGGACTTTCTTGGGCGCCCTGGAGCCTGTTTGGCAACAATTGAACCTCTCTCCTTGAAGTTCTTGATACTTCCATAGACGGTTGACTGAGGTGCAATCTTACTCGCTGCTATAAACTTCCCTGTTAGGCCCTTTTTGTGCAATGCAATGATGGCTGCACGTGTTTCCTTGCAGGTAACCATGGCTAACAGATGAGGAACAATGGTGTCATGCACCATCTTCCTTTTAAAGTGTCCAGTCACTCAATCATGACAGATTGATCGCCAGCCTTGTCCTCATCAACATCCACACCTGTGTTAATGTGTGTGACACCTGTGTGTCATTGAAATGATGTTAGCTGGTCCTTTTGTGGCAGGGCTGAAATGCAGTGGAAATGTGTTTTTGGTGATAAAGTTCATTTTCAAGGCAAAGAGGGACTTTGCAATTAATTGCAGTTGAGCTGATCACTCCTCATAACATTCTGGAGTATATGCAAATTGCCATTATAAAAACTGAAACAGCAGACTTTGTGAAAATTTATATTTGTGTCATTCTCAAAACTTTTGGCCATGACTGTACTCTGATTGTAAACACACACGGCTTTAGCTCTGAGGATGCTTTATCTCAGAGTTTCCAGAGTTAGATCGTTACTTGTCGATCTTGAATTTTATCAGCCCAGCAGGTTCAGCCTGTATGTCTTTAGATACTTTCATCATGTTGATTTAATAGTTACCTCTACAAAACCTGCAACTGTCAGTATATTTTTGTAGTTAAATACAAGTCAAAACTCCTCGTGACTGAAGATAAACACCGTTTTATCGCGTAGGTGCATCATTTGCAAGTACAGAGTGCCAACACATATACACAGAGTACTGCTTTTGACTTCATTTTCATGCAGCAGTTGCACAGATCAACCGCTACTAAATATTCCATACAGTCACAGAGGCCTGTACTTGCTCAGATCCACTGACAGCATCTAATGGAAATCATCGATGACCCTTGATGCCCCCTGAGCCACAACTCCACCATCGGGTCATCAGAAACTTGACCTTTCACTGGCCTGGTTAGCAGGAATCACTTAAACACTTTATATTAAATAACTTCGAGTAGTGCACTGCACAGAATGTGATTTGCTGTATTTTTGGCAGGACTTAAATCTCTGTGTTGTTGTCATATGCCGACAATTCGCTGACATTTCCATATATCATCTGAGTCAAAATGGTATAAAAGAAAACCTCAGTTAGTCATTGCTCTGGCTTTCATCAACACTGACTGAAACTGATTCACCACATAATCCCTGTCATGGAGTAAAACTTAGACATATTTTCATTTGGATCGACAGATATATAAAAATAGCTGAAATCTCAATCACTTGTAGACAGTGTCAACGGGTGCAGTAGCAATACGCACTAATCTTAACGATGCAGTCTTTTTTTGTCTCTGCTATCACAGGATCAATCCTGGCAGAATGACCCAGACATACAGCTCATGCTCTCCAGTTTTCTTTTTCTTCTTAATGCGCAGCAATCACTGAGAACCCTCGAATGATGCTTTCCTCCACAGATCCCCTCATGGAACCAGCACTGGTCTCCCTTCCCTGAGAACGTCAATAATGCATGTAGGCAGCAGTGTTTAATCCTGCATCTGAGAGCTTAAAACTCTGTTAGCAGCCAGTGGACAGTAATGATTTCAGTATTGTGCTCACATGCTGTGGATAAACTAGACTTTATTTTAGCGCTGAAAAATCAATTTCTTTGTGTGCTGAGCTCCTGTGTCAATCAGAGGTGAGGACAGTGTCAGGCCAGACTGAAAAAAACATGAAAGCGAAAAAGGAAATGTGAAATTAGAATGTGCAGCAGCATTATTTTATCTGCTTATGGGGATTATGTATTTTTTGTCTTATGTTGCTTCAAAAACACTTTTCTTTTGTTCCAATGCTACCCATGGTAGATGTTAGCTAAAACTGACAACAAAACATGTGGCCCACTTCCATGTTAAATCCAGGACAAGGTTAATGAGCCTCTGGTGAGTGCTGTCAGGACACAAAATGAAGTCAGAGGACAGATATCAAACAAACAGCATTTTGGGGAAGTCTTGGTTGCTTGACTGATTTTGTGTGCTGGTCATGCAAGTCTGCATCCTGTGAAACAGGAAGAGATGACTGACTTCTGAACCCTGAGAGGATGGGTGTCGTCATCATTTCTACTTCATGCTTCCACACCTTAGGTAGAAACTGCAGAGTGAATGAGTCCTGAGGTCGACTTCCCCTCAGCTTTGTTTTTATCATTAAAATGTGTTTATTGAGATTTTAATCATGTCTCTCCTTCAGAAACACTGCAGAGCTAAGCTAAACAGCTTAGCAACAATTAGATGATACAAGTGTTTGCACTTTCTGCACACTTATTCATCACGTCAAGTTGCATTGACTGCTCAGACCTGCAACTTTATGCTGTGCTTGTTCGTTTTCCGCATCAATAGAGGTCAGAAGTGGTGAAATACACTACACACCACCACTTAGTTAGATAAGCAGTCTTTAGTTGTTTCAGACATGCGACTTAAATGTGATACTCCAACATGGCGAAACAAACAATACAGCACAAATTCAAACAAGATCCATGTTACTGCATCTTTAACAGAGTGGGTAAATTGCTCAGGTATCTCCCCAAATAGTCTTAAATATGTCCGGCTTTGCAGTCTCAAGATCTGCTGCTGCTACAGTGTCACTGTCTGTCTGTATAGTTAAAAGCTGCCCTGCCAATTCTTAACCACAAACTCTAAATCATCTCTTAACAGTGATTGATTTGGGGAACTCTAAAGCCAGGCTCAGTCTCACTCTCCCTATTGATCCTGTTACTTCTGAGATCAGGTTGCCTCCCTGTTCTGCGGCAGAGTATGTGACACTGACCTGTTATGCTTTTAAGAAACTAAATGTGTATTAATGTGTCTGGATCTGTTTCAGAAAATGATTCGTTTTAATGCCCAACTCTTGCTCTAGGTATCCTCGATCTTCCCCCTGCCAGCCCAGCCCACTTTCAGCAACACTGCGGACAGTGAATTGGGCCGCGTCCAGAGGCTGCTAAGTGGATGCTACTGCAGCACTCTCTCTCTCTCTCTCTCTTTCTTTCTCTCTCTCTCTCTCTTTTTGTGAAGTGTTTTATCTCTCTTTTTCATTGGAATGGTTTGCAAACGTCAGTCCAAGCTATTGGTCCCAAAAGACACATAAGCCTGCATCCCTGACACCTGGTGCTTAATTTTAAAAAGGGAATAAATGTCAATGAGAAAGGAAAAGAGATAGTGTATTTATCTTATATTATAGGTATTATATTGCAGCAACAGAGACCTGCACTCTTGGCAAGGCCCGGTTTGATTCTGTGATTGATAATCCTCAATATCACTGTGATGCATGCAGTTCCCCACACAGTTTTGCCTTGAATATTACAAATGAATCATCACTACTAAGATGAAATTTAGTGTTGCTTTCATGATTTTTTTGCTAATGATGTTTTCAAAAGACCTCAAGGTGATGCTGACAGATAACAGAAGAGCAGTTGCATCATTTAAAGAAGTTACTGATGCTCATTTTGTTTCGGAATGATGATTGAAGCATCAGAACGTAAAAAAATGTACTCCTTTCTTCCCTTATTTCTCTCCTGTCAGTTATGTTACACAGTTAATGCCAATCAGATCTGTTATGGTTAGCTTGGCATGTTTTTCCAACCAAACATGTCAGAGAAAAAGTGTGATGAAGACCTAAATTCCCAACTCCAGAGAAGGGGTTTGATTAGCTCTGAAAAGTCTAAAGTGGAAAATATTTCAAGCTCTGGAAATGTTGAATGCCTCATTCCTGAAATGGACCAATCAGCAGTGAGATCCAGTAAAATGCAGCCTTTGTGTGCATCCTCTCTGCTGTATAGCTCTGTTATAGTGGTTTCATGTGGAGGTTAAGCTTCCCTCCAAGCTCTGCAGCAGGATTAAGCTTCATCTTCACACTATCAAACACCTTTAATTTCAAGGACAGCTGCCCCGCTCAAAATGTGTCCTTCAAAAATTGAAAATAAGTCTTCTGCCTGATGAATTATTAATGAGGTCAGGCGAAAAGGGGACGAGGGTTACCGTGATGTTAATTATTCATTGGTCTGTTGCTCCCTTGTCCACTCTCAGACCATCGTGGATGCACACGCAGACAGACCCGAGCTGATTGGTTATGATTTATATCTGAGTCTGTGTCTCAGTCCTTTGTCTTCCAGTTTGGTTGAGGTCACCTGTCATGTGACCTGGTGTCTGCACCAGTTTCAGTTCATTTTGGGCCATTTTTGAATGTTGTCTCTGTGTAAGAAAAAGCTTTACAAAGATCACAAACTGCTTATATGTTCTTGTCACAGAGTAATATGTGACACAATTAAGTGCATGTAGACGCTTTATTGTACTTTTGTTTGACTTTTTACGGAAGCATTATCTAGAACCTCCCCCTTCTGCAAATACAAAAGAGGAAGTGCACTCAGAAAAGCTCCATCTATAGTATTGTCCATATTAAAACCTGACTTCCTCTTGTAAAAAATAGCTCAACCTTAAACTGATGCACTCTTAAACGTAAGCACTATTGTTTCCAACACAATCTACGTGCGGTTCTGTGGGAGTGAAAAGAAAGTAGCAAACTCTTTTGGCTATTGTTTGACATGTTATTCACCATGACATCGACACTGTGTGCTAGCAGAGCACTGCCACTTCCTGTGTGTGTGAAAATACACCTTGTGGCAGGCCCTGTGTTTCTGTGTGTGTGTGTGTGCACGAGTGACTGAAGGGACAAGTAGGGAGATTCAAGGCCTCAATGTGAGAGTGCATGTGTGTCTTTGCTGACTCTATAAAAGCCTCATAGATGTGACAGGAAGAGCAGCTGTCCCTCTGTGAGCGCCCTGTGTGTGCGTGTGTGTGTGTGTGTGAGTGAGTGTGTGTGTGTGTGTGACAGAGAAAGGAACTGACCCTCAGCTTCATGACTGCGTCTATTATGTTTAGATACAGTTCACGTTTACCCCTCTGTCAAAGTGTGAGCTGCTCTGAAAAGGGAGGGAAATATTGCCTACTATCACTTTCATATCTGATACCCTACCTTTTCTACTTTTAGAGAAAGATACACTGATCGCCTGCTCTTCCTCACTAGTCCTATTGTCCACTGAAACGCAGCTGAGTGCTCATGAAATGGCTGCAGCTCTTGCAGCCCTCACACTCGTCCCTGTTTATCAGCTGAAAATCACTTTTTTTATGGGGGCAAATCTCCAAAAGCTGTTTGCACTTACTCTAAATAAGTGTTGCTTATGACTGCAGGGTGCTGCAGTGTGGGGAAAGGCCAGACTGTTTGAGCCTGGGTCCATTATGATCATAGTGGAAACAAATTGCTATCATTATTGGAGAAATAGACTCCAGCTTCTTGTTGACTCTCAGAGTGGAGGCATCGTCTCCCTTCAGTTCATCAGTCTGAATGTGGAGACGGATGAGTATTTTTTTTCCGTGGCCTATTTATTTTTAATTATTTCCCCGTCCTATCATTCTATTACTAATCCATTTCCTTTTTTTGTTTCAGGCTTAAATATACAAATACTGTTATACTGCTTTCACTATGTTGTATGCAACAGGAGGAACTCCACAGCAGGGGCTATCAGAGGTGTCACTACTCTACAATGTACTTCAAATGATGCAGTATCCACATATTTCACTTCCAGTAATATTGAAAGAACTAAAGTTGATAAAAAAAAAAACAGATCATCATTCTGTGCTTTAGCATTTGTGAGGGCAGCTGTGGTCGAGTGAGTAGAGGGAGGGGTGTTATTAACAGCTAAATTGAATCGGAGAACCTAAATCTTATTTCTGTTTTGAGGATGTGACGTTCTTTAGCATGGTGGACACATTGCTTCCTTTTTTTGAAAGTGCAACTCCTCATGCCTTTAATTTTAACATGATTACAAATGTGTTGTGTTCAGTGACTTTTTCAGCACAGCGTGCAGGTTGGCATTTAAGAAATGAAACATATTTTACCCCTGACAGCTTTTTTTCCTTTTGTCTTATTATCAAAAGAGGCATTAGATACAGTGTTTGATACTTATATCATATGATAACTACACATTCTGGTACTTTAACATTTCTGCTCAACATAACGCCCTCTTGCATTAATGTATGAATGAAGTTAGAGGAGAGATGTAGTGTTGAATCCACAGACGCTAGTCCCTCAAAAACTCCCTCATTTGCATAAAAAGTTGCACCTTAACCCAGAAAGGGCTGCAGCTTGTTATGAATAATAAAAGGTCAGGAGAGGAAAAAATCATTTGAAGTAGGAAAAAAATCCTACTAACTGAGTATTTTCTACATGCACTTGCTGTAGTGAGCAGCCTCTCTGCTGCCTGGTGGCCTTGTGTCATTAACACCAGCGGCTCTGTAACTTCTGACCTACATAAAAATGAGCAGATCGTGCACCAATTTGATAACTGTGGTGATGCAGATAGCAGCTCATATGCACTGTTCTCTCTGAAGCTGTCTGTGCAGGCTAAAAAGTCATACGGAGGAACTGGTTTGGTACATTTGTGGCTTTTCCACTTGTGAATGAAGACACTCAGTGCGTCACATGCAGGCTGCTGTGCATCGTGTGAATTACGAGTGTACGTTAACGCTTGCATGAAATGATTCACCGAGTCGTTACAGACGGAACCTGCTCATCCGCTGAGTTTATCAACGAGTGCCTGCAGCCAACATTATTATTTTGAGAGTTGACTTTTCTTCACTAACGTAGAAAATTGACATGTAACTGCTGTGACAAGGCAAGGCGTGTATTTGTGTCACATGAATTAAAACCACCCCGATTAAAAGATGTGTGTACAAACTTAGTTTTCATGAGAACATGAGACTACCCGTTCCCCTTCTTTCACCTTTTCCTCTGAGGTCACATTTCTCAGTTGTTTTCTGAGAGTACTTTCTGTCTGGTCCTGTGCGAATGGACAAAGCAGCACTGAAAGTATCTGCTCAACCTGCTCTCTCACTTCTCTATTTTTGCTCCCCAGCATGTAAAATGAAACCATTGAGGTCGCAACTTCCTGCTCACATCTATGAAAAAACAAAAAAGGGTCTTTGATGAAAATAAATAAGCTCATAATCACTAATTATTACACATTATTACCACAGTCTCAATGAGGGTTTTGGAATATCCTCCCAGTGTGGGATGTTTTCTGCCCCTTTGATCTCTATCTGCAGTGTTTGGTGATGAAGTGACATGGCGTGATCATGAATGGTCTCTTCTGGTCTGCTTTCAGTGGCTCTGAAATACCCTTGAGTGCACTTCTCCTGTAATGGCAATGTGAACAATGAGAAGGAGCCACTGCACCGCTTAATGGTTTAATGTATGTATGACATAGCTGAGAGGAACAAAAAGCTCAGATGGGCTTCATTTTACAATGTAATCCTTGCTTTATTTTATACGTGTGTGCTGTACAGAACGGATAGAAATGTGAGTATTCTGCTGCTTCCACGTACTTTAGGACTATTACATCAGTGTTTTGATGTTTGAAATCCTTGGTCAATTTCTTATTATCATGTGCTCACACTCCATACAAAACAGAGTAATTACAAAAACCCATCATCTATTTAAATGAGTTTAAAACTTCATGCATCAATAATTGTTTTGTTCTTGAAGCTAGAAGCACCTATTTCTTTTTTCATCCTTGACTTGAGTCTCAAACAGCTAATGGATTTTTTTTTTTACAGGGATATTAATGACTATTATTCCTTTGTGTCATATTAAACATCTAACATTATTGTGTTGTGCTAACAGAGGGGGTTTAAAACTGTTCAGGGACGTATTTTTAAGCTGAAGCTATAAATGATACATTAAAAGAAGACAACAGGAACTCTACAGAGATTTGACGCCCACAATATTCAAATCTCATTGAAAATTAATTTTTCTTATTTATCTCAAATGTGTTGAAATACCAATTCTGGAACTCAGTGAGTCATTCTTTCTTCTTATCAGTGCTCCTGGACAGAAACAGCCTCAGATAAAACCAACAAGGCCTGATCTTCCATTAGGACAAGTAGCCAACGGGGGACAGGTGACGACTCGGAGCACACACTAAGAGGATCCACCCAGAGGCTTACTCTGCCAGCATCATGCCATCCGACGAGGACAAGACTCCGCCTGCCCAACTGCCTCCCTCACTGAGCCCCCACGGGGAGCCTGCCGGGGTGTAGCCATGCAAAATGGCTCCAAATGAGAGGAGTGATAGGATGCTGAGTCAGACCAGGACTAAATCTGCCTGGTAACCCTCCAACATGTTTATCTAAATCTCAATGACTGAGAAGAGAAATAGATCAGAGTCACTTTGCTTATGTCTGTGCTACATTCTGGCTACTTCTGGTTCAGATAAACACACACTGGCTGTTTTGTATGCTGTGGACTGAATGTCCCTTCAGAAATAACTATTTGGCAGCCTGCATCTTCCTCATTTTGTCAAAGACTGCAGAATGTGAAGCTTTTTTGCTACAGCTGAATCCTTTTGAGAGATGCTGGATAAATGATGTGATCCAAAGTTAAAAATCCTTGCAGACAAATAGCATCAGGAGACATCAGTCTGATCTAACAGCCCTGAAAGTGACTCAACCTCGCTGCATAACCGTGTGATGCTGCTAACAAACTGTCATCTCCATCATTCAAGCACACAAGCCTTGAATTTCAAAGGGCAAATGGTAAGAACAGAGCTCTCTTCGGATCTTGGTATGCCACGGTAATAATGACAGTGGTTTCTGACGTCAGGGGTTAGAGTCGGCATAAACAAAGAGCGAGAGAGCATTAAGGATTATTTTTAATGGCATTACCTCCCTGCTTCACAATGAGAGCTGAACATGGCACACACGTACACAGGCAGGCTCTCCTGGTGCTTGTTTGGTGGAGGAAATAAAAGTAGGCCGATCGATTCAAGAGTCTCCTCTGACTCTGCTCCCCCTCCTACTCAACCTGGAATAGTACGAGTCCCACACAACACACAGGCCTCTCAGAGGAAAACACAACCCCGGGTTGCGTATTATCACACTTAAAAAAACAAAGCCCTAATGGGATACTGGCTAGTTTTTGGTCATTTGGACATTTCTGTTAAGACAACAAAAAAAAGTATAGCGACACAGATTAAACATGTCGGGTAACTGCTGCTGCTGGGCTGAAGAACAACAGAGCGAGCCCCAACACTTCAGTCAGAAACTCCATGAGGACTAATCATCAAGTTTGAGGAGTGTCAGATGTATCATCAACTCCAACCTGGACTCGAATCCCTGATGCGCCGTTGTCAACAACAATCTTTTGATCACTGATGTTCTGTTTCAATCTATCAATTGGATTATTTTTCAATGGGAACCTGTGCGGTAAAAGTGAAACAACACTAAATTCAAAATACTCCTAATGACAGAGCAGCGCCTTTAAAGACAAATCAAACAAGACTGTCCACCTTACCTTTGAATACATCAGTTTAAATTGATTTATCTTCCCCACTCTTATTTGTAAGGACGGCATTCTGACTGATAATACACACTTTTGAGAACATTTTCTTTAACAGTGTTGGTGCACTCTTGTTCATAAAAACAAGCTTCATGACTATATCAGCTTGAATTCAGTGAAACTACAATCGTTAACAGCCTAACAGCTAATCTTTAAATAAACACTCGATTAATCGACACTGGGAACTCTGGATTGAAATGTTGTGAGAACCCTAATCCAAACATCTCTTATCTGCTGTCAACACTCTCATAGAAAGCTTCTACTCCTCACTGTGGCCACACAGACATGTGATTGTCATACGTGTAATTGAGCTGATTCAATAATGGGAAAACAATTGGGGTGCAAATTGTTAAACTACTTTAATGATAGAAATTCAAGTCTCTTTAAAAAAAGATAAGAAGGCAAAAATAATCGTTAATTTTCTGTGGACAAAAATGACTCAACGGCTTCAGTTATTATGTTCATAGTGTGCTTTTAAATCAAGTTCTTTGCACCTGCTGTATTAATTTTCTTTTTAAAAAAGCAGCACATTTTGAATAATTCTAGTATTATATTTGACCATGGATTTGATGAAATACATGCTGTTAATGTAGCAGTGCAGGGGTTTGAGGCAGAACTAGTCTACAGCAGATGAGTTGAATGAATTGGCTGCATGCTGTTAGCACAGTTATGTCATTGCACTCCATGCAGACATACCTATCATTTAGCACAGACATTAGCTGTAGATTATGTGTATTTTCATTTGCACCTTTTTACACCTGCATTCCGAGTGAACCCTAATGAAAAACCTCCCACCCTCCTGCCAGCCTCCCCAGGAACACAAACACACCAATACAAAGCCAGCAGGTCACAGTCAGCCCTCACACACATCCTTCCCTCCATCACGTCAGCTCTGACTGCATTTATATTGTTTAAAATGCTCACGTCAACCACAGTGAGCACCACACTGCACGAGGAGCCGCGCGGCTCAATGTAAATTAAATGGCCCGTCCTTTGAGTGCACTGGCTTATGTAAGCCGCTGCTGCTTGCCCCCCCCTCCCCACCACCACCACCACCACCATCCCCCCACACCCCCCCAGCAGCTCTCCTTCAGTGCCTTTCTTTCCCTTCAGCAGTCTATCCATCCCATCCCCTGAAACCCTAATGCCTCGTAAACACACATCAGCCCTGTCCTAAATTAGAGGGTGCAGGAGGAGGGTGAGGATGGAGAGGAGGGAGGGAGAGGAGGGAGGGGGGGAGGGAGAGGGGGGTCTGACTCCCCGCATCCCTCATTTTCTCTGCCACCTTGAAAACAACACCCCAATTCCGGTGGTGCTTCTCCATTCCATCATTGTTTGTGCTCATCCTCACATGCAGCACTGTCACAATGCTCCCCGTCAACACCAACCTCCTTGCATGCTGCACACTGATGCCCTTTTTCTTGTCTTACGGATATAATGAAAAATCTAGAAAAAAAATCCAGCTCTTTTTTTTGTTCATGCATCTTCTCTCTCTCTTCCATTCTCTCAGTGTCCCTCCATCCCCTCCCCTCCTCCCTCCACCTTGCCCTCATCTCTCTCTGTGTCCTGCAGCTACGAGCGCTCCCTCACAGCACAGGCACAGGCACAGGCAAGGGTTTTTTTTACGCAGGGGCTTCTTCTGGGCAATGTCAAAACACTGTTTTTGAGACAATCTCCTGCCTGCCTGGGCTGGAGGAGTGCAACACAATGGAGGGAGACAGAAAAGATGATGGGGGTTAGAGTCGAGAGAGGAGGAGGAGGAGGTGAGGGAGGAGGGGGGAGGCCGGGGATGAAATGCGACAAAGGTTGAGAGCTGGATTCAAACCTATAATGTAAATGGTATGTTCAAGGCACTTAAGTGGAGTGTGTAAAATCCATTTTCAGGAGCTGACATCAACACAATGGGCAGAGGAGGAGAAACGATGGTGATATCATAACGCACAGCCGTTATTTCATCTCCTCTGCCGCTCTCACACATTGTCTCTGGCTGGATTGAGCATGCCTGTACAGAGGTATGTGGTGTTCACGGTGTGCACATCCATCCATCTGAATTCATTATCATCAGAAAGAGGACACAGGGAGGCTGGAATGTGAATTCTCCGTAATGTGAACACAGTCAGAGAGAAAAAAAAAGGCTTACCTCCACATTTCAGCTCCGCTCAACCCTGCCTTGTTTCATCCTGTTCCTCACTGCCGACTCCCTCCCCTGCTCTCCCCATGACAGCATTTTTCTGCTATCTATCTCCACGGTGAAGCTCGTTCTCCTCCTCCTCCTGCTTCAGTTCCTCCTCCTGTCTGCCGATCTCTTCTCTCTCTCTCTCTCTCTCTCTCTCTCTCTCTTTCTCTTCCTCTCTCCAAAAATAAAAATCAAGCGACAAGAGATCACACACAGAACACACAAATACACACTTCCTCGATCTCTGTGGCGTCTCAACCGGCTTCTCTTATTCTGTTGTTAAAGTCAAGAGGCAGGTTGATTTGTGCCGTCCTCCTCCCTCTCTCTCTCTCTCTCTCTCTCTCTCTCTCTCTCTCTGAGTCTATTCCATTCACATCACACTAAAGCCAGCCCCCCTCTTTCTCCTCTCTCTCTCTCTCTGTCTCTCTTGCACACACGGCTTTACCCAGCCCCCCCTCCCCAATCTCCTTGTCAGAGCAAGGCTGAGGCAGCGACGGACAGCAGCGGCCAAGAGGAGAGCTCCCTGTGTCTTCAACTGAACTACAAAATGCTTCAGTTGCAGGACTGTGAATTTTAAATTTGTGCTGAATCAAGCATCCTAAAGCTCCTTGAATAATAACATGACACGCACATCTAAGAATGTGGCAGATTAGATGCTGATGCAATGCTGTATCAAGATAGTCAACCCCCCTACAACACACACACACGCACACTCACACACACACTCACACACACAATTTCTGCATTATTCTTTCACTGATAGGAATACAGGAAGACGCACTCATGCTATCAAACAGATTTCATTTAAGTCTTATTCTTGTGACATTTCTGCATGGGCGAGATAAAGGCTTCAGAGCAGACTCAGGGGCAAAGGTGAAAATGTCACAGTGTGTGTGTGTATGTGTGTGTGTGTGTGTGTGTGTGTGTGTGTGTGTGTGTGTGTGTGTGTGTGTGTGTGTGTGTGTGTGTGTGTGTGCAGTTGTGTGTGAGTGTTTATTTGTAGAGACCTCTGTGTACTCCCCAAACATAGCTAGGGTGGCTTGAGACCATAACAAACAATCAGAACAATGAGAGCGCAGCAGTGTAACAACAAAGCTGCTATTTTTTTGTCTATAAAGGAAACATACCTGGGAGTTTTTTCAGGACCTCATGATGATCAGAAGAATTGTGCTTTTTAACCTGCTGCTGCAGCAAAGCCAAGAGTCCGGCACCATCCCCCTAATTACTGTATGGAGTCTCGTCCCGGCCGGACCATATGGCTGCGTGTTAGCAGGTCAATGGCTCTGGTCTTGTCTAGGGTTTGGTTGGGTGGGGGTAGGGGAGGAGAAGCAGCCTGCGTTGCTGGTGGTGGAGCTGGTGTGTGTCTTTTGGAGATAAGGAGAATAAAAACAGAGGCACCAGTTGGAACAGAGTTGTCTAAAAAAACAAGCATTCGACACTTGAATGATCAATGATGAGGTGTTGTTCAGCGTCATTATCTGTAACATAAGCATAAAAGTCTTATTGGTTCAGATCCCCCCCCCCCCCACACACACACAAATCAGAGTTTGAGGTTCAAATAAAGTAAAATATCAGCATGAACATTTCTGTATTAGGTCATAACTCATGCACAAGAGCTAAATAAGAAATAGATAAATATAAAGATGGATAGTCCGACTTGTCAAATGCCCCAGGTCATAGTCAGTCTGATTCTGTTCCATAAGCTGCACTTAGTGGCATTTAAGGTGTGTAAACAGTAGTTTCCATGGAGAATGATTTGTGATGGTCTGAGTCTTTTTTAAACAGCTTGTCATACCAGAGGTCATTTTGTTAATGGGGCCCATAGAGTATCAGTGCTGCAGTGACACCATGTGGAAATACCCTACTATGACTCTCGCCACAGTTCCAGCTCTGCAGAGAAACATGTATCCCTCTTATGTTACATCTTATGTGCAAACAATCTGGAAAACTGCAAAAAGAAAACATGATCCTCCTGAGCCATTAGCACAATAAAAAAACAAGTTTCATTCTTAAAATTCAAACCAAGTAAATTACAATCAGAATGCTGGAGTCCCCATCAATGATTCATACCACAGTTTATATTCTTTCCTCCAAAGTGAAAGCTATTAATGGATGGCTTTCAACAATCTGAGCAAATGATCTGTAAGATGGCTAAAATCCAGCAGCAGCGTACATTAAGGCAGTGAGTACCCATTATAAATAATTGTCAACATTATTTTCTGATTGTTTCTCTGGAAAACTGCTTAATCTGGGTTCACATTCTGCCAGAGCCAAAAGTGAAACATGCAGATTGATTGTGTTCAAATAACAGTCCAAAACAAAATGTGTTTTTGAACCTATAACCTTATGAGACAAAGATCACCAGCAATGGATTACAATAACAAAGAATAAAGATAGGAGATTGTTGCTTCTGGAATAACTCAAACAAATGCTAAGAATGATTTTGGTGCACATGTGACACACTTCATTGTAATAATTTATCAGAGCAAAAACCTGAAGCAGGAAATATAAAATAAACTTGGATGTCAGAGATTTTGATAACACAAAATGTGCCACCACGATGAATCAAGATGAGGAACTGTACCGACTGTCAGCAAGACTTCCCAAAAGACTGCTGTGGAGAGGATTTTAGATTAGTGTGAAGTCCTCAGTGTCCTCGTGGGGGCTGATGCGAGACTCCGCCAGGTGCACAGAAAATGAGTGTGATGCTGTGTAGCTGCGGTGAGTAAGAACTGTCAAACAAACAAAAAATAACTTGAAGATAATGTCAACCTGTAGATTCACTGTCATTTCAGATGGAATTTGGGTTAGGAGTTTGGAATAAGTAGTTACACCTGCATAGGGTTGCAAAATTCTGGGAATTTTCAAATTTGGAAACTTTCCATGGGAATTAATGGGAATAAAACAGGAATTGACTAAATTGATGGTTGGCTCTTAACAGGGAACTTAAATATAGTTGGGGAAAATGTATTTTAGCATAATCCTGACTAAAACAACCAGATTTCATGTAAGTATATGCTTGAATATGCTATACCTCAATCACATGCACATAGCACACTGCTTACTGCAGGGCTATTGAGACCACACCCCCTACATGCACTTTGTATTTGCATGTTGAATGGGACTTTGTTAGAGGGAGGGGGGCTCTTTTCATTTCACATTTTGAATGGGACTTTGTTGGGATTGCATTTTTGTTAATTTTTGAATGGGTTGGGTCGGGGGGATGAGTAATATTCAACTCAACATTCATGTTTTTGTTCTTCAATGAAATAATCACTTGTTTAAAAAAATATTTAACACTTGATAAAGTTCTACTTACAAATAAATCTGTCTTAATTGTATTATTTTGGATGGATGTCTGCTTATAAGAAAACATGATACCATTCCATTAAAACACCATCAATTCCCAGTTAATTCCCATTATTTCCAATTTGGAATATTTCCAAAATTCCATGGAAATTTACCGGAAACTTTCCCGAAATTTTCCACCCCTGTGCAACCCTACACCTGAAGTAAAAGAGCAACACAGCACCAGAAGTTCTGTAAAATACCTGTGCTGTGTGGTTTACTGTGTGCCTACCTGTTTCTGTCCAGGTGTGTGGCTCAGAAGTAATTAGCAGCTATAGTCTTAGAGGGAACGTCAATTAGCTCCCTTTAACAATTAAATAGCTTGTAAATTGTCCTTATTAAGTTAGAAATCATATGTTAGTTATTTACCTCGGGCTTGAACAGCGTCATTGTATCCACTGCAGGTGTCTATTTGTTGTATTGGACTGGTTACAAATCCATCGCCTAACTAGCATCTCAGCTGATTATCATTGGACCCGGTTAGAACTTCGGTAATACAAGTTGCATACAGGCTGGGACACCTATGTGTGACACTTGTAATATTGCCCCCTGGTGGCCATTACACAAGCTTTCTGTTATCTGCTGAGCTTCTTCAAGATATTAACAACATACTGTAGTTTTATGTGTTTCATTCTGCACAGGTATCCGTTTTCCAGACTTTATACAGGACTTAGAAAGACCTCTGCAATATAACTACTACTTTGATTAGAATTATGTCCCACAGCTCAAACCATAGACTAAAACAAGTTTAAAAAAAATCTCAAAATATAAGAATATTTGATTTTGGGGATACCACTACAGTATTGTAAAAAAAAACAACATATTAATAACTTAATTACTTACTTAATTACTGTGTGCATCTGTGGTGGAGAGATGTACACAGAAGAAGCTAGAGGCCATTCTAATTTACACAGATCATCCACTTCATAACTTCTTTGTGGACCAGAGAAACAGCAGCAGTGGACGGTTCATCTCTCTGCGCTGCAGGACAGAGATACAGAAAATCATTCATCCCTGCAGCCATTAGGCTTCATAACTCTCTAGCCAATGGGAGATGAGATGACAGACACCAGAATTTCCCTTCTGGGATTAATAAAGTACATTCTATTCTATTCTATTCTATTAATACAATGTTTGTCTTGGTCTACTTCAGTACACTCAACCACAACCATGAGGAAGACTGCTGACCTGATAGTTGTCCAAATTATGATCACTGATATCGTCCTCGAGGAGCGTAAACCATAGATGATCGTTGCTGCAAAGGATTGCTGTTCACAGATTACTGTACCAAAGCATATTAATAGGAAGTTGACTGACAAGGAACAGGTGCACTACTAACAGGAATGACCACAGCATTAAGATGATGGTTCAGAAAAGTCCATTCAAGACCCCTGGAGGAGCTTCACAAGAAAGCTCTTTGGGACAGGAGCTACAACTGTAGGATTCCTGATATCTGGCCTTGCTGAACCAGAGAAGAGTTTCCTCTTACCTGGGCCAAGGAGGGAAAGGAAGAAAAAGAATTGACTGCTGCTCAGGGGTCCAAAGTCCTATTTTCAGATAAAAGTACATTTTGCATTTCATTTAGAAATCAAGGTCCTAGAGTCTGGAGTGGAGTGTGCTTGAGGTCCAGTGTCAAGTTTTCACAGTCTGTGGTGATTTAGGGTGGCATGTCATCTGCCGGTGTTGGTCCATTGTGTTTTAAGAAGTCAGAAGTCAACTTAGTCATGTACCAGGTGAATTTAGAGTGCTCCATGTTTCCATGTGCTGAAAAGTTAGCCAATGCCTATTTCATTTTCCAGTAGGATTTAACACCTGCCCACAGCACCAAAACTCTCACCGAATGGTTTACTGGCCATGATACTACCGTGCTTGACTGGCTAGCCAAGTGGCCTGACATGACCCCATACAGTGTGGGATAACTGTCAAGAGCAATATGAGAAACACCTGACTGAAAAATATAGAAGAGCTAAAGGTTGCAATCAGAGCAAGCTGGGCTTCTGAAACACCTCAGCAGTGTTGCAGGATGATTGCCTCCATGGTACACTTCATTGATGCAGTAAGTCATGGTAAAGGAGCCCCCCCCTACCCAAGTACTGAGTTCATAAATGAACAGACTTTCAGAAGATGGATATTTCTGTCCTTTTTTGGATTGATCTTAAAAAATATTCGTATAATTTGAGATACTAAATTTCTAATTTTCATGCTCTCTAAGCAAAAGTCGAAATTAAAACCGTAAAGGCTTGAAAAAATGTTGAAGCTGGTTCATCGGCCACATTTTGGCTATGTTCACACTGCAGGCAAAAGTGGCCCAAATCCGATTTCTTTGGGGTCAATGACCAGGTCAGATTTTTAGAGGCAGTGTGAACACTCAAATCTGGCCCATTTAGACCAATTCCAAATGTGGTCCTGAATCAGATACAGATCAGATTTTTTTTAATGCGACCTCAGTGTGAACGGCCAAGGTGGATTTGATGCGTATTTAATACTTTAACGTCACTTTATAGCGACACACGTCACAATCCTGCACGGCGGTAGACTTGCAAAAATGGAGGATAGCAACGATGGAGCAAGTCAATTGAGAGTCCTACTGAAGGAGTCTTGGGGAGAGCCGCTTACAGATGTTATTGAAAGTTGCCCTCGACATCCGGAAGCTTTGAATAAACTCTGTCTCTGTGAAACTATCAACGTCGCAGACCCACCGCTCCTGACTCCGTGTCCGAATCCACAGACCTTTCAATCGTATTTGCGGCCACAGCTCCGCAAAAAGCCGAAACAAGCGATTTGGCTCTCTCTTTCTTTATACTTGACCTCCTCCGCACCTGGTCATTCATTCTCCGGCTCCCATTGCACAATATCGTTGCAACAGAGGCGAAAAATGCTTACTTCCTCAATGTTTACGTTTGTGAAACAGCTGCATGTGACGTCATTGTTACTGTTCTTTTGCGCATGTGGGGCAGTTCGGAGCTGCAAACAGTTCACATTGGAATCAGATACAGGTCACATTATAGATGGTAATGTGAACAGGCAAACAAAAAATCGGATCTGAGCAAAATACCAGAATTGAGCATTAAGCCCGACAGTGTGAAAGTAGCCTTTGAGACACACATTAAGGGAACTTAAGAGTTTTTTAAATGTTTTTTTAATCAACAAGTTTTTCATATCAAACTTTGAAATCATACTCTTGACTGTGTTTCACTTAAAGATATACTAACTCATTTCAACAGGGATCCTTTGTGAAATGTAAACATAAAGTACAAACTGAAAGTCATTTATCACTTTCACATATTTTCCTGTTCATATTGTGCAGCCAGTTAGTTTATATTACGTTAAAAAAAAAAGACAACTGTACACAAAATTTACATTCCTCTAACAGTTCAACATGGCTTCAGTCTTCTAAGCTATTATTTTTTTACAATCAGGTCCAGTATGTACAGTAACAGGGAACATGAGTTTAACTTAAGGGGTTGATTTGTCTCATTGCACACTGTACGGATGGTCATACGAGGAAAATGTGGGGAAAAAAGGAAGTCACCTGAATGATCACAAAGAAAGAGCAGAACTACTCCTGAAGATAAACATATGTGGCTATTGTGGTTTGCAACGTTTTAACTGTAGATCTTGACATTGAAAAGTGTTTCTTCATCTTCACCTTCTTATTTGAATGTACATATTCTTACCAGTGAATCATATTTGATAACAAGGTCAATACAAATGATCTGAGCCCAGTTCAGGGACTTAGAGAAAGATATGTTGAAATCCAGGCACTCGAGGGGAATCACAACCTTTTGAGTGGGATTGAGAATTTGAACGGGCCAGAATCTTAACTTTTATGTGTGAGGGCAAAAAGTTACAAACATCAGATAATCAGTGAGTTTTGTTTCACAATTATTCAAACTTGTGTTTTAGGTACAAGACAGTTTTTTAAAGATGTTTTGAAGCACATAAAAACACTTCTCCCCAAAGTAGAAAAAGGGGAATTCATCAAAGATACAATTTGCCACCTATCTAAAAAAAACCCATCATGATATTTCAATTATCTTATTCAAATTTTTTAATTAATTTACACTTTTAAACAGTTACCTTGTCTCAGTTTAAATGTATTGTCACAAACAGGATCTATCAAAAGAAGTGGGTGTGTTTTATTTGTGTTAGTGTCACCGCTGATCTTTTTTTAAAAATCAGATGCTGAGAACCTTTTAAACCCCGTAACATTATGAATATTGACAATAAAAGCTTTCAGATCCCAAGTGAAATGTTGTGTTCTTTGCTTTTTTTCCTGAAGAGCAGTCCTTTTGTGGGTTCAAAAAAGTTTCCATGTTTCATTGAGACAGTCATGATGAAATCATTTACCTGATCCACAGTTTGTTTTTAAGTCTACCATCTGCAGGTTTACAGAAGGTAAACAGTGAACCAGGCCAGGGACTCTACCACTTGCCCCTCTTGCTCCAGTCTTTAGGTGTGAAGTGGAGACATTTTGGATCAATGCGCAAGTGTCTCTTCTGCATCGCCCTTTCATGACCATCAACAATGTCCTCTGAAAGAGTCAGGATGTATTGACCCTAGATCCAAGAGACAAGACAAGAAAACAGTTAAGATAGTCAGTTTACACTGTCTAGAGTTTACTGCAGACAACTATTGATAAATAAACCACATCTAGTTACACAATATGTGATCTTTCAGGAAACTACCAATTACGTAATCCAAGTGTTAATCCATCTATATTTCAGTTATTTGCCACATTATATTTGTATTTCAGAAAGGCTTACATCTTAAATGTAAGGGTAAATAATTCAAGTTTAAAGCTGAGGCGGGCTCCTAGACACTGCCACTGATGATTACTAGTTTGATATTTATCAAATCAGACACAGAAGGTTAAAACATCAAGAATAAAAACATTTGGAAAGCAGCAAAGGTCTCCTACCTTGTATAGTTGATGAGGTTAAGGTACTGAAGGGTTGAAATGACGTCTTCTTTCTTACACTTGTGATCTCACTGATCTCACTAGTGATACAAAACAAAACAGGTCAAAATGATTAAACAACTGAACATTAAACTGCAGATTTGGAGTGTGAAAACAATATTAGATCATGAAGGATTTCGGGGGAAGGGATCGTAGTATCTATGCTCATATATGGACGCATGTTGACATTTACTATGCATAGACTGAGCGCTCTGATGAAGACCACAGCACATCTGCTCCATTGAGTGAATCCACCACATTGTTAAGCTGTGCATGCCGAGTATGATAACACTAGGTCCACATTACAAAAATGTTCCTGTAAGTTCTCAGTGTTTTGTGTCTTTCGCGGGTCTCTCTCTGTCAGATTACACATTTGCAGTGCACTGAAAAGATTGTAAATGCAAAGACAGTCTCACTATGTTTATTTATTTGGGTTTTTTAAAACTTATTTTTTTTAGGCTTCTGTATGTGAGGCGCTTAGACCGCTGGGCCACCAGCGCCCCAGTCTCACTATGTTTAAAAATAATTATCACGCACTGAGATGCTTACTACCTCTTATTTCTCATTTGAAAATAATTCAAGTTAAAATGTTTAAATTTGAGTTCAGATTGGGTTGAAATGCTTACTTCTGTCTGATACGAATCATGCAAGATAAAAAATATTATCTTTGAGAGATAAATTGCTGTCATAGATTTCGCCTGTATGGGTTAAGGCTCGACTATTCTTTCTCTCTTTTCAGTTAGAGTTACACTACTTCTTTTATAACATCATTAAAATGTAATATGAACGATATTACATTATATCTTAGTAGAAGTGTAATTCATGCAGGAAGTATCAGACATTTATTATTGAGATGAACAGTTACATACTGAGTGCTGCCTCAGAAACAAAGTGAAGTAAACAGACTGATATGCTGGCTTAATAAGCTAGCTGTTCTCTGTAAGAGCGCAAGTGTTGTTGTTGTTGGCCGAATTGACCACACAGATTAAATAGTCTACAATTATTTTTCTTTGAGGACAGTATTTTTCAAAAAAGGGAATTAGATAGGATTTACAGCCCAGCAGGTACCTCTTAAAAACGAATATGGAAAAAATGGTAATAAAATCCAGATTGTGATTCTGCCATTAAAAGTCTAAATATATGTTTGCCATATCACCCACCTCTACAGCATATTGAAAGTATTCTTATAACAGTTTTATTTATTTATTTATTTATCATCTAGTTCAAATTTGAGTCACTTTTTATTCTATTTTATTTATTTTTAAATATTGCATCTTATTTTCCTTTTAAGGTTTAATATTTAGTGTTTTATTATCTTAGTAATTTATTCTATTTATTTATTAATTTTAAGTATAGCATCTTATTATCTTTTAATGGTTTAATATTAGTGTTTTATTATCTTAGAAATGTATTTTATTTGGTGATTTTAATTTCTTGTGTTGAGTTTTAACATCTTTTTTTACCTCCAGTGTTTCCTCATTATGATATCATGAGAGCGTTCCTCAGTTCGTTCAGCAACTTCTTTTTTTTATCTTTTATTCATTATTTTATTTTCATTGTTTTTATTATTATTGTTGCATATATGTGTTCTTCACTTTAGGATTGTGGGTGGGTTTTGGGGTCGGGGCTTGGTTGGGATTAGGATAGTGGGGGTCTTTTTATTATTTTTGTACAGCACTTGTGTTACAATATCATTGTATGAAAAGTGCTTTATAAATAAAGTCTGATTGATTGATTGATTGATTGATTGATTGATTGATTGATTGATTGATAGTAGAGCTGAAAGGATGACACAAAATGCCAACAGTCACATACTTGATGGTAATCTGCGGCCTCTCTCCGTTGTCAGGTTTTAGGTCCATGAGAATTTCCAGGATGGTCTGGGACCAGTAGGAGCGATAGGACAGAAGACCCAGGTCAGAGAGCGGCTTCTCAGGGGTGCCCGTCTTACCTTCTACTTTGGACAGCTCGTAACCTGATAAGGAAAAACACATAACGCAAAGAAAGTGAGCACGGATGAGATGAAAATGCTTAATTTTGACTGTGCGTTGTGCAAATGCTGGTCATACACTTACTGAACTCAATGAGCAATTTGCCATAACCTCTCCTCTGGTAGGGAGGTAATGTCAGGATGCAGGCAACGTTATAATCTTCAGTTGACTCTTTTTCCTGCAAACACAAAAGAAAACTGAGTTAGGCTTAAGGAGCTCTTTTTAGAAACAACCCGTGTTAATTTTTTTAATTACGTGTGTACCTTAGAGAAGTAGCCCACTATGTGAAACCCTTTGGAGTCGTACTCAGTCATTACATAGAAGAGGAAAGGGTCTGTGTCGTAATACAGGGTTTTATGGTCCAGGGAAACACTTAGCAAGTAAACATAAGTTCTGGGAATATGTCTGGAAAATACAACAAAACACATATTAATGAAAAGAAAGACCAAAAAATGCTGTAAACATTCAGTTAAAATGTGAAGCTGCCAAGGAGGGAGAAATACATCTTTATTACTAACTTTATTTTCCTGCCGTCAATCTCAAAGAACGAGATGGTGCCCTTGCGGTAGATCTCATTGACTGGTGGATGTCTGAGATTACATTTTGTCTGTCAAAGATGATAGACACAAGAAGATGAGTGCAATGTGCAACAATCTAAGCAGCCAGAGATTAAGGTGCTTAAACCAGCGACATGCTGATGATCCCTACCAAATGCCTCTGCAGACACTTCAGGCTCTTGAGGTACTTGAGACAGAATTCACAGAGGTAGAGGATGGGCAGCGTGGTGAGTTCTGCGGGTACGGTGAGAAGTACCAGGGCTTCAGCCTGTGACGTCCCAGCTCTATGCACTCTATGTTTTTCATCCGGGTGACAATGTCGTCTTGGCTGCGGTCGGATACCAAACTGCTGTCATGCGGGGCGCAGTGGGAATGCCATCAGAGCTGTCCTGGGATCCTAGTAGTAACATGGCGTATGTCAATTTGTTTCAAGAAAATGCAATTGTAGGTCAGTTTGAAGATTTTCACACATGCTATATTCAATGCATGTAATCAAATGACTAAAATCAGGTCTGGGTTAGAAGCACCTACATGTTATTTGACCCACCTAATGGCCCTTTCACTTAACAGTTCCATCCCTACTCGATTCAACACGGCTCTAATCAACTCGACTCTACTTGATTTGGGTACCTTTTCCACAGACCACTCCCGGTGGCGGGGTCATCATAACACAGCTGCGCGAAACTGCGTTCACGTCATTTTGAATGCGACACAAACACAACAATCACAAACAATGGAAGACATGGAGGCAATGGCGTCACCTTTTAGTATCGGCTCAGCTCGCTTGGAACCAGAGCAGAGCAGGTACGAAAAACTGGTATCTGACACGAGGTACCGCGCCCGTGGAAACGCAACACAAACCGAGTAGAGTCGAGTCGAGTCAAGTAGAGCAGGGCTAAGACGGGCCGGTGGAAAACGGCCTCAAGAGTGCACAGATGATTTGGACAGAAACACAGAATTAACGGGCAATAATAAGAAATAAAACAGACCTCTGGTGGTGGTAGAAAGACGCTGGCACTTTGAGGCTTGTTATACTGCAAAACCTTTATCATCTAACAGAAAAAGACACAAAAACAGGTTTTCAGAATCTAGAAAGGGGAACACATTGAGTTTTGTTGACACTGAACAGATAATTTGACGGTGAATAAAGTAAGAGTACAAGAACAAACACAAATGTTAGTCCAATCATTTCATTTGATTATGGCAGCCTGTCTCGTGAACTTACATGATGAATCCATCAAACAACAGTTATCAGAACTAATGCTAAACACAGACGACGGCTCATGTTGAAAAGCTTAACTGAGTGAGACAAAACTAAAAAATATGAGGTTTGCAAATCTTTCTGCCTTGTTTTGTGGCATTAAGTGTGTTTTCACTGTGACAGGGTTTGAAGTTGTGTACAGAATCAAAATGGAATAAAACACTTTGTAAGACACAGAGACGATTTGACATGCTTTTATCTCCTCACACCTGGACTACTGTAACAGTCTTTTTAGCAGCCTGCACAACAAATCCCTCGATCATCTCCAAACTGTACAGAACTCAGCTGCCAGGGTTTTAACCAGAACCAAAAAATTCAACCACATCTCTCCGGTTTTAGCTTCCTTGCTCTGGCTCTCTGTACGTTTTAGAATCAATTTTAAGATGTTACTGATTACTTTTAAAGCTCTGCAAGGTCTTGCTCCGAGCTATTAGCAGACTTTAATACCCGATGAGCCGACACATGCATTGAGATCCTCGGGCAGAGGTTTACTGTGTCATTCCAAATACCTAAATGAAACAAAAGGGGACAGGGCATTCGCAGTGAGGGGGTCGACACTCTGGAACCATCTGCCCGAGGAGATCAGGTCTGCTGAGTCAGTGAGCTCTTTGAAATCCCTTCTTTAAACCTTTTATTGCAGAGCCTTCCCGGATTTTATCTGAATTTTATTGACTTATTTTAACCGTCTAAAGGAATACAATTATTTTAAAATATATTTCTTAAGAGTTCTTTTAGGGGAATTTTATGTCTTTTAAAATATGTTTTATTTATGTATCTTGACTCGTGTGTTTTTATGATCAGCCTTTTTTATTTTGCTGCCCATGTAAAGCACTTTGTAACCTGGTTTTGAAAAGTGCTCTACAAATAAAACACTTAGAGATAACATAGTGAAACAAATGATACTGTGCAAAAGCAAAGTTAAGTGATTGAATTGATGAGTCATGGCACTGAATTATCAAATGTTACATTTTTCTGTCAATCATGGTGAAATGCAGTTTAAACAGACAAGGTCAAAGTATGACCACGTTAGGTTAGATTATGGGGAGGTATGACTAAACACAGTCTAAGCTGATCGAACAGACACATAACTGAAGAACAGCAGGTTGTGAGGTGTGCGTTCCTTCTTCAAACAACAAAAAAGACAACAGGGAAGCACTCTTGAAATGAATTGAAACTATTGACTGGCAAACCGTTTTCTGTCAAAGTGCTGTACAAGGATGGTGCTAAGATGAGATAAGCTGAAGAGAGAAAATCTCCTTTTTAAGATATCTTGTTTCAGAAATGCAAAAGAAGATTAAAAAGTATAAATTTGTTTTCCAGCAGATTATTTCTGAAAAACGTTTTACAGATCTTCAATCCTTATATAGTATGAAAGGCAGTGTTTGAAGTCATTTTATATAAAAAAAAGTATTGTAGATGAATAAGATGAATAAAAAGTATCATTTGAGTAAATTGTAGGATAACGGCAATACTTACAGGTCAGTGTTTATAATTCACACCAACAAACCATTCTGTCAATCTTCCAATCTTCTCATACTGTGTATGTTTTTTTAATAACCTGGTGCAATTATCTGTGCAATAACTTACATCACTATCTATTCATCAGATAGAAGTGTACATAGTGCGTAAATATCTGTAATATTTGCCAGATTTTTTTATCATTACTATTATTTTGTTATTATATTGTGTATTAACTATGTAAGTACATTGTTTTATTCCCCTGTCCCGTGTTGTTAGCTGCTATCAAATAAAGTATATCTTATCTCATCTTATTATTTTGTTTTGCCATAACTGGAATGATTCCAGAATTAACACATCCTATTTATTTACTACAGACTGCATTGAAAAACAGAAATGTAAACTCAGACGGATTAAACAATAAGGCTGAATGTAGTGATAAAGACAGTGAAGTTAAATACCTCGTCAGCTCCTCCACAGTTAGCTTTCCTTTTTCTCCCGGGCTGTGTAGGGATAAGTCGTCTGGCTGTGCCGTTCTGTATTTATAAGAAAATATGTTTTATTAATAAGAAATGACGTGTTATACAGTCCGTTAATAAAAAAAACATTAACTCTACAATTAATAATCACAGAGAAACAATCATTACCGTTGTAAGCAAGGAGATCGGTTCGTGGTCTTCCCGGGTCTTGAAGGTGTTGGTCTCCCTCGCAGCAGGAAAAACAGATGCCTGAGAGGCTTCAGCTGAACCTGGCAGGGAGGGCACGGGGGTGACCGGGGATACCTGAGTCGCCAAGGGGACGGCTTCTACTTTCCTCTTCTGCAGTAGACAAACATTGTTAGACATTTGGCTGTAATGAGATTAGACTTACACACAACAGATTCAGGATTTTTGTATCCAAACAGGATTTTATGATTCTAGTCAGACTAACCCACATGTCAAATATTTTCAAAATAAACATGTAGTGATAAAAAGCTCAGGTTTTATTTTATGAAGATTGACACAGTTATACTAGCTGCAGTTTGCACACCAATAAGAGCTGAAACTGTGTCTTTTTAATAGCCAATGCATATCTTATTTAATAGGTTTGAACATGTCTGATTATCTCCAAGTTAAACTAGTATAAACTAACCCTATTCAAACCTGATATTAAGAAGCATTCGACACAGATCAGCTGCAAATGCACAGAAAGTAAAGCTAGAGCTTAGACATGTATTTTGGAGTCTTTCCCCACAGACGTGCTAGCAGGCACACATCATCAACTTTGAACATTTTTCCTGTACATGTGATTGTAAGAACATATTGAATTTTAAGATCTACAGACAAACTTTTCTAATCACTTCATGTAAGAGAGATCACAACATAAATTAGAGAACACCGGCTACCTTGACGCGTGGCTTGTCAAGTCCAGTGCAAACACTGGACAGACTCTTGGACACACTCAGTGTTAAACCACTTCCAGATGTGATCTGCACGACTGAAACTTCTTCTTCTTTTTTTGTGTCGTGGTTGTTTATCTCTGGAGTTCCATGCAGGTCAGCATGCCCCGATAGCTGTATGATCACACAAGACGCATGTTAACACCAGGTTCAAACACGGACTGAGGTCATTTCTAGAATGGGTCAGTTCAAGTTGTACCGGTGTGGGGAGTGTTTTGCCTCGGGATGGAGCTGTGGCAGATTGTACGTTGAGCTCTAGACTCTTCCTCTGAATTGAACAGAAAGAAAGGAGAAGGGTTAATTTACATTCATTTTAGCACTTAGATTAATACTTTGGTATTCACTTTTCCTCATCTTTTGATAACACAACATTTAAAGGAACAGTTTCTTATAGATGTCATTTGTGACCAGATCATTTCTGAGGATTTATAAACAGAAAACAAAGAAAAGTGTTGATTTCAGTGTTTCTTATTAGTGGAATCTCTATGTAAAGCACTGCTTCAATGTTTTGCTTTAATCTTCTTACAGTGTCAAGACTGAGTCAGAGGATATTCCTGCATTTATACGGCTAACAACTGTGTAGGTTAGGGATGCACGATATTATCGGCACATTATTGGTATCAGCCGATATTGGCTTTAAAATGAACTATCGGATATTGGCCAACACGCCGATATAATTTACCGATAAAAATGGTCTGCTGCACACATGTTGGGTTCATGTTTTAAGTTAAATTTAAATTTAAGCAGCAGTCTGTAAGGTACATGTAGCTGACTAATTTAGGCACATTTACTGTCAAAGAGTAAACCATATGATTTAATTTGGGTTTAATTGCTGTACAGTTGCACTTTTCACATGTTCCCTGTGAACAGAGGTTAGGTTTACTTACTATGTCAAATGTGAAATTGGCAAAATTTGCCCTGGTTGTGGGTTTTGTTATGATTGTCTCAGGGAGAGCATCATCCAAGTTTTTAGTAGGATTTACCTTTTTGTATGAATTTTGTTTGAAAGCAATAAATATGCAGTTTTAAGTACAAAGTATTTTCTTATTTTGCACAAGAAATGAATATGACATAACAAATGTTATAAGAGTATCACCATAATACTGTACGCTAATTCCAATACAGAAGAGTTGATGATCTCTGCAATTAGGTGTGCAGAAAATAATATCGGTATCAGTAATCGGCTAAATGAGTTGTAAAATATCGACATATCGGCAAAAAATCCAATATCGTGCATCTGTAGTGTAGGTAGATCTGAACAAATAATTAATTTAGCAGGATTTAACATTATCTGTAGACAATAGAATGACCATGTAAATGGCCACTAATGTTAAAATGTACTGTCTAAAAAAGTTTAAAGGTCTTTCAAAAAACAAAAAAACAACAGTACTGTCCATTTTAAATTCCTTGCTGTGATGTTTTGGGGATCTGAGATAGAAATATGGTGGTGGTGGTGCCTTTACTTACCACTTCCCTCTCAGGAGAACTGGGGCGGGATCCTGACAGACCATTCTTGGTTGGTGTTTTAGCTTCTTTCTTAGGGAACTGAAGCTTCTTCATGTCCAGCCTGTCTGCTGTGACCCACTCATCCAGGCGCTTGTTGACTTTGAACAAAAGCAATTTCACAAAAACATTTATTTTCTGTCATTTTCTGTGTAATGTATCATATTGGTCTGATTATAAGACGACCTCCCCTTTCAAGAATACATTCAGAAAAATACCCTTTGAAGACAAAATCTAATTTTTATAAAGAAAACAAAACTTTTACAGATTTTTTTAAGGAACACAATGTTTCCAACATTGTCTCAAATCAAATTGAAACACTTACTGTAGATGTTCTAAAATATGATCATGTGGGTAAACGAAGCACTTCTGACTTCAGTATTTATATGTTTGTTTGCTTTCTTACTAATCTCAGCTATGCTAAATACTTGACTCTGATTGGACAAAACCCTTTAACAATGGTAATAAATTCTGATTAACAGAGGGGAGGCTAAGAACAACCTGATAACACACATACCACATCAATCTGCAGAATAGAATAACGGCACACATTGTATACTGTTTATGCTGCTTCAATTACTGAACAAATATAAGACAATCCCACTGTTTTGATGTAAGTTTGAAGAAGAAAAAACATCTAACATATGGGTCAGTATAGTAGCTCTTTTGACAAAGTGACTGTAACAGGACAAGAAGTCACACAAACTATACTCACAGTCGATGTAGTGAACATAGAAAAGCTTTCGTGAGGAGACCTCCTTCACGCTTAGAATTTCGGCGAGAGCTGCAAAAATAAACAGAAAAAACAGTGACCAAAATGTTTCCAATTTACAAGCATACTACAAAACTGTCATAAGACACTGCAGATAGATCCTCTACATACAACTTTCACCAAACTAAGGTATCACGATTTTAGAAAGTCACCTTTCACTCAGAGTAGGAATAGAAATTTAAATGCAGAACATTGATTTGATTCTTGTTAAGTCAAGGGTTGCTCTACCACCTCCCGGAGAGTTTGTGAAAGAGGATGTGTATGCTGCTAAAAAGGTGGCGTCCAGTGCAGTATCTAACTGAACAGTTCTGGAGTAGATGGAAAAAGGAATATCTCCTGAATGTTTCTTTGAGGCAAAAGTGGCAAGTTCCACAAAGCAACTTAAAGGTGAATAACATTGTCATTATCAAGGAAGACACAGTTCCAAGAAATGAGTGGCTTTTGGGACGAGTTGTGGAAACTGAAGATGGACCTGATGGGTTAGTTCGTCGGGTCAAGGTTCAAGTAGGTGAGCGGAAGTCACTAACTACAAGAGGCTGTTCCTCAAAACCCTCAGTCAGTGAAAGACCTATTCAGAAGGTAGTACTTCTATCCATCCATTATCTTGACCTCTTATCCCGTTAGGGGTCACGGGGGGCTGGAGCCTATCCCAGCTGGCTTCGGGCAGAAGGCAGGGTACACCCTGGACAGGTCGCCAACCTATCACAGGGCTAACACAGAGAGACAGACAACCATTCATGCACACAGTCACACCTACGGGCAATTTAGAGTGATCAATCAACCTGAGCATGTTTTTGGATTGTGGGAGGAAGCCGGAGTACCCGGAGAGAACCCACGCATGCTCGGGGAAAACATGCAAACTCCACACAGAAAGGCAGGGCCGGGGATTCGAACCAGGAACCTTCTAGCTGTGAGGCAACAGCGCTACCCACTGCACCACCATGCAGGTAGTACTTCTAGTGGACAGTAATTGAATTATTGTTATTGATATGTGGACACTTTAAATCAGACATATTAGCTTGTTTACCAAGGTGGCCTGGAGATTTTAGTATGCGTGAAATCATGTTAAGACTCGGTTTTGATTAAAAACCATGACATGATTTGGTGGGAGTGTTAGTGGCCAGCAATGCTCATTACATTCAGTTGATGTTAAATGTTTATATTCCGGGTCGAAAGCAGGTGACCCGGAACTGCTCGGGAATTTAAAAATACGGCGGCGTCTCTGCGTAGCCAGCTGATCAGAGGATCACAGCTGATCAGAGGATCACAGCTGATCAGAGGATCACAGCTGATCAGAGGATCACAGCTGATCAGAGGATCACAGCTGATCAGCACCAGTGAGGGCGTTGTGGTGTGTGTGCAGTCGGGGAAGCTTCAGAGTGGTCCACGGTCTCAATGGTTCTCCAAGCATAGGAAATGTTTTGCAGCCTTGGTAGGCGAAGCGAGATATGTCTGTTTGAAATAAAAGTTAGTCTATTTATATACCGAAAACATTATTGTGTGTGATATTAGGAATTGAAATGTTCTTTGTTTGTTTGCTTTTAGTTTCACAATGCATACTGCAGATAAATACATTGCACCTGTCGAACTCTACGCCTCATCATTTTCCATGGGCTGTAACATCGTGAGTGATGGAAAGCTGTCCTATTCTATGCTAAATTATTGCTAACAGTCAGTTATAACAATAGTTGCAATAATGACAAAAATGGCAAAAAAAAATTATTAATAGAATTTATGATTAAGGCAAATCTCAAAGTTCATTTTGAAATGTAACTGTTAAATAAAATGCACATGCTGGGAAATGTTGATGCCAGTTTTTGAAACTACCCGATAAACAAAATCTGAGGTGATGAAAAAAACTTATATATACAAATAAGGGTGGATTAAAATTGATTCAACATCATTTGTATTGGGATATTGTTAAACAACATTATACTCCACTTGTTCAACTTCATTAAGTCTCTTGCGCTGCTCTCTCGTCACTCGCTGAGTGGAGGGGTTTTACATGCTTATTTTTGTCAATAAGAACGAGTAGACAGAAAACTGGACACTGAGTCTGATATGAAAATATGATCCTGTTCAGTTGTCCTGTTGCAGTAAATCCACATGTTGAAGTCTTCACTCTATGACAATGCGACCTCCGAGATTATTTATAAGCCTGCTCCTCACGTTGATATTCAGCGTGTTTAACATTTTGAACACCTCTATATGATCCTTAGCTGTTTAACACCGTCAGTAATATACACTGAGTCGTGACGGAAAATTTGATTTAGGGGGGACAACACACATTTGGCATTATTGTTGAAATGGAAAACTTTTACATTTTTTTAATGATTAAACAATAATTGATGTTTACATCAAGGAGAATACTTGAAATGTACATCCCTAATTTAAAGAGATTTACCTTATTTGTTTTAATATTAAATACTTTCATTTGGGAATCATTCACTTTCCATTTCTTGATAATTGTTCTGAAATTTTCCAGCAAGGTATTTTTGTATAGTGAAATTTAGTTTTTTTGCAAGGTACTGAAAAAAAAAGTGTGCAGTAGTTTTATTTGAGTTACAACACACCTTAAAAATGAAAATGGATTACTTTGTTTACAAGTAAATATAAGAGAAAAAATATATATTGCAACTGTCCATATCTGTTGATTGTATCGTTACATTTCTATTCGTATCGTATTTATTCTCACAATAAACCAGTAGTGACCAGAAGTAATAGCTTTGACTTAAACAGACAAAATGTGTTGAAGCCATTAATATAACAGCTTTAAAATATTTGACTTTACACTGATATGTCAGAAAAGTTTAGCTGTCAAAATGAGATTTACCAGCCTGACGTGATTTTGGATTTTTCAATAATATTTAATATATTGTTTAACCCAAACACTAAACGTTATGATATGTGTTGTCTCATGCTAAGGTAGTGTGATTGTTACTATTGTTCATATAAACCCTGTTGTGTTGTCCCTCAGCATGTGTCCCCTGTGACTGTGATGTTTACAGCGCTTGAACTGGAGGCCGTCTCGTCTGTTAACAACAGCTGAGGTTCTCCACTTAGCATCAGCTAGCTTAGCACTGGAAAAAAACAACAACCGGACAATACTTACGCCATTCGTCCTCGTGTTCTTGGTTTTTACGAAGAACGGGGAGGCGACAGCCCTCGACAATCTCGACCTGCATGAAAAACACGTTAATTGTTATCCTGTAACCAATTAATGTCTCAAAAACAAAATTATATCTATCGAAAACCTACCGAAGACGAGCTATCCGCCATTTTCGTCATCTGTAAGAGCAGCAGCGGGGTGTTGTGGGAAAATGCCGGTCCAAGACAAAGATGAAATAAACGGCAAGATGAAATCATAGACGGCAGAGGGGGGCGGAAGTTGTGAGACTAACCCGGAAATACGAGTCAGTTAATATAACTAAACCTGGTTTTGGGGCAAATACATATGCACTGTTATAAATACGTACTAAATACCCTTTTATCCACTATAGCCTCATTGAATTCACATATTTTTATTATTTTATTAACTACTATTTTTTAATATAAAAACTACCTCTTCTACTCACCACTGCACTATTATCATATTATTTTAGTCTGTACATATTAGTCATGCCTATTCGTTGTTCTTTTTGTATTTATAGCTGATGTTATTGTTATTATATTTTTATTTTTATTTGTATGCCTTATCATGCCTTGTACAAAGAGAGCACAGTTTACCAAAGTCAAATTCCTTGTGTGTTCAAGCATACCTGGCCAATAAAGCTGATTCTGATTCTGATCCTGATTCTGATTCTGATTATCACGTCCATTTTAAGATATCCAGCTTACTGTTTTCAGCGGACAACCTCCCTGGCACAACCTCCCTGGCAGCTCGGAAATTGTCTATAAAGGGAACAAATCGTTAAATAATTACCTGCGGTTAGAATATATGAGTACATTAAAAAAGTCAAGGTCAGTTGAGGAAAAATTATATACATTAGTAATACAGTTTTGTTATCATGCCCCTGCTTCTCAACATCTCATAGGGAAATGTTATTTTCACTTAACTACATTTATCTGATAATGGTCTGTGGCCTATAATACAGTAGGCTAATATACTACATGTAATTCTGTTTCGAATCATTCTGCATGATAGGGAAATGTTAACCATATTTTGATGTTAATAACATTATACTATCATTTTAATAAAGTTTTGAATGCAGGAGTCACTTGTTTCTTTGAACTTTGTTATCTTTCTCCTTTACCCATCACATCATCTGGACTTTTTTTCCCCTTCCGCAAGCTTCTGGACAAAAGCTGCATTAACTCCACAGTGTTGTTATAAAACAGTGGCTTGCTGTGAGTGCTTTCTATATGCCATATGATATGTTCTATCAGTTCTGATGTTTGCAAGGAGGTTTGGGAATTGCGTCTAAGAATCTCCTCTCTCAACCTGAAGGTTAACAGACTGACAGCAAAACTGTTTAGAGGGCGTAGAGCTGGAAGAAAACTACGTCATGTTTAAAGCAGCAGCTATGCAACACCTTCATCAGTGATAAGTGGCACCTGATTGAGCTGCAAGATCACTTACCAGTCTCAAAGGGGCTTATGCTCCTTAAGGACTTGAACAATTTTATTCTACTTCAGTGCAATGCAGTGCTCTTAAACAAAACCACAAGAGTGTTCGCACACATCAGAAAACTACTTCTGAGTCATAACAACATTGTAGCTCTCTGACACGTTAAAACTCAGAATGATTGACATTTAGAGTTTGTATTTGTGCTTCTTTATCAATTGTGTGTTAATTCAGATTATATAAATGGTATGATTAAATCCAGCAGTGAACAGTAAGAAAGCAAATCTGGCCCACCAGTGTCATTATGCACAGATGCAAACAAACAGCTGTAAATACACTACTTGACATAAAAACATAAAGTGTTATGTCCTGGAAATGAGCTATTACAAGGTGTTGTACAGGTGTCCCCTCTTGTCTACAACCTAATCAAGCCTCAATGAGCAAAACAAATGTGCCCTGTCCTCCACTGTCTCATTCTTTAGCTCATACAAGACCCATTTTTTCCTCATGAGTTTCCACCTACTTGATGCAATAAAGAGTGAAGCTAAAGAACCAAGCCTGAAATCAAGCTTCCTGCACTGATAGTCTAGATATCCGTTAATAGCTTTGGGTCTTGCTCAAGTTAGACTCTGGAGTAGAATGATAGAATAATTGAATCTAAGAGCCTGTTGAAATGTTTTGTCCTTTTCTTTAGTTGACTGCTCTCAGTTTTTGTTTGAATGTCTCACGTGATCACTGCTTTGACTGAACTGCTTCACCACACTGATTGAAGACATTATGGAGGCTCTTAGATAACTCTCATTAATATATACATGAAATTCCTACAGGTATACACTTTGTCTATTTTCAAATATGTATCGACTCGTTGAATTGACTATATGAATTAAGCCCCCTTGGATGCCACTCACACTAATAATGGTAATACTTTCCCATATTTTACAAGTGTAAGAAGTCAATCAAAATTCACTGTAATTCTCATTTCAATGTAATTTGTAATCTAATTGAAAATTAATTTCATGAGAAATGCAAATAAAAAAATAAAAAATCACTCTCATTATGCTACAGTGTGTTTTGCCTGCAATTACTGGGTCGGCAGTCATGAGTAAAATGTGCATGGCCACTGGGTAGTTAATGTCTAAAAAGAAGACTGGAGGTTATCCTGTTCTTTTGTGGTTTGTCATGACCACATAGGTCAGCTTCATGAATCACTTCTTGCTTTTTCACCACTCTGTCCACTATAATACAGCTTATACTTAAAAAAACATGCAAAGTTAGTGGAGTATAAGCCAGTTTTCTCATATTTGTCCATAAAGCATGGACAAATATGATGGCAAGCTAATGCTGGGTGATTTAAGCAACATCCTTTTTTGTCAGTTCAAGTGCCTCCTAATGTGACTGTAAAGCAAAATCAGTGTTAAAGCAAATCATATCACCGAGCAAAGGCAAAGGTTATAAATGATCTTTATTATAATCCTTGGAACAGCGTTCAGTATACAGAACTTGCATTTTTGAGTTGAGAAACCAAAAGTGAAACTGTAAATGATAAAGAAATGATGTCAGACATAAATAAAAACAATAAGCCTTCTACTCATTACTAAAGATCAATCAGACAGTAATAGCTCTCTGTAGGAATCGCCTGAATATTGTTGAACATGCATGATAGAGTGCACTGAAGTCAGGTGGCTAATAATGACAAACTGGTGCGATACAAGAAAAATAAAAGTGTCAAAGAGAGTGAAAAATAATACATTTGAACATAACACCCTCATTAGCCGCTTTCAGCACGATCACTCCCAGAGCCTTTAAACAGCCAACACATGATTATCTACATTTGATAAAGAGTTTACATTATCACAGGAGCCAAAACAAATCAGTCTGTGATGACTTCTCTGACATGAGAGGGGAAATAAAACAGAAGAAACATGACAATTTCAGGAAGATTGAAAATTTGGAAATTAGAATAAAGGTCTTCTCAGAGCACCTTCATATGTCAGTTTTAATCTCACTGTGAAGTGCACCCACTATCTTTCACATTTTGCAGCAGATTAAGTATGATTTGTTTTCTTTGGTACCAAAGACCTCCACACCTTAGGCCAAGACATTCCCAGATGTGAAAATTACTAGAGCACTGCTAATTATCCCTGCTTTGTTCTGAGGTTGGACCTGTTTCTTTCTCTGTAGTTACATCGAGGGTTATTTTTATTTTTTGGACCAATATAGCCAAAATTGGAGATCTTTATTAAAAAAATGTCAGATTTTTTAAATTTAAATTGGGGAAGTTAAAATTCATATACGATGCGTTGGCAGCAAAACTGACTTTATGAAATACTCTATTTTCCCCTTGCTTTATATTCTCATGGATCTGCCCTGTTCCCTTAGTTTACCCTAGACCCATTCACTGTACATGTTTACTATTAAAATCCTTCAGTCCCTTCAATAACATCCTCAAAGAGTGTTAGTTATCTGGTAGACTTGTCCACCAAATGAGCCTGTTTTCCAGAACAGAAACAAAAAGAAGCAACAAAAGCACATGTAACAAGAAAAGATGATAAAAGACACGTGTAAAAAGTCACATTTTCTCCTCGTGATATGGATCTTGTAGAGTTTAAGTACCTTTGGATGGTTATTGCACACACTAAAACTGTGAGAAAAAAAAGGACTCAAATGAAATTGTTAATATAACACTATAAAATGACCGATGCCACAGCAGTGGGAGGTATAACAATGAAACATCACAATGTGGACTATTGCTATTAATGAAAGACTCCAAACGTCCACAGCTGCAGCCTTTTCGTTTTCTAGGACTCCACCTGAAGTAGATCAGCGAACACTAACCAGCTCTGTTACAGGTGCAGCCTCTCTATAGCTACACTTAAACACATTTGATTGACAGCCTTCCCTTTGCCTTCTTCCATGCAGTATTTCCCGCTCTTTAGCGAACCTTCTCACCCTTGATTCTGTCTTTTTTATCTACACCTGTCACAACTGATTCCAGATTTTTCTAACAATGTTCAGCAGAAAGCAGAGGATTCACGTCTCCTCAAACACGGCAGGATATATACGTTTGCATGAGGAAACAAAATCGTGATGCTTTACTCTGAAATTTAATATTTTCAGCAGTTTCATTCCTAAAGTGAACATGCAACATTCAGTTGCTGTTTTCCTGTTATACTCTCAAGCAGCACTCATCACATAGATATAAAAATAAAATTAAATACAAAATAAAAAAGAAGAAACATACATTGAAAAGTGCAAATGTACATTTGTTTACAGCATGACATATTCACTGTACAATCATTGATTATATACTCACATTATTTTATGCATTATAATAAGGATTACTAAGTAGCATAGTTTGAGTAAGAAATATTTCATAGCAAGTCTATCTGAAAATATTTGCATTGCCCCGTGACAAAGAGAGGCTCTTCTTAACATTGTCAGGGGGAATGTGTGTGTATGTGTGTGTCTGTTTGTGTGTGTGTGTCTGTGTATAAGTATCTGTTCTTGTGTGTGTGAAGGATGTACATTGCAATAAGGTGTCCTGTCTGTGCAAACAATGAAGCAGAGGAAACGGAAATCATTCTAGATCAGAGGCACAAAAACTGCCCAGCCTGCATTTCAAGTATCTAGCATTGTTTTGGACAACACGTATCTGTCAGACATCAGCAAAGCAGAGAGAAAGAGAAAGAGGAGGAGAGAAAAAAGGGATACTTCTTTTTGCAGCTCAGAGATGAGGCAGATAGAGAGTGGAAACGAGCAGTTCAAACACTTTTGAAACCATAGAATAGGCTATTGCACTTCACCTACAACACCTGCTTAGATTAAGACAGCCCTCTGCAGCAGGCTGGAAACAGCAGCCATGCTCGCTTTCACATTTTGCTCCACATTGAGCGAATGCTCCACATGTTTTGGTAGAAACAATAAAAGAAACCTTGGCCTGCTCACAGGGTGACATCACATCAGTCTCTATACAAGACACTCTGCTTCACTTGATCCTTTTACAAACACTATCCATGTTTAGGAGGCCTTCAAAAATGAGCCATGCCGTAGATGGAAAGCGTGGAAAGTCACCCCCTGGCAGTCGGTTCATTTTGGTCGTCTTCCATGAAGAAAAGCCATCGCGTTCAGCGTCTCTTTAAGGATACCTGATGGTATGATCCTACAGGGGAGTGAGAAACTTTACAAAGGCTTCTGGCACTGAAAGTTTCTGCTTTTCCTGATGGGAAAAAAAGAGGATATCCACGTTGGAATCGTGCCTCACTTGGGAATCTTGATGGGTGGGTTACCTCTTTGGAATTGTATTGTGAAGCCATACAATCCGGTGAGTTGTCGCACAGTCCTGCACCAAGACGGTTGCTATCATGTGGCACTTTCTTGGACAAACAAGTTCAGTCTGAAGAAACATGCTTTCATTACTTTGTTGGGTATTCTGTGTATGCATGGTGTAGATACACACTTTTCTTGGAGGGCGATGGTGTTCTGAAAAATACTATAATCTGGCAGACAACCAATAATGGGCAGGGGCAGAACAACGATCAAGTATTGACTTCCTTTGTCTTGAAAAACAAACCCTCCCCGTGTTGATATCATACTGTACACTTTGAGTAATGTTGCAGCAAAACTTCTGATGCTTTTTCGTGCTAGACTTGTGTGTTTGTCTTTATAAATGTATATGAAATAGAGAAAGAGACTATATGGTTGCTTCGCTCTCACACTGCCGGGATATGTGCGAGCGGCCAGATCCATCAGTGGTTGCTTCTGGATGTCTTAACGCTCTGACTTGACTTTGTAGCGCAGAACCAGGTAAGTAGCCAGCCTGAGGATCAGGAAGAAAGCCCCCAGCACCATGAAGTCCACATAGAGCTTTGCATCCTCCACATCCAGGAGCTGCAGGACCTCCTCCGGCTTTTGGAACTTACACACCACACCTGGACACTCAAGCTCTGACCGGTTCATCCCATAGATGGAGAGTATTACCCCCTCAAAGCCATACCTGAAAGTTGACATCTTTGATAAAACCTCTTGAACCCAAGCACATTATCAAACCATAAAAACATCAATAATCAATGAACAAAACTCTACCTGACATAGGACACATAGGAGCTCCACTGTAGGTATTTGGGAATGGTGTCAAAGTTGACAAAGAAGCCAGAGAAGAGAAGGACAGGTATGGCTGTAACTGGACCCACAAAGGTTGCAACCTGCAGAAAGAATTGGCAGTATTAAGAAGTAGACAGTTTAAGAAAACAGGTCAAAACTGATGCAGCAGAGAAAATTCTTCTTGTATTCCACACAGTCATCTTCTTCTATGCGCCAACATTACCCATAATATCCTGACTACACACACTTCAACAGGGGTTATGGGTCTGTTATTCTACTCGTAGCTAATATAACCTTGAACCAACTGGCCCCGAATAAGGACAACGTGTTAACAGCTACATGTAATGTATTCGTGGCTAACATAGAAAGCTGAGGAGAGCAAAAAGGAGCACACACTAATTAACACTATAAAGGTGCAGAACTGCACAGATCCACTAAACAGGAAGAAGTCAGCAGACTTAATGTCCTTTTAAACTATTTAATCTGGGCACAAGCACGGACCAGTCACAGTAACGGACACGTTTCAGTACAAAACCCTCTTCAGCATTAAAATAGAAAGCTTGCCATGAACTTGTAACACATAAAACCAGAGATCTAAACTTACTCAGTTAGTAATTGCTGAATTTAAATTTGTTATCACTTGCACGGTTCATGACTAAAAGAAAGTAGCATAATCATATTACTGAAACATATTATCAAGTCATGGGTCACTTTGTGCCTCATTCTTTTAAGTTTCAAACTTTATGTCCCATTCTTAAGACAACAATTCTTTAGACACCTTCTTCACATGTGCTACATCACTCCCTGTAAACACCTGAACACAGGCTTCCACCACTGAAATATCAAGACCATACAAATATGCAAATAAATATATATTTATTTTAAAGTTTGACTCATGGATGTTCACATCAGGCTATCAATGGGCTTCCTAGATGTAAAACAACAACTAGTATGTTTAGAGCCAAACTGAGATTAGGTCAGATACTTCAGCAGAACATCAAGCTGTCCTCGGTCTGTAATCCTGCTCTAACACCTTTCAGATTCAGATTCAGATTCAGATTCAGATTCAGACAACTTTATTGATCCCACAAGGGCAATTATTTATATCTTACCAGAAAACAACCATACAACATTTAACATCTAAAACACATCCATCACTATACATGCTACAAGTCACAAGTGCTTGAAAGCAAAACTTCAAATTAAGCTGCAAAACACAAACCTCATTCTAAGAGAAAGGCAGCTGTAAGCTATGCAGGTGTGCCTACCTGCAGAGATGTGGATGCTGCCCCTATAAGCAGACCAAGGGACTGGGCCACCAGGGCTGTGGATGTGGACAGTGCCATAAAGAGAAGGTAACGACCCACTTCTGGAGGCTGCTCAGTCATCCAGTACACTATACTACAATACATGATCGGACAGATCACCTGCAAAAGAGATCTCACAGTGAAACAAACTGTAACTACGTCAAACCCATCGTTTGCTCAATCACACAAACGTTACCTGAAACGGTACGTCAGCCATGGTTTTTGCAAGGTAGTAGGCCTTCAGGCTGTACCAGTAGTTGAGATGTTCTCGTATAAACACAGACATCTCCATAGGAACTGTGGAACAACAGCAGAGCTAAAACATTTTCCATTTCAACCAGGTAAACGACACGGCAAATCGATGTTTCCTATCTCTGGTTACACTCACAGGTTAGGACAGTGGGCATCAGGGCTGCAAACATGAGGAACAACATAGAGAAAAAGAGGAAGCCAGTGTTGTTGAAGACCTTGCTGGCATCATTTCCAATTTTGAGATAGAGCAAGCCGATCAGAACTCCAATACACAGATGGGACATCACCCTGAGGTGGGTCAGCACCTGGAGAACACACAAAGACAAACTCAAATCACACCTGTAGTCAAGATTACCATGACTTTGGAACAGATTTTGAAAATCAGAGTTTAAATTTGTTACCGTGTCTCTGCATATTGTGATGAAGGTTCTCTTGAAGAGGATGCAGAACTGTGTGAATGTACTGGTGGCAAAGCTGTGTTTCTCCAGGGTTCCTGTGTCCTGTAGAGGAACACAGAGAGTAAGGAGTCAGTGATGTAATGCAAACGGACACGAGACAATAATTAGCAAAAACAATCTTTAACTGGTCTCAACAGCGGAAGAAAACTTTATTTTACTAGTTTTTTATTACATAACATGTCAAATATAAGCATTATCTGAGAGTCCTTTTTTTCAAATATCACTTCCTCTTTCTGAGGAGACTGTCTCCTTGGTAACAACAATGGTGAAATGTCAATGTAGACATACAGTTTGTTCCCAACAAATTTGATCCTCAATCCCTGTGCATGCACTGAACTCTTAGTAACAAATAATGGGAGGTATTTGTTTAATAAGAAGTCAATACAAAATGTCAAAACAAAAAATCCAATAGCATCTTAGACCTTGTAATCTGAGTAGATAAAGTTTGGAAGCAAATGCCAGAAAACAAAGGTATGGTCACACAGAATAGAAGAAGAAACCTATTTGTCTACGGTAAAGGTTAGTGTCTGGTGCCCACAAAGAAAGAAATACAAAAGAAGAGTAAAAGGGCATCAGAGGAAATCAATAAGCTGATAAAATGTTTAAAGGAGAGGAAGAGCAAACCTGCACCATGTAAGAGACAAGCTGGAGAGAGCTTTTGGTGGTTTAGATTTACAGCGCTAGCATTTAGCCGATGCTCTTATATATATATAAAAAAAAAAAACGGCTCATGAGGCTGCAAAAGAAAGTGAGAGGAAGCTGAGATGGGCTGAGGAGACGGATCAATCGGGCGGAGAATAGAAGGAAGCTTTGGGGGAAAATGAGTAGTAACACTGACAGGTCCTGGAGTATTTTGTTTTAATGTAACACAATTTGCTCGGCGGTTGAAGTTTATTGCCCATGAAAGCTTATTTGAAAGTCTTTAATGGAGTTATTGGAGTACTTTTGGTCAAAATGGATGAAACGGACACTTCTTTATTCTACTCCTTCCAGAAAAGAGCGCATTTTATCATTAATACAGCACTTAAGCTTTGTATGACTAATATGTATTTGAAGGAAACTGGTGAATGCAATTTCCTGTTATTGATTAGTTGCTCTTTTTTCTTTGTTTACAGACATTCAAAGACATTTTCAGTGCATTGTAGTTGTAAGGTCTGCATTTTTCCATTACAATCTAAAGCAAGGATGTGAGGGGTAAGTGTTAAGGTGTGATTTGGTTAGTAGTTGGTGTTTGTATCACTCACACTGTGACATTGTGAGCAGGAGGAGTCACTTTTGTCTCTGGAGTTCTTCTTGCCCTCCTCAGAGCACAGACCACCCTGCACCGCCTCAAACAGCACTGGATTCAGATCCCCATACTCTCCTGATGCCACCTCAATGACTGAAGAAAGAGAGGACAAGCTAGTGAGAACACAAACTCACACACACACGCAGAATTCCCTTGTACTAAAAGAGCTTCTTGACTTACTGAAGTCAGCAGGATTGTGATACGTGGGGCAGTGGAGGCCCAGGTTCTTCAGATACGGGATTAGGTAAGGGACAGTGCCCTTGTATATGCACTGACCCTGACTGAGGATGTACAGCTGGCGGAGGAACACAGGGACACGGTAATCAACATAGTTCCCAACACACTGACTCTCTGAATAATGAATGAACATCTGACAAAACAACAGGCCTTTGTATCGACTGCAACGCTGCTCCTCCACTGGATAAAATGAATCATGCTAACCTGTAGTCTGGACTGAGCAGCGCCTAATGGAAGGCTAAAGATGTCCAGCACTATAAAGCACCTCAAGTTACCTTATCAAACATCTCAAAGAGCTTGGCACTGGGCTGATGGATGGTGCAGATGATTGTCCGTCCGCCCTGAGCCAGAGACTTCATGAGGGACCACCTGGTAACAGGATGCGCTGTCCAGACCACTGTGATGGGATGGCAAGAAGAGGCAGAAATCAAAAGAGAAAGTTGCTCTGTTTGACCTATTTTTATTCTGAGATGCAGTGATTTGAAGTAGGCGATTAATATATAGTACCTTGTCGGCTCATCAAAGAACATGACAGGAGGATTGTTGACCAGCTCTTGGGCAATGGCCAGTCTTTTACACTGACCTCCAGAGAGACAGTTGGTGCGTGTCTGAGCACACTCAAGGAGACCCAGAGCGGTCAATATCTCATCCACCTTAAACACAAACGCGGACCAATGTAGATAAATGATGACAGATCTGATGACAGGGATGGGGACCATCAAAAATGTGTACGTAATGATACATAATTATTAAACTAAAAACGTATTCAGTCTGGCTTTTATGTAGGGTTTCATAATTGTATTACTTTAATGGTTTAATTGGTTTTAATGTTGTTTTATTGCTTTATTTATCTTTAACCACTTGTCTTTATTATTTGTCTACTCAGTTTTATTGCTATTTTAGAGCCTTTACCTATCTTCAACTTGTACCCTTTTTTATTTATTTATTTGAACTATTTATATTTATATTGTTTTTTTAATGCTTTTTTTTTTACCTTCAATTGTTTAAATTAAATAATAGATTTTAGTATGCATTATTCTCTACTTCAAATTTTTTTTTTCTTTTTCTTTTGTCATTATTTAATTCTGTTTTTATTCTTGTTTTCAATTGCTGTGAAGCACTTTGAATTGCATTTGATTTGTATGAAAGGAGCTATGTAAATAAGGTTTGATTGAATACAATTTTAAATCCTAGTTCTTGTGACTACCATTCTCAAGGGGAAAAAATCATAGGACACAAGATAATGAACAGCCTAAGTGTTTTTTAATTTGTCTGGCAAGTTTCAGCTTTCTTTCTGGATTCATAAATAATAATATATTTTGCCAATATTTTGCAGAGGATTAATACAAGTTACAGTTGTGTTAAATGAAACAAGGTATTAAAACAAATGTTTTTATATTTTGGATTTCCGTGTTCACTACCAGCCAAAAGTTTGGACACACATTCATTTGCAATGGTTTTTATTTATTTTAAATATTTTCCACATTGTAGATTAAAACTGAAGATGTCAAAACTATGAAATAATCTGGTTCCTCCATAATCTGGATTACAACAGTTGTCAAATAGGGTTATCCATTGTGTACTAACCATGCCTCTGAACAACACAACTGATGGTCTCAAACACATTAAGAAGGCAAGTCATTCTTCAAATAATCTGTTGACAAGGCTCATGTTCATTAGAAACCATTCCAGGAGACCACTTCATGAAGCAGACTGAGAGAATACCAAGAGTGTGCAAAGCTGTCATGAAGGAAAAAGGGGGCTACTTTACAGAATCTAAAATATAAAACATATTCTGGTTTGTTTAACACTTTTTTTTTATTAAATAATTCATATATGTTCTTTCATAGTGTTGATGTATTTGGTATTAATCTACAGTGTTTAAAATAATTAAAATAAACAAAAACCCTTGAATGAGAAGATGTGTCCAAACTTTTGACTGGTAGTGTACATATATGTGTGTATTCTGTGAAGACTATTGTGGTTTATACCATAATATTCCATTATTATACAAAGCATGTGAATCACTAAGCACGAGCAACACGTTTAAACTTACGAGTTCCTTCTTGACCTGCATGCTCTCATTTAGTTTCAGATTGGCAGACACCTAAAAGACAGACAGAAGTAAGCACATTGTTACTGATCAATATGATTTCATGAGGCGTTGAGATTGATTTTCTTTTGGAAGATGACCTCACCATTATGGCCTCCCTCGTAGTGAGGTGTGGCAGCAGCATGTCATCCTGCATGATGTAGCAGGACATCTTCCTGAAAGTCCTCAGGTCCCTCGGTCGACCATTCACCATAATCTGACCCTTCATTCCGGTTTCCCTGTTTCCACCAACACAACAAATTGGAATCATTTTGTAGCAATGAATGAGATCAAAAGTGCAATTTTATGCTGTGACCTGGGAGAATATTAGCTGCTTAAGAATCCGCACAGATCCTATGCAAATTCACATCTCACCTGTACCCAGCCAGAATATTCATCAGAGTGGATTTCCCAGCTCCTGAAGGCCCCATGATACCAATCAGCTCTCTGCTGTTGAACCGTCCTGACAGACACTTCAGGAGAGCTTTGTAGCCTGGAGAAGGTTATAGAGGACAAAAGTTATTTATAGTACTGGAATGGGTCCGAAATTGTATTATTGTTTCTGCACCCTATGTTCTCCCGAAGATTTTTAGATGTTTATTTTTAGGCCTTTTGATGCTTTCATTTGGAGAGATAAGACAATGGATAGAGCAGGAAACTGCAAGGTAGAGTGGGGAATGACACACACTGAAGAGCTGCAGATTAAAATCCAGCCTGGCTTCCCGTGTTGAGGGTTGTGGCCTCTGTACATGGGATATGTGATTTAACCACTAGGCCATACCAGTGCCCCATGTTCTAAAAACAAAAACACAGATATTGTAACAGGATAGGGACTGACTAGGCAATAATGACATCAAAAGACTCTGCTTACTGATAACAATTTTAAGATGTTCTGTTTGCCTCTAGCTGGTGATCATTTTAATATTGGCCCATCTACTTGATCAGTTATTTGCCCACTTTAATACCATCTTTATAATCTCAAGCAGCGACAGTCAGAAAGTGAATCAGGCAGAACAGAGGATGTGTTTCAGTCTAATGGCCTGTTTCTTCAGCTGGATCTGAATGAACCCTTAAACTCAGTTCACTGATTCCTTGAACGTTATTACGGATGGTCCTGCATGGGAAGTCACAGAATTGTCTAAAAAAAAAGAAACCCCCCCAGTCAATAGTTAAGAGAATATTAAGAGACAGATAAAGAAATAGTATCTGTATTTGACAACAGTCAGCTTTTATAAATACATTATAGAACTGCTGGGGATAGGAAGTTAGACAAAACAAGAGGATGATGTTATCAGTGTCTGGGTAAAAGAGACTTCAAGGTGAAGCTGACAGTAAAGAAAAAAAACAAAAAACAGAAACCTCAGGATTTTAGGAGAGCTGGGTATCAGGTGTAGCAAAGTGGGAAAAATAAATAGAAGAAGCCTGCATACAGAAAGATTTAAGATCAGTGATGCCAGACAGAAAAAACACAGGCATCACGTCCCTGCAGTGGTTTAAAAAGCGGTCACAGTGGAGTGGCCTGCTAATGAAGATGGCTCAGGTTATTTCTTGATGCATTTCTCAACCTTTGCAGTGCTTGAAACAAAATGGAAGCAGTAAAACAACCCATTTTAGAACTGACAGAGACTCTGAGAGCTTCAAGATATGAAGAGTTAAAACGGGCTGTATGAGAATCCTGCCTCGATGTCACCCTCGTCTCCCTCGCCTCACACATTCCTCAACTGTCTGCAGGGATGTCTCAAGCTGTGTAATTAGGGTCTCACCAGAGCCTCCAGCCCCCTCAAACCATCACTCTATGAGCCTAATGGCATGGCCTCCTCCTCCCTCGCACTGTTATTACATCAGAATGCTTCGTCTCAGACAGCCGAGCAGCCGGCTGTCAGTGAAGCAGCCCTGGCTCTGTCATGTGGTGCATACTGATGATCTAACCCTCTGCTGTAGGTTGCCCATAATAGTGGTCTTATCTGTGTGTGAGGCTGCAGGCACATCCTGATCACCCAGTCTAATGGGAGCGGAGGTGCATGGCATCAATTCCCATTCCTGACACCACAGAGACATTAATAACAGGAGGAAGGTTACACTCAGTTATCAACGATTGCTCACATAGCTAATTTCTGAGTAATTCTTGGAAAATAGTTATCATCAGGGATTCAGGCAGGGACATGACATGCCTCCTAATAGACTTGAGACAATCAAGCCCAAGTCTGACATTAATATTATTTTTTCCATATCACACTCAAGATCAGGGGTGTCACCATGAATCTTGGGCCCCCTGAAAAGATATCTCAGTGGGCCTCATCACCACAGCCAACCAAATATAACATTGCTGCTATAATACTGGTTTATTTGCATTAAACAAAAATATGTGCTTAAAACTATCCTGGTTAACTGACTCTAATCTAAGCTACATAGCATATATTATATATATATATATATTTTTTTTTTTCAATTTCTCCAAATGTAACCGCACAATATTGACCTTCAGACTATCCACCTCTTTAAACAAGATTATTTGAAGCCAAGTGACTTGTTGAATAACAACAAGGCGGCATTATTTGGTTTAATCTAACCTCATGAAGTAAAATAAAACTCTTAAAAACCTACAGTTTACATTCAATCAGATTCAGCATCACTTGATGCTATGAAAATTGACAATTCCCCACTTTAGGCACGAGAAGAGCATCTCACGGAGCCGATCAATGTAGTCGACAGGAAGAGACTCCCATTATTTCAAGAAAGGAATTCTGAATGTTTGTTTATTTATTCAGACAATTTTAGTTATCGTATTGCAGTTATAACAAAACAAAAGAAAAGCATAGTAGAAAACACATTTTATTTCAGGTCCATTAAGGCCCCCCCCTCCCCACTTGGGCCAGTCAGTCCCACTTTTCCCACCACTAAGACGCCCCTGCTCAAGATACACTTTTCTTCTCCTCGATGTTATACCTTTTGCTTCCTTACTCTCTTCATTTACTCCAATTTTATCCTAGAGACAGCAACTTTCTGAGTTGCATTTATGTTGTTTAAGAAATAGCCATATGCTAACATACACATGAAAGCAATAGTGGCACTGTTGGATAAAGATAGATTAATTTCATCAGAACAGCATAACTTCTAAAACACTGTTTGACTTAAAGAAGTTAAGTGAGATATTTTCTTTTTTATTCTACACAAGAAGTTTTCCTTGCCAATTACTCCCAATACAACTCAACCCCAGACCGTTAGGCTAGTAGTTTGGTAGATGCTAAGCGAATAGCGGCTACCGAAGCCCAGAGCAGCTAGCCTCAAGAAGAGATGAGGAGCCAGCTGCAGAAGTTTGGTAAGTGCCCCTCCATCCAAACTCCACACACACAGATTTTCCCGCCCCTCCAGACTTGTAGACCTCAACCTTTATTTTTCTCTTAAAGCTGCTGTTGGTAGGAATGGTGTAAAAAGCATTACTTTTTTTCTGCTGGGTTTGGAGAAAAGGTCATAATGCCCATCGGTACTCATCGGTAAGTGGAGTAATCTGAGACTATTGCAAAATCTCTGCATTTTCCAATGCCTTTGTATCAAGAAATGTTATTATTCCCCTCGTTCCCGTTATGACAGACCAATCATAGCTAATCTCCAATCCTCTGTCCTGATTGGTTAAGGGACGGACCCTACTATGTCCTCCGATTGGTTATGAGTCCGGCACTATCATGACTTCACACGCCGATCTGTGTTGGGGGGCTAAGAGGAAATCTGGTTGGGAGGGATAGTGTTGACATTCGAAGTCCCTCTCCCTGAAAGATGTTTACTCTGTGACTACCAACAGCAGCTTTAAGAACCTGTAAACACATTTCAATGTGTAAAAGTTGGTTCGGTTCACTTTCAATTTAAGCTATGATCAAGCTTCTTGGTTAGCTTGGAAAAATGTACATTTCTGTCATAACATTAAGTACATTTTTCCAAGCTGTGACACAAAGACATGAAAGGTAAATGGTGTTGGTGGTGCAGTAAAGAATTTATTGACCCATAAACTTCTAGCATTCTGCATATAACATAATCACAAAACACGTCTCTGACCTATTTTTTTATAGGTTTTCTGATGTTGTAATCCTTTCTTTAAAGGTTAAATAAGGTTATACAACAAAGCTAAACATCTGTGTGAGATACAACCCATTGAAATTAAAAATAGTGGTAAAGCAGCTTGATTTATTTCCTTCCGTAGTGATGAATTTGAAGCGTGAAACATTATGCATTTTAAAAGGAGCAGTGGTGGAGGTGGGCATATATATTACGTAGAAGTACCAACAAGGTTACGACATTGTTAAATATTCTTTTAAGGGAAGGTGATTAATGCAGGAAAATGAACTTGGCGAATGCAGTAATATCAAATATTATTTCATGTAATTAATATCCTCATGCAATCATAAATTCATTCAATTATGAACATGGCACGATTATACATTTCCTCTATGACTAAATCAGCTATTACCATTTAACGTTTTATTCCATCCTATTTCCTTTAATTGTTTTATTTTACTACTGCCTTTCTTGTTTTTATTTATCAATCAATCAATCAATCTTTATTTGTAAAGCGCCAAATCACAACAAATGTTATCTCAAGACGCTTTTGCAAACATAGGAGGTCTAGACCACTCTATGTCAAATTATGAACAGAGACCCAACTTCAAGACAGGGTAAGACTCAGTCTGACCCCACCTTAATCCATCATGAGCATTGGATTTATCATGGTTGCTTAATTTGTGTTATTGCTTTTGTCTCTTTTTATGCCTTTAGTTCCTGTTATTCCCTTTTAGCTTTTATTTCTTTTGTTTCATTTCTTTTAACGCTTTTCTCCGTAATGTTATATCTACATTTATCTTTGTATCTCTTTATTGCTTTTAATTCACCCTTTTGCTTTACCTCTCTGTTACTACTTTATTCCTCTCTGCTGCTCATTGCCCCTTTTTTGTTTCTTTCCTTTTTATTGCTTTAATCATCATACTTCCTTGGTGCCTTGGTGCTTGTGTTCCCTGAGTTCTCATTGTGATGGGTTAAATTATTGTGTTTGGGTTCTTTTTCTGTTGGTGTTCTTGATTTTGGGGTTAAATTGTTGTTCAGGATCTTTTGCTGTTGTGTTCTTACATCTGCTCTGTTGTCTGTCAGAGCACTTTGTAAACCCTTGTTTTTAAAGGTGCTGTAAAATACAGTTACTAATATTGTTGTTTTAAGCTGTACTTGTACATGTGTTGTTTCAGCAAAACTGAAGATGTGAAAGTATCAAAAAGTGTAACTGAATATAAGTGTTGGCAAAGTATCCAGGGCATTAGAGCCAAATACTCAAGAAGAAGTTACTGAATGTATTTCTACGCCACTGTGGTACATGTACTCAGTTACATTCCATAAGTTAGATAAAGCCCTGTCTGCAATAAAAGATGTGATCATATCTGTAAGATGAGCACTCTCTTCTTCCTTATACAGTCATCATATCATCAATGCACCTGCAGAGATGTCGTTTGCAGTAAATAAAACACAGAGCTGAAACCACCCTGAGGCATGTCAACATTTTCCCACTCTCACTCCCTCCTCCTTTCTTCCTGTGTTTCCCCTTCAGTATCGGGTCTCAAGTTTCACCTGGAGAATACTCCCAACAGGAGGAGAAATCCCTCCACATTACAATCAGGTCACAGCATCCCCAACCAGGATTAATGGCTGCCCTCACCTGCTATATAACCTACAACAACACATACAACAGAGGGTAGATCGTACATCAACTAACCTGCCTAGACCCTTATACACTTTAAGATTTTGCTCTTTCTTTACTGCATCTTCTTCTTGGTTATCATTTTCTGTTCATCAGACATTTTAGGAAATGACTCATGTGTAGTATGACCGAAACTAAAACCCTTCAATTACAGATGACATCATGGCTCCAGCCCATGGCTATCATGCTGCATATTGTCTTTTTCCACCCTCTTGTCTTTTTTTACCAGCTGTGTAATGGCATATAATTCAGCAAAACAACATAACAGGGTGTGTTTCTTCCAAGAGGAAGTGATCTGACTACAAAAGCATACAGCAGAACAACAGCCTTAAGCTGGCTGTGATTACACCTGTTTGTTTTTTGTTTTTTTACAGCTTTGATCAGGCCGACAGGCACTGCAGAGAATCAGCTCTGCACTGAGCTTGTTAAATGAGACACACACGCAGACAGCCCCCTCAGAATGAACTACAGCATGGGTCAAATGTACAGCAACTCACTGATATCAGAGGTAGGTGCGGCTTGTTATTTTATGTGAGTGGTAGAGGTAGTAAAACAGGATGTACATGCAGTATGATAGCGGATTACTTTAGATCAAAAGGAGAATGTAACAGTAATCATCGTCTTTATGAAAGGCTGGGCTTAATTAGTAAAACATGAGACATTTCCTGTTCACACATCGCCAGCCTGATGGGTTCAGACGCCTCAAAGAGGCAACTCAAACTAAAGCACAAACCACAGGTTGATCTGACGAGGGGAAACATGCAACATCAGCAACACACAAACAAAAGCTGGTTTTAATGAACACTGCTCCCTTGATGCTCCCCATTTTTACTTCATGAATGCACTTCATACATCGCACACTTCTCTGCCAGGCTTTTATAATGTACATAAATATTAGAGTGAGCTTAAATAACACAGGACAACCTGCGTTGCATCATGTATGACACTATATGTAGAGAATGTACATAAAAGATTCCTCTACAGTATTTTCACCCTGCCGCATAACTAAACGGTTCATCCTCTCTAGCAGAGATGATCAGGTGTCAGGGAGTTGTAATTGTTAATGTTTGTGACTTTAAATTCTATTTGTATTTCATCTGCAGATCAATCCTGACTCCCTGCCACCGCCTGCCGTCAGACAACAATGGGGAGAAGAAGGGAAAGCAGTGTGCCAACCTGCGAGTGTAAATTATTTACTACATCTAAACTCTGCTGAGCACAGCAAGCCTTATAGACACACTGCCTGCTACAACATGGAGGAAGTCTGCATGTGTATGTGTATGTGTATGTGTATGTGTATGTGTATGTGTATGTGTATGTGTATGTGTATGTGTGTGTGTGAGGATGGAGCTGGGCTACTTGTGTCAGAACAACAGAGCAAGCCAGCAGAGAGAGGGAAACAATATTTTTCTCAAATGTCACAAAATGCCTCGCTGGTAATATTCTGCACTCTCGATATTGATCGGTATGGGTGGTGCTCTCTTGCTCATCCATCATGGTTACTACAGTATTCTCCCTATTGCTAAGCGTGTGGTACCTCTCCTTCTCCACCAGGGACCCTCGCGAATGGTGTAAGAGAGCTCATTGAACTCCAGATCCACAGCAGAGCGACGCGGGAGGTGGGAGAAGCGCTGGGCCTCAGTGATGTGGTTCTCCACTTTCTTCAGGTGGGTGAGCAGCGGGGCCTCTTGGGGAGCTCCACCTGGGAGTTTGGTCTCCTCCATGGGGATGCTGACCGAGCCCGGATCCAGGGTTCTCTCAGCCATGCTGAAAGGCTGCAAAGGAGGACACACATGATGGTTGAAAAAATGCTAACCCCATTTCTTACTCAAAATAAGAAGGGGAAGTTGATCATCTTAACTTTTATACAAGATCCCTTTGTTGGTGGTCTAGCTGACTGAAAGCCCTCCAAACATCAAGCATGTTTCAGCATATGTGGATACAGAGGTGCAGCTGCAGCAATGATTTTAGGTTGCCTGCAGACATCATCTTAAAACAAGGTGCTGCACACGATCTGATTACACTTTATCTCATGGAGCGGCTGCTTAAGAGGAATGACATTTTGAGTGCGAGGAGTCGGGATCTGGTTTCAGCCCTGCAGCCGGCTCATACTGCTGATCCACATAAATTTCCTCCTAAACTTAAGTGTCTGTTAAAGCTTGAGTAGAGGCTGCTGATCCATCAGCTTTGCAACAATCTGAAAACAAATTATTTCCCCAAATAATAACAGCATAATGAAGCTGTCAGGATGTCTTTGGAGATGTGTTACAGTTGTATTCATGAGGGTGAAGTCAATAGCATTTAAACAAACAATACTCCAGTATTTAATCAAATTAATTAAGGGATTATGTGCATAATTTAAACGAGTTTCCTAAACTTAATCAAGTGGCCTACTTCAGATTATAGTCTGGCTGTAGATAATAAGCATGTAATTATCAGTGACAAGTTGATATGGGTATGTCTGAATGCTATTAGAATAATGCTGCTGTAAAACATAGGATCTACCATACAAAACCACAACATTATGTCATTTTAACACAACCTAATTAGGTGGAATGATCTGATTACATACAAAAATCAGGTAATAATAACCTTTATGTTCATGAAAACCTTAGAATAAAAAAGTATTTTATGTACATAAGGGCCTGAAAAAAACCTTAAATACACTACTACCCAAAAATAGTCTTTAAGACTGCCACAAAACTTTTTTAGAGAGTACAACGAGTAAACAACACATGAGGACAAACAGTTCTACACACATAATGTCCGTCTGTGTCTAACTCTGCACATCAAATCTCAAGATACAAACATCCACATGCACACCTGTAGTACTCTGATCACTGTCCTGTGTCCATGACCTACTGTGCCCTACATGAAATAAAACATCTTCATGTGCAGTGAAGAAAATTGACCGTGACTTCTATTGACCACCCAACCATTAGTGAATTTCCATTACCAGCCTGCATATAAGCTCTGTAGAAAAAAAAACCTCACAGGCTTTAATGGCCTCTTAGTCAGATGAAGGCCTCCATGTTCTATCATGTGCGGCCCAAAAGCCAGGACACGTGAGCGTGCGCACACACACAGAGATGTAGTATAAGTCTGCTACAGGGGTAAAAATATGGTTATTAAATGTGTTCCAAAGTGTTGCAGTGATTGTGTGCTCTGCAGTGACTCTAAGAGAGGATGAGGAGGGTCCCTGCTCTTTCAAAAGCACCTGTTAACAACAAACTGATGAGGATGAAAACATGAGATACATCTCAGGCTGGAAATGGTAGGTGAGTGTGGAGAAGTGGCTTCTTTCACAAGGTGGATGAGTCATAAATGAGCCTGATGTGAGTACATACAGTCAGTCCTACAGTGTGTTGCATTGCACATGCACATGCACATGCACACACGCACGCACGCGCCCATTACACATACTTCTTATTTTGTGTTGAGAATACCAGTTGAGGAGCTCGGCCCTGGTTTCTGCTCCTGTGGGTCAGAGCAACAGTGCTCAAATGATGCCTTCGGGTAAAACGGCACACTCCCTCCACATCAGAAGGTCCCACAAACAGTACCAGCCTGCTCAGGAGAAGAAAACAACAACAACAAATAGATGCTCACTGTGCGCCACAGTCCAGGAAAAATCCGCTGAGATGCATTCAAGGACCGAGCTGTGTTCTCTGTATCAATATCTCGGGGTGCGGCGCACATCGTCCCGCATGAACTACAGCAACTCCACAGATTAAAATCATGTCCGGCCTCAAACTATGACTGCATCCCGGAGAGAATCGTCAGGGGATCAGGATGCCTGTCATGGTTTCTTTATTCCTCGATACGATTGTTCCCTTCATTGCATCCATCCGTCCCGAACTCGCACACCACGGATACTCACACACATCCTCAGCAGTGATGACAATCGTAAGTGTCTGATGAGCACATCTGGAATAAAACAAAAACAGGCGAGCAGTGCTGCAGATGCTTCAGCAGCAGTAGCAGCAGCAGCTCGTTTCAGCAGCCACCGTGATCCTCTTATTACCGGTTGGTGCGTCTGTGTGGTACGCACGCTGGTCTGGGATGCAGGGCGTTGCTGGCAGGATGCAACTGGAGGGGGGAAAAAACAGTGTTTTGGCTTTGATCGCTTCCTCCTAATCCTAATCCGGTCCTCATGTTGTGGAATGAATACAGTCTCAGGGGGGGAAAAAGAAAATTAGTATTTTAAAGGCAGATATCATAAACACATTAAGTATTTGTAAAGACATTTAAATGATTTTATTGTGATTTAAAGCTTGAGTACTGACCTAAAAGTTTGAATTACATCATCCTTAATTAAATCTATTCCAATCACATTGTCCAACAAAGCCTTTTCCATCAAATTAGCGTCTTAGATACCAATTTAAACCATTTAAGTATTCCATTTCCTATTCCTGGACGACTTTTGGCTGCTGTCTCCGGAGAATGAGAGAACTATAATGAAAGCTTCTTTGTGCGTAAGGTGTCATTTTCTATGTCTCATATTGCCACTGCATACTGATACTGATAATGGATGTGGGCTCCATCGCTGTTAATAGTCGTATAAACATAAGGCAGATTTTTTCGGTGAGATTTTCGGCCCCTCTGTCTCTTTAAAGGCCGCACCTGCGCAGCTGCCTGCCTGGTGCTGATGCTGCAGTGCCCGGGTTATTTTCGGTAAAACAGCCGGGGTTACTCGCGTTCAAGCGGGCCCTACATGCCTTACATCACCCCCGAGAGGAAACCGAGACCATTTTTAGCCAATCGCACCTGCCTCTTAATCAGACCAAATTAAAAGGAAATCTCGTGTCGCAGCATGAGCATTTATTCAGCACAGCACCTCACCTCCCCCTTTTTCTATCCATTTCTGTTATTTGGACCAAATTCTTAACACAGACTCTGTAACACATGTAAATCAGGAAACATTATTCCTTCATGTGGAATGCAAATTTCTCCTTTCCAGTCTTGGTCTGAGAAAAACAAGCCTGTATCCAAAATAAAGGTGCATTGTTTTTCCAGTGAATGTGTTGCATGGCCATTTTGAGTGTTTATTAATAAGACTGCCACAGAGACAGTGCCTTACCTCAATCTATTATTCTACATCAAAGGCCTGGTCCCAGTTGCATAATGTGATATTTTCCTTGAGAAAAGGGATATAACCTTTCCTCCCATTCTCTGTAGAATAAAAGTTTGCATGCTCAAATTATCTCACAATAACCAGCCAGTCTCATTCATGCCTTCTGGGAGACCACAGGACAGATCATCAATCAACTTAATGAGATAACAGTGTTTCCCTGATTCATAAAATATTGACTGTCATAAGTGTGAGATTACCCATATTTAAACTCTACAAAGGCTGCAGGAGTTTTCTATGCTCTCAAATGAGGGTTGCATACTCTATAAACTTCGCATAGTTTGGCTCTTTCAGCAGCTTTTCTCATCTCTTTTAAGTTTTTTCACTTTCTTACTTGTAACTTTGTCACAAGCAGGTGAATGTCTCATAACGTAAACCTTAAATGAATTAATTTCCCATGTCTGCATGATTCATAAAGCCTCAATGACTGATTCCAACGCAGTCCACAGGTGCAGCAACTCTTCCTACTATGGAGAACAAATTATCTTAGATGACTCCTGAGTCATTTTCTAGCTGGGTGCAAGAAATAGCTGATGTGCTGCAGAGAGCTCTGAGTAAACTGTTAGAAACAAGCAGGACTTCAAATTAGACCTCCCATGACCTCTAATTTAACACCTACATTTTATCCTCCATTCTTGTAAAGGTGGCTCCGCTGTTTCTCTTGTAATCATGTGCAGAAGGACAGTTGACTCTCTGTTTTCCTGAATTATCATGAAAGAAGGCCCAGCTTGTTTCTGCAGAGCATGAATGGAGTCACAGGAAGTGGTGCTGAGCAGACGTACCGGGAGATCCAGTCAGAGAGCTCAAGAGAGTACAGCAGGCTGCATGTGGGTGAGTTTCCTCCCTGGAGTTCGGTTCAGCAGATAAGAAGACTTAATGAGCTGTAATGAAGGCAGGAGATTGACTGTTCTTTCAGTTACTGCCAGATGTCCCTGTGTGAAATTATTCTTAATTTCTATCGTTGTGATGATTCACGCTGTGTTGAATATATTTGGTGAGATTTTTTCAGCTCATTTGCGGGGAGTGTAATATTTGTAATTAGTCACTTTAGTTAACTGAGAGAAATATTTTGGAGTAAGGAGGCAATAATGGCTCTATGTCATCTAAGACATGCCAAATAAGACTGTAGTGTCAACCTGTTCACATTGAATATGAGCATGAATGTGACATTTTCTGTTCTAAACTTTGTGCATGTCCTCTCTCACAGAGATTGGCTGCTTCAAATATGAAGCAAAGCACCTAGTCCGGACAGTTATCACCAAGCTGAAGTGTTTCTCTTTTGCATCCAGTGTCCAGGATGCTGTAATCATTTTTCCATACACGGATGTCTCTGGATTATCAAGTTCCACTACAGAATAGTACACCCCAGAGCTGAGTATAGTGACCTGATTTCTGAGAATTAACAGCAACATCTAGTGGCTCTCAGAAGTAATAACATTTATCAAACATGAGCTGTGAGCAGGGTGAGTTGCTGCCATGCAAAATATTAAACTTATTAGTATAACAAGAAGTTTTTTAACATTTACCTTTAAATTTCAAATGTTTTCCTGTAGTGGCTTCTCATTGTATCCTTAAGTAATTTATATTCCTCATTTGTCTTAAAAAATATAGAATATTGGGAATATTCTGAAGATCACAAAAATAAAGGGATCAATTTGACATACATCTTGGAAAATCTGTGGTTTGATACACATATAATGTTACAGATGGAAACATTTTTTTTGCATTTGACATATGAAAATTTGGATAAGGAAACTACTGCAGATTTAAGCTTTGAAGTTATATTTTCAACAGTTAAACATTTCAAACATTCCTAATGTTGTCAGCAACTTCTCTTTTTATATATATATCATGTTCTTAACATTGTATAAGGATTCTGGGATGGGTTTTGGGGTGGTGGTGGGGTTGGGATTGTGTCTGGGGGATCTTTTTTGTATTTTAATGTATTCTATTTTATTACTACAATTGTTATTTTAATGTACAGCACTTTGTGTTACAATACTGTTATATGAAAAGTGCCATAAAGATAAAGTCTGACACTGCTCTGAATAAAACAGGGAGGATGAACTTTGGGTTGCAATGATAATAACTGAAATGATGCTTTGACGTCAGATGAGCCAGTAGTATGTTTTTTTTTCACTCTTATTTATTGTTTGCCAATGCACCACACATAACTTCATTTTTCTTTAATCCATCTCTTTAAAAAAAAATAAAACTCACAAAAAGGAAGATCTTTTGAGCTATAATATGCCATCTACAAAAAAACAATCAGCTGATTATGTTAACACCACTCTCCAAGACAACTCTGTCTCAAACTCCAAAGCCCCTCCTTCATAACGAGATTAAGGTTTCATCTCCTTCCAGGACAGATGGACTCAAGAGGAAGAGCGATGAAGCTGAGCGGCTAATCTCTGTGGTTTCACTTCACTCTCTCCTTGTTTTTGTCTCTATTTCTTCTTTTGTCTCACGGACAAAACATGTGCCAGAAAGTATTTAAGTCAGTCCTGGTGTATGGAATCCATGTCAATACTGCCTTCTGAATAATCCCTCAAGGTCAATTTGGCACTGCTTTGCAAACCTTACACTTATTTAAAGCTTTTCAAATAATTACTTGACTCACATCTGACACAGACTGTTTTATCTGAATTAACTTTATGTTCCTGACCCTATTCCGACCTCACATCTCTCGCATTGACTGAAATTTAAAGCCTTGCTTTCCTTATCTAGCTCAAGAGGATTTCAACCTGAGGCACTGAAATGTTCTTGTCATTGTGTAAAATCCTACGTACAGAAACCTAGCAGACATTGTCGGCTTCAATATGCTAGAGTGATTAAATTAATGACTTAAAACATACAGATTTTGCTCCGCTGATATGTCCACACAGTTGGATGAAGCAGCAAAACATAGTGTGGCTCTGTGGTGAACAAGCTGCCTGTATTTCTGCTTCATCTGCTGAAGAGTCAATATGTTGTTTCCTTCACATATTACCCTGCAGATGCTGAAAATATGAAAACAAATGTGCTCTCAAAGACAGAAAACTCTTGCTCAAAGGAAAAATACATATATTCTTGTATTAAGAGAAAATTGCAGGACATCCATCATTCATGTAGTTGGGGTAAATACTCACCACATGACAGAGCGCAGTCACAAATACAAGGGACACACTGTGAGAAGAAGCGCTTCCAGCCAGTCTGCTTTTTCTCACAGTTGTCTATCTTAGAGCAGCCTTGTTTAGCTGGGCCAAAGTAGCTCTTATTCTTGCAGGTGGAGTTGCACGACCCACCAAGTTCCCTCTCACTGATTTCAATACGTCCCTGTGGACACATTCCTAAAAGCCAAACAGAGAGAAATCTTGATAAGCTGTAAAGTTATGTGACGGAATACGATCCATGTGGTGTAGTGCTGGCTTACTGAGGCAGGTAGGTTTCGAGGTCCAGAGTCCATTAGCCTGACAAGTTCTGGTTGGGTTTCCCAGCAGCATAAAGCCAGAGCCACAGGTGTACCTGACCACAGAGCCCACCCACCAGTCATTACCGTACACCATACCATTATAGTCCACATCTGGCTTCCCACAGTTCACTGCAAAAAGGCAAAGACTGAGGCACAAACCTTCAGAAAAGACTGACTACAGTTTTTAGAAGTTTGGTATATTTATGGCGGTCTTACCTCTGCACAGGGACTTGTATCCCAGCCAGCAGCAGTCTGAGTCTCCACATGAATCTCTCCTCAGCTCCTGGTGACGCCCCTTACAGCCTCCCACACAAATGGGGGCTGTCCCAGACCAATAGATGTCATCTATGAAATCTGGCAGGGGCATCCATTCTGTCTCACCTGCAGTAAAAGATTTTTAGTAGCTTCTTGAAACACTAGAACTGGACAAACATCGGCTAAAAAATTAAACAAACTGGGAATATGTGAACCCTCTGAGTTCATGTAAAGAAACTTTTTGTTGTTATAAAGGGATTTATAATGAATGCAATAAGCACCCCCTTAAGAGATCACAAAAATAGGATTTATAGGAGGTCTTACCACTACCTTCCACCTCTTCAATCCACCCAGGAGACTGAGAATCAGCTCTTTGCAAAGACCCAAACAACAGCAGCAGCAGCAGAAGAAAAAACCTCATGATGCCGGTCCTCTGATGCAGTCACTTTGTACATAAAACCCACAAAAGGATCTGTGAACTTAGTCTAAGACCTTTTTCTGTCCAACAATATTCTACACATTATCTCTACAAAGTAAACAGTCATTAGAAGCTGCCTCGGTGACTGCAGGATGAAGAATCAAAGAGCAGGAAGTGACACTTAGACTAATCTGTGTGCTGCCTAATCTTCTACACGCAGCTAATGCCTCTACGGTCTGTGTGTCACGCTGGGGCTGGAGTCACTACTTTGTGATTTAAGTCAGTGGATCACCTGAGTCTTTTAGAGGATCAAACTAAAAGGGGAAGATGAGATAATTAAACTTTACTGGGGACAAAACACTTGAGTTTGACTCTAAAACCTTAGCTTTTAGATACATCTGTGTTAGGGAGACATCTAAAAATCAGCAAGGGGCGCTATAATTGATGCACAATGGTAGATGCTATCAATTTATGGTGGGACCTATAAGTGTAATACATTTCCCTCTCTTTCTGATCTATTAAGTTATATATAGCCTAGACCGGCATCTCTTCCTCTGTCTTCTAGCTCGCTAGCTGCAGACTCTTCTTGTTGCGTGTTGGGGGCTGCTAGGCGCCAGGTGGTAGAGTAGGTAGTATTGGTGCCTTCACTACCTGGAGCTTGCATGTAGTGAACCTGGGTCCGTTGAACGTTGCAATACTGTATGACTTGGGTTATTAAATTGGGGTGTTCTGCTAGTGGGTATGATGGACAGTGTGAGCTGGCATGGAGGGGGATTGCTCAGGGGCTCAAGAGTTAACTGTTAAGCCTCTCTGAGGTGTTGTGGGCCTAACTAAATGAAACATCAGTGAAGGGAGGGGCTCACTTGATAACACCAGTGATGTGCTGGCTCTCTTTGCCCATCTGTCCTTTCTATCTCAGGCTTTGGGGGCATGAGGGGCCATGGATTAGACTACTAACCTTATCAGTTAAGGGCATGGTGTGTGTGTGGGGGGGGGTTCTTCACTGAGCGTCTTCTTAAGAATTTAAGATAAGAAATAAGTAGCAAGAAACCGCTTTTGTTATTTTGTGTCACAAATTTATTCAAGTTGATTAAACTTTAAAATAAAGACTCACTTGAGGTAGGCCTTTCTTGCTGGTTTCCACACATTTTGTTGAATATTTAAGTTTCCTGCAAAAGCTGTGTGAAATTTCTCTCCGAACTTGGGACTCACTACCCAGAAGCCTGAGCAGCATGAGTATCCAACTGTATAAGGATGTTACAGTATAAGATACATTGAACATGATGAAAATAGACTGGCGAACATGTTGCCTAGAACCTCAACAAAAGAGAACAAAATACATTAGAAAAGATTCATTACCTAATATAGGCTCATAGTCAATATGGGTCAACATCAAGCACACATGGCTTCATTGAGACTTCTTCATTTAAAATCAAGGGCCTCACTTCATTTTGAAAACCTATCTTCTGCACAGCTCTGATCAAAGGCTCAAGAGTTCCACAACATTCTTCAGAAATGTGCAACACCGTGCACTTGACCATACACTAAGTAAAGTCAAGCACAGGGTGTGTGTGCAGGATTGTTATTTCAGTCAAACCACCTGCATTCCTTGCATGACAGAGTCCTCCCCTCCAGTGAGAACGTACAACATCCCCTCCTCAGTGCTGACAGATGGCTCCTCAGTCCTCTGCTCCTCCAGCAGCACCCCTCTCAGCTCCTCCTGTAACTCTGAAGGGGCTGCCCCCAGGTCTCCTTCTTCCATGTCCTGACCCTCTGCCTGCCCGCCGTCTTCATCCTCCTCAGCTTGCCTGTTTTGTCTTTCCCTCATCAGCTGCTCCGTCAGTTCCACGCTCTCGTAGCGAATCAGCTGCAGACGAAAGAAGCCGTCCTCGTGTTTCTTGTACCTGACAGAGAGATAAAGAGACCATTAGAGCTGCTAATCCAAAACCACGAGTAAAATTCTACCCTGGATTGAATGGCTTGTCAGTGCAAGAGTTACCTGAACCTGGGGTGTCCAGAGGGCCATTTGAATTGATGTTTTTTGTGCAGGTGGACAGTGAGGTTGTTGCCCCGGGTGAAGCACTGATCACAAACATGGCACTTGTACCGAGCTATGAAATTCCCCTGATCACAGAAAGACACATTTGAGAATTGAAAGTTATATTAAAAACCGTCTTCTGAGCGATAAAAGGGGGGAAAAATACTGTTAAAGACATCATCATTTACCTCATGCTCTTTTGTGGTGAATCTTCATGGTGATGAGTGTGCGAGAGGAGAAGTCACAGGCGGGAACGTCGCAGTGGAAGGCTGGCTCGCTGCTGTGTGTGTCCAGGTGTTTGCGCAAGTCAACCAGGTTCTTGCAGCTGTAGAACCAAACAACACAGGCAGCATTAAGGAAAACAATCATGAGAGTATCAGGGTTCCCACTTTTCCAGAGATCATTTTCCAGGACATTTTCAGTGATGATCAAGCTGGTATGACAGTCTAAATTTAGTTCCTAAATAGTCTAATATGTTCCTCTCAGTAGAAGTCTACATTGAAAGACGTGTAAACTATTGCAATCTATGAAATCATCTCTTACATGCTTAAAAATGATGGCAAATTGATTTTAGAATAATGCAATCACAGATGTACAGCACTTCACTTAATTAGTGCAACCAAGTAACAATGATTGGCAACTCTCATCTCAGCTTTCTCTTTTCTCAATAAATATAAAATGATCTAAGTTGTTAGATGTTCCGTTTGTTTTCACTATCAGGAGTTTGCACTCCTATTAGCTACAGTACGGTAATTGAGCTCTCAGCCTGCAGGGAAAGTTGTGAGGCACAGACCCCCAAGCTCTCTGCCTGACTTCGCTGGTCACTTTTTAACTTAAGTATAAGACTCTTTCAATCAAAAGAGCACTCCACAAGGTTAATTTACCATAAAACATAAACAATATACCCCCGTTTTCTGTGAATGCATGATTATGAACAAGTGAGGGAGAAAAGATGTGAAATAAGTCGCGCAGCCAGACCGGTCTATGTCGCTGTCTTTCTCCAGCACAGCGCGCACTTAGCTTTCAATGAATGAGGATGTGTTTTTCTTAATCGTGTGAGGTCGCACACAGTCATGTTGGAATCATTTTCCAGGACATTTTACTTTCTCTCCCATCTTCCAGGTGTTTTCCAGTACTGGAAAACTAGTCAACTGTTTTCCAGGTTTTCCAGGACGCGTGGGAACCCTGTGAGTATGTTTTTAATACCCTTATCTTGCATCACTGCAGCTTCACAGGATGCATTACCTGTATTCGCAGTATTCGCAGCTGTATGGTTTCTCATTGCTGTGGCGGAACTTGATGTGGTTACGCAGTGCAGAGGGTGATGGACAGGTCATGTCACACAATGGGCATTTGTAGTGGCTCACTGTTCCAACAAGAAAAAGACAAAGAAGAGATGAGTGGAAAAATATAATAGCACTTTAGAGCGGATTATAACAACAGGATCACCTCACTCCCTTGAACATGGGAGTGTACGGCAATAAAACTGCTTAAAGGCACATATTTTCATGCTCATGTGAAGCCAGGATGTAAGGGGTTTGTGATTCCATTGTGTCACTTTCTGAGTATGTTTTTTCACTGATATGAATTGAAACCACCATCAAAGAAAAGTTAATCATGAAAACAAAGAATGCATTGGATGCAACAACAGATTACTCTGAAGAAAGGACAGACCGTGTGTTCTCATGTGATCTCTCAGGAGTCTTTCTGTTGCAAAGCGTTTGGAGCAGTGAGAACACTGGAACCTCTGACCTGTAGCACACAAAGCAAGAATGACTAAAGTTGTACACCTTGTTTGCTGTTGTAATCATGACTTCTTTCCTTTTTTACCTTCCATGGCACTCTGTCGTATAACATGGTCAAAGAGCTTGGTGTTGTTGGCATACATTCCCCCACAACCTGGACATGCCACTATCTTCTCCTGCGTGTGGCTGCGCAGGTGCTCTCGCAGTTTTGGTCGCCCTTTAGCTGTGGCTTCACAATCTGTAGAATGACAAGCACAGTACTTAGACATAACACATCTACATTTTTACTACCAAGCAAAACAAAATAACACACTCTTGCTTTGGGTTGATTAATCTTGAGATATATGGACAATTTTGAATTATAATCAAGGGACTAATCATACTGATAATCGTACCTTTCCATCGGCAGTGTAATGGGATTTCGCAGTCTCCTGCTGGTATATCTATGCACAGGCTATGCATCTCAACATGGCGATAAAACCACTCTGGGTTCTCATATGGCGGTTGCTGCAATAAACATGAAAACAAAAGAAGAAAAACTTAGCCAGGAATGTTAAAAAGTTCCAGATGAAACTTGCAGAAAAGTATCTGTTTTTTCTACAAAGTGAACTCCAATTGCCTGAAGCATTCAGAGTTCCACTTGTTGCGCACTCAACCTACACCTGTATGTGAGTAAGATAAGATAAGAAAAGATAAGATATTACTTTATTGATCCCCCGGGGGGAAAATTCAGTTGTTACAGCAACCCAGACATAAGTACAATCAAGAAAGAAGTTTCAATAAGTACAAAATAAGTACAAAATAAAAATAAAACAAAAATAAAACAAAATAACATAAAATAAAAAAAAAATAATAAAAATAAGTAGAATAAAATAGATAAATAAAGCTAGAGTACAATTTAGATATATACAATGTTACAAATGGAATTTAAATTAAATAGCAGTAATTACAGGCAGTATTAAAAAATGTTTCAGTAGTGACAGGTTGACATGGTGTGATTATGGTTGGTAATGACAAATTAAGCAATAAATAGAAGAATATTTGTATGTAATATGACCATGGGTTGTACTTAGAATAGTAATGTAATTTAACAAAATATTATAGCAAGATAATTATATAATACAGCATATTATACATTATAATGCCAGCTGCAGGCCAAACATGCTTCAGGTTATCTTGTTCTACTTACCTCACATTCCTCCCAAAGGCAGACAAAATTGTCAGGGATTTCAGGGATGATGTTGCGGTTTTGGTATCCGATGGAGCAGGTGCCAAGCTCCGGCTGTGAATCGAGCACATGCTGACCCAACTGCTTCAATTTGCTGTGGTAACAATGAAAGAAAAGGTGTCTTCGTAGCTCTTCAGGACCCTCCACAGAACAGAAACCACAATCTCTCCAGAGACAGTTTCTTCCCCTGACCACAAAAAGAAAAGAGGGGGTTATCACCAGATATTAGACTTATTAGTGACAGGGAATGCATTCATATCTGTTGAATGTGATTAAGCACATTTGATATATAGTTAAGATGCCTGGAGAGCAAGTAGGGTTGCCGAATGTCCTGTATTAGCCGGGACATCCTGTATATTGGGCTAAATTGGTTTGTTTCATACGGGACCTCAATTGTCCCATATATTGACTATTAACTCTTGTAAATACAGCAGACTGCACTCTACAGATCCTAGATCAGATAAAATGGCAGTGGCAGATCATGTGCCAATCACACCACTTGTCATCCAATCACAGGCCCCATCACGTGCATCAGTTGTATACAGTGCAAATGTGACAAGTCCTGCAAAAAAGTGTGGAGAGGATTTTCTCTCTGATGGCCATTAAATGGTCAGATTGAAGAAACAGATGCAGCACAGAGCTGGTCAAAAATGAACTTCAAATATCTGTAAACTGTGACTTGTCATGTAAGCACTTCTCTCTGGCTGTGCAAAATGACAAAAGACTGCTTGAGTCAGTCAAGAGCAGCAAAAAGTACATTTGGTGAGTCATACTCTTTTGCATTAAATTTTTCTTTTGTCTGTTTTTTGATGTAAAGAACCAAATTGTGGTTTCTTTGAGGTTATTCGTATGAGGTTACACAATGATGCAGTGAGGATTAAAGGGAATATACACACTTTCTGCATTTCCAGTTGAATCAGAATATAAATATACGCTGAATTCACACATCATGCTCACACCACCATGGCACCGTGCACCTGTCCCTTATTTAGTAGTGAGAAATTTGGCAACCCTATGTGTAAGATGTATTTCTGCCTTCACAGAAACAGAAGCTCAGTTAAGCTGTGGTCAGGCCGGTGACTTGGCAAGCTAAGACCATCAAGCTATTCTGGTGAAAAACATGTTTGTTTCCACAATGTGTTCTACGGTGCTAATGCCCAACGCTTACGGTCTGTATACTAACAACAACATCTATAGCTTGCTGTACTTCAGTATCCTACTCTATCTCGACACATACAGATTAAGAGCAGCTACCTTGCATTAATATACAATACACTCCTTACCCTCAGCTTCCTCTTGGTCCTCCTCCACACTGTTTAAAGCACTCAGGTGAGCCTCTGCGTGCGTGAAGAAGCTGTCCATCCGAGAGAACGACTCCTGGCATGAGCTCCATTCACACACCAGTTTCAGAGTTTTCTTCTGGACACGTTTGTTAGGCATTTTAGTGAGTCAGAGGTTAGAGGTAGGCTAAATAAAGTGAGTTTTACAGAGAAACTTCAACTACAACCGCCCTTCAGGGTCGACCATCACCTGACATGTAGCCGGTGCTAGCTAACCTGCAGTTTCAGAACCAAAACAGGTGTTTTGAAAACACTCTGCACCCGTGAAACAGTTTCAGAAACATCCTCCAGGAAACACTTTGACTATAAAATATGTTTAAATAAGACAAATATACGTGAATGCGAGCTTCAATGCAATACACCGCTTGTTGAAAGTACAGACATGATGTGTAGAGTGTAGACCGTTAAGTTATCGCGGCTACAGCAGACAAATGCAGGTTGTGTACAGCAAGGAACATGTCTCCCAGAAACAAAAGCTCTTTACTTTGGTTCCTGGTGTAATGAGTTCCACCTTAAAATCTCATTGTAACTTTATTTTTTTTTTCTGAAACAATCCTGTAGATTACCCCAATTTATATTTCGTGTTTTTATTTTGTGAAACTTTTGATTTGATTATACCTCAGTACAAACATAATACAATGTACTCCTCAATACATATTTCACAGTTAGTGCTTTGAGTCTTATTATCATTTTAATTATTTTTTAATCATTATTATTTTAATCATTGCTTTAACATTTATTCATCTTATTTAATTATGTATCTATGTATTTCTTCTATTCTTCTGATCTTGTTAACACTACCTTATTTTTTAATTTTTCTTTCCAGTATTACTTATTTTATTAATTTTACTGTATTGATTTGATTTTATTTTTAGGTATTTTTTTTATAGTCATGCCTTTTATTATTTTACCATTGATGTTGTTTTCTGTCTATATGTTATTCTGTGAAGCACTTTGGGCTGCATGTTTTTATTAATGAAAGGTGCTATATAAATAAAGTTAAGTTTGAATCATTTTAGATGAATGTGATCTCTTTTTCAATATAAGATATATCTTAATATTTGTGTCTGCTTATGATTTTAAGACCTTCATGGCTTTGTGAAGCACTTTGTAACTTGGATTTTGAAAACTGCTCTATTAACAGAAATTAAGATTGTAAAAATGCAGTTTACATTTTAGGGTTTTGAAAATGCATTACATAATCTGTTTATTCAGGGTCAATAATGTAATTCATAGCTCTATACATAAGTGTGATGACATATAGATGCAGCCATGTTTACAGCTGTTATAGAATTATGACAAATTTCCCCTTAAATTAACAGTCAATATTCTTTTATTTTAAATGAGGATGAAGTTGCAAAAAATGTTGATACAGGTCCCCCTTGTGTGTAGTTAACAATGTTGCTGTTATGCTATTAATTATTTAGCATTTCTGTTGTGCTGTTTTCTCATTTGTTGGCTGATTTAGACATCTGTGAAAACCTCAGTGTGGTTAAAATCAAACACTACCCTTTGATACTTGTCAAAACTAACAGGCGGACTTTTGATTATAGCAAAATACTTTTTACTTCAGATTAAGGATCCATCTTACATCAGCATCTTCAACCACTGCAGATCACAATGATAGCACACTTTTACAGAACAATTTCTCAGCTTTTATTTCTCAATTGGAATCTCTCAGCAGTGAAGTTTCTGACTTGACATTACATTGCTTAACAAAGCAGTCCAGTGCCAAATGACTTCACATTGATTTATGCTGAACACTTTAGGAAAACGCATATCAGTCATAAAAATACAGATATGTATCCTATAATTCCAAGAAATGTATCAACAACCAGTTCTCCTTATTGTGGGCGGGACAAACTTCTTCTACACACCTTCAGTAACTTTTATACCATCACAGGTCAAATAATCTCTCTTTCTCTTTGCTAACACCCCCTCTATTTGTCCCAACTAACTCTTATGATGGTCCTCATACTGATTATAACCACCTGACCTTTTTATTCCGCTGCTTTTCTTCACAATCACCTTTATTGTGCATTTGTACAGAGGTAAAAAAAGGAAGCATGTTGAAAAACAAGAACTGAATGATACTTTCCCACCCAAGCTACATGTATTGATAACTTTGCAAAATGAAGTGCGAGTGGAGACATCTTCTTTAAGCCATTTTAGATTCAACAGTGGATCATTACATGAATTGGTATAATTCTGGAGCACTTCCACATCCATGAATCTGTTATCAAATGTTAACAATTTAGCAGCAATTAGCCGTTGATGTTTGCTTCCCAGATGACCGAAAGGCATCACTTCCTCAGAAAAAAAGTATGAAAATATACTTTCAGGGGAAGCACGATGAAGGCCCAGTCACAATTTCCTGTTGGGTTCGTTTTTACTAAAACCAGGAGATTATTATTCACTTCTGCTGCTTAAGTCTGAAAATGCTGCACAAATTAAAACACAGCTTTAAACCTCGCTCTGGGTCTTTACTGCAGGTTGAGTCTGAGGCAGAAAAGTAACAGTGAGGTAATGAAACCTATCAAAAGGCAGATGAAACAGGAGCCTGTGAAGTAGCTTTAGAACAAAATTCAAATTTTCTCAGTCAGGATTCTCTCCCATCCTTAGAGAGATGGCTAGACATCGTAGAAGAGACGCACCAGATGATAACGGATCCCAAAAGCCAATGCACTGCCCATCACCTGAAAGACACACAAGAATGAGAATCCAGAAAACAAAACAGCGACATTAACTTCTCATAGCCTAACATTGTGTTTGGGTGGAGTAGCAGCTGCTTTGTAATATACCTGAATGATGAGCATGATGGTGGTGAGGTTTCTCTCATGAGTAGGACCAAGTAATTTCAGAACCAGATTTATTAAAGTCATGTTGTTGCATTCAATAAAATCATCGTCCCCTCCTGGGAGCTCCGCACCTCTAGCAGTTTCAATAACTCTGCCACCTGTTCAGGAAGAAAAGCAATTTTATTGTCAAACGATAAACACAGCTGGAGACCTGCTTAACATTCGCCCACACAAACCCTCACTTCATGCACTCTTTCTCCAGGTAGACTGCCGGAGGGGCTTTCAGTTGCTGCTCAAGTCTACATTGTTTCAGCTTTTAAAATGTGACATGATGATATTGGCAAAGGCAACACAGTGCAAATATATTGCTAACTTATAGGGAAATTTAATCAGGTGAGGGACGGTCTGTATCAAGTTTAAGGTGTACTGGACTGCAGAGATGATGTGCAAATTGGGCAAACACTATATGAGGCAAGACATTTTAAATAAAAGCCATGTCATCCTTGTACTGTATACTGACAATGCCAGTGAGATAGAGCAGAAATGATTACTCTACTCAATTATCAGATCACAGACAAAATTTAGGAGTTCTAATTGCCTTATTTTTACATTTTGCTAACTGCTAAATCCATTTATTAAATTAAAAAATAAGATTTAAATTGCAATATATTATCTGGTCCCAAGCTTCAGCCAGGTAACGACTTGCTTAGCATTCATTGTTAAAAATATGTTTACAATGATGTCTGTGTTGTCCAATAGAAGAAATATAAAGATATTCCCTTGGGCTTTCGGAAAATTTGGCAACTATTTTTCCCAATATTCAGATGTTTTTAAAAGACAAAAACGGTAAAGAAATCAGCTTCACCGTCAGAATGAGCTGTCCTAGTTTCGAGAGGTCCTTTCTTTTGAATTTGGAATAGCTCATCCACAGTTTCCCCGTCTCTGGTTGCAACCTTTCATCAGCAGTGACATTGGGAGAAAGACAAAAGGAAGAAAGGCAGCCGTTGAGAGTACATAATTAGTGTGAGTGATGAATGAAGAGATATGATAAATCTCAGCTCCACAGTGTCTTACCTGGGGAGCCGATGTCTGGGACAGGGGACGATGTGAAAAAGCTGAGGCAACGAGTAGATGAAGAAGTTAACTACTTGAGGGATGAAGAACAGTAGCATTGTTTGCTGAAGTGCCCGAGGATGCCGACTACAGCAAATGTCATCCCAGCAAAGTAGCAGAAGTGTCTCCACAAAACACAGATGAAGGGTACCTGTGATGCCAGACATTGCAAGTTAAACCCACAGCATGCTAATTTGTATTTTAAAGCTACCTTAGGTAATTTGTTTTACTTACCAGTTGTGGTAAAAAAGTGCTAATGTGGTGAAGAAGAATGGTATCATGAAGTAGAGGGAGAAAACATGGTCATCACGGTAATCCCCTGAAAAACAAGACAATACAGTAAACCAAACATGAGGTCAGGACTATTTTCACTTGTGTTAGAGATTTACAAACCAAATGAATGTATACATGTTCAATCATGGACTGCTGTGTTGAGGTTGTGAGGAGTAATTTGATGATGAATAAGAAACAAACACACACCACTGAGCTCCACCAGGTTAAAGATTATGATGGAGCCAGAGATAAATAGGGCTTGACCCGACTCGATGCCATTGATGCCTGCCAGTATGTTGATGGCATTTGTGCAGAATACAGCAAGCATTCCCATGTAGACGTAGTAGAGGATACCTGCAGAGGATAAGAAAATATGTAACCCAGAGTAACAGAACAAATATACAAAATAAAACAAGTGTCATTTTTCACATATGAAATGTTTCTGTATTTCTATTACGATGAAGGACAGAAATCCTATGGTTCATAAGTACAGATAACAACAGAGTCAGGGACTCAACTAGTCAGAGGACTTGTCTCTACTCTTGGGATCCTCCAGGGGTTAGAGCAGGGGTTCCCAAAGTGTGGGTCGCTAGACACAGATGGGGGTAGTGAGATGTCCTCCAGAAGGATTTTTTTTTTTAAAGTTATCTTAAAATAGTACATTTTACCCATTATCGTAAAAATATAGACAAAATAGTAGCTAAACTTTAAATAAAACCTTGAAAATAGAAAATGTAATGAGTGTTCTGCCTTTCTTTGTTTCCAGATGACTCCTAAGTTTAGAGTTAGTGAACAGTTAATTATCAAAAGCATCAGTAGCAGTAGGTTAATTCATAACAGCACAGGAAACACAGCCACGTGCTCATATAGGTAGGCTAATTTTCAGCAGGCCAGCTAAATGAAGCCACATTAAATCACTTTTAGGGACAGTGAGGGTCACCTAATTTTGGGCTTCGCGGGCTGAAAAGTTTGAGAACCCCTGGGTTAGAGGACTGGAACAAAGAATACATGATGGAATATAAGTGCATCATGATCATGAACTCACCCAGGTCCAAGTGCAACCCAAGCAGGGCTCTGAAGGGCTTGGGAACTACAATAACCGTGTTGCCGAAGTTAGTAAAATAGACCATAAGGAGCGGCAGGGAAGCCATGGTGGGAAGTAGAAGCTTGTGTCTCCACTGCAGGTTCAGGACGTCATCTGCAAAGCCCAGGAAGATCATGCAACAGATGGCTAGAAGAGCTCCGATCAGCTGCACAAACTGAGAAAAAGCAAAACAAATACATGGATTAAAGAAGTGGGTTTCACATGTTTGTGTAAGAGTGATAGAAACTGTTGCAGTTGCAGTTTCTCCAAGGTCACAGATGGGAGGTTTGATGGAAACTGGTGCTGGTGCAGAGTTTCTCCAAGGTGGCAGACGGGAGGTTTCCTGTACTCCCATCCTAGTTTTCTTACGTAGCTTGCTTACGTATCCTGTTATGCTCTCATGTGTCCTGTTTATTACTTAGCCAATGATCTCTATTAGACTAGAGGATTTCACCTTTTTTGGAGGAGCTTCCTGTCATATGCCACACGTGTTTTCACTGGTTCATATACTCTGTTTTCATACACTTTCGGGAAAGGAAGCCTGACTTCGATTGAGAGAAGTTCACTCGTTGTCACTGCTTTCTCCCTCTTTGCAAAGAGTGTTGATAATAAAGACTCAGAAACGGGCAATCAAATTTCAGACATCTAAATTTAAGCTCAAAAGACTCACTTCAATATAAAGCACTAAAAACTCAAGAGCTGAACCCTGAAAACTGTCCCCTTAGTCAGCTGGTGAGGAAGCTAATCAGCCAGACTCCAGTCAGCACTGATCCAAAACACAACCAAATTAAACTCATCATGAAGCACTCCAAAGATCTGTATTTCGAACACTGGAGAAACCAAACAAAGACCCAAAGTACAATTAATTCAGGGTTCCCACTCTTTTCCAGAGATCATTTTCCAGGACATTTCCAGGACATTTTCATTGATGATCAAGCTGGTATGACAGTCTAAATTTAGTTCCTAAATAGTCTAATATGTTCCTCTCAGTGGAAGTCTACATTGAAAGACATGTAGTCTAGGAGTCTAGGAGTTTCTGAGCAGCTGTGTTGCTCTTTTTGTTCTGCTTGTTTTCACTATCGGGAGTTTGCACTCCTATTAGCTAGAGCAGGGGTTCTCAAACTTTTTGGAGACAGGGACCCCTTACAGGTGAGAAAATTGTCCAAGGACCCCCTCATAATTGTAACACAGATTAAGCACATTAGTGGTGTGTCATGATCAAAAGCTGCGGCTCTGAGAGTCGATGCTTTATAGTGAATCAGAAGACCCGGCTCGCATCGAGAGAGAGCCGGCTCCCAGTTTTTTCCTTTCGTTTTTTTCTCACAGTGCTCAGCCCCAGCTCTGCTCACAGCAGAACTTTGTGTTGATTGGTCAGCTTGGCAGCCATGCAGCCAAATCACATGTGAGGATATAGGATACAGGTGATGGAGGAGAGGCTGTGTATCCTGGCTTCATCTGTTCCTTCCAAGAGAGTCTTCTTGAAGACCAGGCAAATACTCACTGAGAGAGAAATCAGATCAGCCCATCCAAGCTGAGGCATCGGATTTTTCTCAATGCCAACCTGAGGACATTAATAATGTTTGCTTGAGTTTGGTTCTGGTTCTGTTTGCTTGAGTTCAGTTCTGTTTCTGGTTCGGTTCTGGTTAAGTTCTGTTCGGTTCTGGTTCGGTTCTTGTACGGTTCTGGGACGGTTCTGGTTCGGTTCTGGTTCGGTTTGGTTATTGTTCGGTTCGGTTCTGGTTAAGTTCTTGTACGGTTCTGGCACGGTTCCGGTTCGGTTCGGTGCGGTTCCGGTTCGGTTCGGTGCGGTTCTGGTTCGGTTCTAGTTCGGGTTAAGTTCTGGTTCAGTTCTAGTTCGATTCTGGTTCGGTTCTTGTGCGGTTCTGGCACAGTTCTGATTCGTTCTAGTTCAGTTCTGGTTTAGTTCTGGAACGTTCTGGTTCGGTTCTGGTTGAGTTTGGTTCAGTTCTGGTTTGGTTCTGGCACGGTTCTGGTTCGGTTTGCTTCGGTTCTGGTTCAGTTCTGGTATGTTCTGGTTCGGATCTAGTTGGGTTCTGGTTCGGTTCTGGTTGTGTTTGCTTGAGTTCGGTTCTGGTTCGGTTCTGGTTTGGTTCTGGTTCGGTTCTTGTACGGTTCTGGCACGGTTCTGGTTTGGTTTGGTTCTTGTTCGGTTCTGGTTAAGTTCTGATTAAGTTCTGGTTTGGTTCTGGTTCGGTTCTGGTTCGGTTCGGGTTCGATTCTGGTTCGGTTCTGGTTCGGTTCTGGTTCGGTTCTGGTTCGGTTCTGGTTCGGTTCTGGTTGAGTTTGGTTCGGTTCTGGTTCGGTTCTGGCACAGTTCTGGATCGGTTCGCTTCGGTTCTGGTTCAGTTCTGGTACGTTCTGGTTGGGGTCTGGTTCGGTTCTGGTTGTGTTTGCTTGAGTTTGGTTCTGGTTCTGTTTGCATGAGTTTGGTTCTGGTTGTGTTTGCTTGAGTTTGGTTCTGGTTCTCTTTACTTAAGTTTAGTTCTGGTTAACCCTAACCCTAACCCGAACCCTAATCCGAACCCTAATCCGAACCCTAAACCTAACCCTAATCCTAACCCGAACCCTAATCCTAACCCAAACCCTAATCCTAACCCTAACCCTAATCCGAACCCTAACCCTAACCCTAACCCTAATCCGAACCCTAATCCTAACCCTAACCCTAATCCTAACCCGAACCCTAATCCTAACCCAAACCCTAATCCTAACCCTAATCCGAACCCTAACCCTAACCCTAACCCTAATCCGAACCCTAACCCTAACCCTAACCCCAACCCTAACCCTAACCCAACCCCAACCCCAACCCTAACCCTAACCCCAACCCTAACCCTAACCCTAAACCTAACCCCAACCCTAACCCTAACCCCACCCCAACCCTAACCCAACCCTAACCCTAACCCTAACCCTAATCCTAACCCTAATCCTAACCCAACCCTAATCTGAACCCAACCTTAACCCTAATCTGAACCCTAATCCTAATCCTAACCCTAACCCTAATCTGAACCCAACCCTAACAAACCTAACCCTAACCCTAATCCGAACCCTAATCCTAACCCTAACCCTAATCGAACCCTAACCCTAACCTATCCGAACCCTATCCTAACCCAACCTTATCCCAACCCTAACCCCAACCCCAACCCTAACCCAACCCTAACCCTAACCCCAACCCTAACCCTAACCCTTACCCAACCCTAACCCAACCCCAACCTAACCCCAACCCTAACCCTAACCCCAACCCTAACCCCAACCCTAACCCTAACCCTAACCCTAAACCCAACATACCCCAACCTAACCCCAACCCTTAACCCTAACCCTAACCCCAACCCTAACCCTAACCCCAACCCCTAACCCCAACCCCAACCCTAACCCTAACCCTAACCCTAACCCCAACCCTAACCCTAACCCTAAACCCAACCCCAACCCTAACCCTAACCCCTAACCCTAAACCCCAACCCCTAACCCTAACCCCAACCCTAACACCTAACCTTACCCCAACCCTAACCAACCCTAACCCCAACCCAACCCTAATCCTAACATTAATCCTAACCCTAACCCTAATCTGAAACCCTCAACCCAACCCTAATCTGAACCCTAACCCTAATCCTAACCCTAACCCTAATCTGAACCCTAACCCTAACCCTAATCCAACCCTTAACCTAACCCTAACCCTAATCCAAACCCTAACCCTAATCACTAACCCTAATCTGAACCCTCACCCTAACCTAACCTAATTCTGAACCCCTTACCCTAACCCTAACCCTACCCTAATCCTAACCCTAACCCTAATCTGAACCCTAACCTTAACCCTAATCTGAACCCTAACCCTAACCCTAAACCTAACCCAACCCTAACCCTAACCCTAATCCTAACCCTAATCTGAACCCTAACCCTAACCCTAATCTGAACCCTAACCCTAATCCTAACCCTAATCCTAACCCTAATCTGAACCCTAACCCTAACCCTAATCTGAACCCTAACTTTAATTCTAACCCTAACCCTAATCTGAACCCTAACCCTAATCTGAACCCTAACCCTAATCCTAACCCTAACCCTAACCCTAATCCGAACCCTAACCCTAATCCTAACCCTTACCCTAACCCTAATCTGAACCCTAACCCTAACCCTAACCCCAACCCCAACCCTAACCCTAATCCTAACCCTAACCCTAACCCTAACCCTAATCACAACCTAACCCTAATCACAACCCTAACCCTAACCCTAATCACAACCCTAACCCTATCCCTTATCACCCTATCCCTAACCCTAATCATAACCCTAACCCTAATCACAACCCTAACCCTAATCACAACCCTAACCCTATCCCTAATCCTAACCCTATCCCTAACCCTAACCCTATCCCTAATCACAACCCTAACCCTAATCACAACCCTAACCCTAATCACAACCCTAACCCTATCCCTAATCACAACCCTAACCCTATCCCTAATCCTAACCCTAACCCTAATCCTAACCCTAACCCTAATCACCCCTAACCCTAATCACAACCCTAACCCTAATCACAACCCTAACCCTAATCACAACCCTATCCCTAATCACAACCCTAACCCTAATCCTAACCCTAACCCTAATCACAACCCTAACCCTAATCACAACCCTAACCCTAATCACAACCCTAACCTAACCCTAATCACAACCCTAACCCTATCCCTTATCACAACCCTATCCCTAACCCTAACCCTAACCCTAATCACAACCCTAACCCTATCCCTAATCACAACCCTACCCCTAATCACAACCCTAACCCTAACCCTAATCACAACCCTAACCCTATCCCTTATCACAACCCTATCCCTAAACCTAATCACAACCCTAACCCTAATCACAACCCTAACCCTAATCCTAACCCTAATCACAACCCTAACCCTAGGATCAGGGTGAGAATGGTTTTGTAACAGAAATGCACAAAATTGGGCAATTATAAGGCTGCTCATAAAAACACGGTACGTTAAAGGGTGTTTCAACACAAACCATTAGTTTTTTCAAAGTTAAGGTAAAATATACGGCAACAAAAGATCCTAAATTAAGTCGAAAGAGCCGGCTCTTCTTTGGGAGCTGAGTTAAAGAGACGGCTCTCTGAAAAGAGCCGAAGTTCCCTCACTAAGCAATGCTTACTACCATTTGCACTCTTAGTTGCCTGGAACTATTGTATGTAAACAGTATCAATGTAAATACTTCAGACCTGTACCATAGTGATAACAGATAACACTTCAATTTGAATCAAGTAAATACCACTGTATACTTTAAAACAGAGGGTCATTTCATTCCTTGTGGATCTCAACATGACAACATTTATACTTTTCAAGTAATTGATCTTAAACGCTTTCAGAAAATTAACAGTAGCAAGACTCACATATCCATGCGAGCCACCAAATGGTATCATAACAATGGTGTATGCTGTTTTGTAATGACACAGCACAATTTTATAATTTATTAGAAATGTATTCAAATTATTTCACCGACCCCCACGCTATGGTTCAGGACCCCCAGGGGTCCCAGGACCTCACTTTGAGAACAACTGAGCTAGAGTACGGTAATTGAGCTCTCAGCCTGCAGAGAAAAGTTGTGAGGCACAGACCCCCAAGCTCTCTGCCCCGACTCCACTGGTCACACTATAACTTAAATATAAGACTCTTTGAATCAAAAGAGCACTCTACAAGGTTAATGTACCATACAACATAAACAATATACCCCGTTTTCTGTGAATGCATGATTATGAAGTGAAGGAGAAAAGATGTGAAAAAAGTTGCGCAGTGTCGCTGACTTTCCAGCACAGCATGCACTCAACTGTCAATGCATGGGGATGTGTTTTGTTAATAGGGTCAGGTCGCACGCAGCCATGTTGGAATAATTTTCCAGGACTATATGTGCTTTTCCAGGACATTTTACTTTTTCTCCCATTTTCCAGGTGTTTTCCAGTACTGGAAAACTGGTCAACTGTTTTCCAGGTTTTCCAGGACGCATGGGAACCCTGTAATTGTTATCTGACCCTAAACCGTGATTATACATTATCAGAATATCTGTACAGTGTCAAGAGATACAAAACAAGACGTATCCTGACCAAATACAGGCTGAGTGACCACCAGCTAGCTGTAGAGACAGGGAGATACAGGCAGACATGGCTGCCCAGAGAGGAGCGTCTATGTGCTCACTGCTCTACAGGGGACATAGAGACAGAGATGCACTTCCTCCTCCACTGTAGCAAGTTCTCTTTACTAAGAGATTCCCACTACAGGGAAAATTACTAAAATAGTACCAAACTTCCCAACATTAACCCCAGAAGAGAAACTGTCAGTTCTCCTGGGGGAAGGGTCAGCAGGTCCTCTGGCTGCTAAATATGTGTCTGCCTGTCACAGCCTGAGGGACGCACCATCCCATGGTGTTTGATTTTGGGTGGGGGTTTTGTGGGGTTTTGATGCCGCATCGGGTGAGGACATTGAGATATGCTGTATGGGTAATCGTTCATTAATGCATATAAAATATGTAATATATAAATATGGTTGATATGTATGTGATGATATAATATGTAATGAATATGGTGTGTGATTAATGTATATGTGATGAGTGTAGTGTGTTGAATATATATATAGTGTATGAATTTATGTGCTTTGGCAATAACATGTCTTTGTTCATGCCAATAAAGCAAAATTGAATTGAATTGAATTGACTCGACAATTGTTTCTCCATGAGTTCATTTCATCCATCACGTTGACATCATAACCTGAACAAGAAACTGCCATTACCACACTTTTAAGAAGCACAGGTGGTTTATCAGTGGACCCACCTCGTTATGTGGGAATCCAGTGCACTGATCTCCTACAAAGCAGCTGAGGAAAGGCACTGGTATGAAGCAGAAGAGGATGATGAGGAAGACTGTCCCACTGATGACTCCCTGGGACTCTGGGCTGCAAAGAGAGATGAACAGGAAGTGGAACAGGTAAGAGTAGGACAGGAAATAGATCCACGTACTTCTATGCAACACCTATAGATAGATATATATATGGTAGATAATAAAGTCACTCACACTTCCTTTTGGTTGTTTTGTTTAGGTCCATCCCGTACAGTCTAGCTGAGATGAAATGGTCTTTGAAAGCAGGGATGAGTTTTAATGTGGCCAGACAGCCGAGTGCAGACATGAAGCTGTTGATCACCAGCGGTAGGACGGTACAGGTGTCATGTTTCAGGCATTTTGGTGGACAGGTTTCAGACACAACAGACAAATCACGTTTCTAGCTAATCTGACTTTGCCCCTTCAGGCGATCGATGAACGAGCTTTGGCTGTCTTCGTGTGGGTAGAAACATGTCATACCGTTATTTCAGATCAGAATACATCCTTGAGTTTCCAGTATCAATACAATAAGTCCATACGCCACAAAGTGTATCCATATCATGTTTCACGGCTGCGTTTTTCTTGCCATTATCCGTAAACTGTCTGCTTGTGTTAACTACACGTCTGTTATCAGTTTAGTCGTGAAGTCTCCGCAATTATGACAAGGAAGGGACCCGGTGAGTCTCTTCAAAATAAAAACCATATCAGAACATTTGCTGTAATTGACAGCTAAAAATAATCTAATTACAGTTTCAAGTGTGCTTTATGTGGTTGTATGTTACCTTTTACAAAACAACACTGCATTTGTTTATTTTTAAAGACCATGCTTGGTGTATTTCATTGTGAGTTTTGGAATGATCTGTCAATAAATATTCAGCATCAACAGCTTCCTGTCTGTGGTGTAAACACGGAAGTGACTTCTTCTTCTACGGTTCGCACGTCTTGGAAAAAATAAACTTGTGCCATCTGTTGTTGAGGTGTCAAAAGTATTCACATTCATTGCTCAAGTAGAAGTATAGATACTAGGGTTTAAAAGACTTCTGTAGAAGTTGAAGTATAAACTCAAGTTTTTTACTCAAGTAAAAGTGTAAAAGTACTGGTTTCAAAACTACTTAAAGTATAAAAGTAAAAGTAATGTAAGAGGGAAAAATGCCATTAAGGACAAAAGTTTAGGCTGCACCACAGGGGCCTATAGTGCACTACCCCACCTCCCCAAAAAACATTTTTCTAATGACTATAAGTTATATTAATAATTATGTTGAAATATTTGGGTTGCACCTGTTTCAGCTGCATTTATGCCCATTGAAAATGAAAGCATTTTCGTACAATGCAAATACATTAAAGAACATATATGTGTGCTACTGAGCATTAACGTGTTTCATGGAACAGGAGATATGATGACTAGTTTCCTATATGTATTTAATGGTGCAAAAAGTCAAACTTCACAGGCATGTTAACAATAGCCTTAATGTAATGACAATGTGCATAAATGTGTTTTTATTTAAAGATGACAAGCCGAAATGAAATAGGATTAACAAGGCTATTTTTAAACTGTAAGGAGTAGAAAGTACAGATAATTGTGTGAAAATGTAAGGAGAAGAAGTAAAGAGTTGGCTGAAAAATAATTACTCCAGTAAAGTATAGATACCCAAAATTTCTACTTAAGTAAAGTAACAAAGTATTTGTACTTCATTACTTGACACCCCTGGTTGTTCAATACTATTTCTTACTTCTTTCTTTCACTTAATTCTTGTGGATTTCCAGCAGTCTGTTAGTAAAGGAGGATGAGGTAGGTCCATAACACAATAAGTAAAATAAGTTTGTATATGACACAAAAAAGTATGCCTGATTAGAAATATGAAGGCACATATTACCATTTAAACACAAATTTGATTGTGGGGACTGACCTAGGGCCAAGTGGGAGGGGGGCTCCTTAATGGGCCTGAAATAAGATTGTTTTCTACTATGCTTTTCTTTTGTTTTGTAATAACTGCATTAAGATAACTAAAATTGTCTGAATAAATACACAAACATTGAGAATTCCTTTCTGGAATTTCTTTCCGGCTACGTGAGATGCGTGTCTCATGCTTAAAGTGGGAAATTGTTTTATTTCACAGCATCAAGTGTGGCTGAATCTGATTGAAAGTAAACCATAGGTTTTTAGAGTTTTATTTGACTTCTTGTGGTTACATTATACCAAATAATGCCTCCTTGTTGTTAGTAAACAAGTCACTTGGCTTCAAATAATCATGTTTAAGAGATGGGACAGTCTGAAGGTCAATATTGTGCAGTTACATTTGGAGAATTGTAATATATATATATATATATATATATATTGATATGTAGCTCAGATTTGAGTCAGTTAACCAAGATTTTTTTTTTCATTACACAAATTATAATACAGCAACACAATTCTGACTGGACAAGGTCTAAGCAAACAAACAAATATATAAACAAACAAACGTGATAACCTACAACAGGACAAGACACGGGAGCACGGGGTGGAGTGTAAATATTGTAAAGTGTATAGATAAAGAGATAGAAAATTGAAGAATAAATAAATAAAACGTATACATTCATGTTCATTCAAAATTGATGGGGTTTAAACTCAAGTATCAATAGGAGCCATCAAGGTCTATCTATCTATCACTGATAAAATAAAATTCAAAGAGCCTCTGTGGCCACTGCCTGAATCTACAAGTGCTGATGCTGCTTGCTCCATAGAGATCAGTTACAAATACTCTTTAAGCCAGCTGTCTATATCAAAACATTTTGCCTTTCTTACCTTCCAATTCCACCAAGATAGTTTTAATGAATATATATTTAAATTGTCTCCAACTTTGTGAAAGTGTTTCATCTATTGTAAAAAAAAATCCTTACATGTAAATTTGTTTTGGCCTGGTAAAAGTGTTTTGCTGATGTCATTTGTTTTATAAAATGTAAAAAAGGTTTTCCAAAATGTAAATTTGTCTCCAACTTTGTAAAAATGTTTAATCTTTGTAAAAAAAAAAAAACTATTATCCTTCAGAGCCACCGTAGAATCACTTGCTTACTTAAATACAAAGGCGCAGGTATTTATGTAAAAAATAAATTTAAAAAAATCCTTGGTTTCATCCATTTCATATCTCATGCTTTTACTTTGATGCTTCTGCCCTTCACTTCCGTCTTGCTGTTGCGTCTCTTCCCTGCAGCGCCACCTGTAGGTCACTGCAGCTCTCTGTCATATTATCATCGTAGAGAGAGGCAGGAGAGGAAGGAGGGTACCAGCAGCGCAGATTTGAAACCCACCGGAGGTCAGCAGCGTCCTAAGGGAGAGCGAAGGGTTTGTTTCGGATCGATAGATGACAGCAGAGACGCACCGGCCCACACAGCGCCGATGACTCTGAGATGGGACACGCACATTTGTTGTTGGCTGCACATTGCCACGGAGCCAGCTTCATGTTACCGATGTCTTGTTGTCGATGACCTGCAGCCTGCTGCTCGGACTGTTTAAGTTAAACGGTGGGTGATGTTGGATCTTTTTTCCTTTTTATTTATTTAATCTTATTTAATTTTGGCTACACACGCTGCATCATGAGGTGCAATATGCGTGCTCTGTAGTCCCTGATACTTACATAGCGTGCACGCAGTTTCTGGGGTTTGCTTTCATTCCAGTCAAGTGGTGTTTAAATGTGTTCTAAATCAAACAAGCCAAATGGAACCTCCAGATCATCCATCTCAGTGTATCCTACATTTATTTCTGATGTATAACTTGTAAGGGTTTTGAATGACTGACACTGACTGCTGACACTCACAGGCTAGAAGAACCTGACTGACAGTCCTGATATTTCCACCCGGACCTGGTGATATGAGAGGCTCCAGGAGACGCTGATGGAGCTCCAGGAGTTGAGCTGGCTGTGTCTGGTGGGTCTCTTCCTTGTTTCCTTGCTGATTGTGCTGGGATGGCTGCTCCAGTACCTGCTGACCGTGTTGCGGCTTTGGAGAGCCAAGAGAGCAGCCAAACAGGACGGGAGAGATCCTGCTTCCTGGAAGCAGCCCCCTCATAGCCAGGCTGGAGGTGTTTGGGGCTTCCTGCTCAAGCTACGCTCTGGCCGGGATGGAGGTCCTGCATCTGAGGCCGGGGTGAAAGGCTTGTTGACCTCTCTGTTCTCCTTCAAATCCTTCAGGGAGCACTTCCAGAGGAGCTGGGTCAAAGCTCTGAATGAGCAGGCCTGCAGGCATGGGGTGAGTTTCAAATTTAAGATCTCTAAGCCTTGATGGAGTGGAGAGGGGTAGCACAAATTAATAAACATGATGCCAGTGTGTAGAAGAGCACGCCTAGGGTTACTCCATTAAGTAGAAAGCATAAATAGTTAAGCAAGGGCTGATACTGTCAGTGTGCCCATGTGTGCTGGTTGGAAGTGTGTGTAGGCAGAGAGGTGGAGGTGTGGGAGTTGGAGTGTCTAATCAGTAAGAGGATGGGGAGCAGAGGCTTGCATAACAGCTCTGAATCAATGCACATAAGAGCGGAGAGCTAAAGGCAGGCAGCGTAGCCACAGTATGAACACCCACACCTTTTAAAAATAGTCTGATACCCGGTCTGTGAGGGGAAATGGATGTGTTCGATCACAGTGGGAAGAGGCAGAATCAAGCAGAGCAATGGTATTCTCACATTTTCCTGCAGCTCATAATGTAACGCAATCAAACTGTTACAACTGCAGCAGATATAATTAAAGCCTGGATGTTGTAATGTTGTTATTTATAAATAAGTGGCTGCATTAATGTTAGCTGCATTGTGCAACAAGGGTTTTTTTCTCCATATTTCTACATCAACACCACGACTTCACACTTCACTGTTAAGCTAAGCGATGCCACTACTCCAGGCCGATGGCAGTGTAGCACGTGTTTGAGGCTTTTCATACGCTCCTAAAGGTCTTTCTCCTTTAAAGTAGCTCTTTTGATCTGTGTGAATCAAAGTCTGCCACACAGTCAGATGTTTCCTTTTGAGCACTGGAAGAGGAGACAGATCCTCTATACCCCCCACCCACAAACCGTGTGTGAGTGTTGAATGAGAGATGAGTTTGCAGGGAGTTTAAAGGGGTCACATGGATCCACATAGTGAGCGTGGACAACAAACAAAACTTTTGAATTCATAAGGGTCAGCTCACCTTGGAGGGGGACAAAGTTCCCCCTCAGATGTTCAAGTTAAAGCTTCGGGGAAATACTCATGGTATCAAATCTTTCACAGATGACAATACCATATTTCCGTGTATCCATCATCTATCAGTGATCTTATTTCATTGTTGAAAAAATCAATATTTTTGCTGTTTTTGCTAATACAATACATACTAGTGGAACACAGTTTATAGCATAGACACAACATTCAATAATTTTTGTGTTGTGCTGATTTTGCCCCCCCCCCCCAGACAAAGTGGTAGGTCTTATCCCCTTGCTTATTTGTTCTGTACATGGAGGGAAGTGACACAACATTTGATCATTCTGCTTACTTTGAATGGCCAAATGTATCACTTATTATGAATATTGCTGTTGAAGATATGAAAGAAGGCTTTTTCTGCAAAGTGTGTTAAATTGCTGTATTTGACACCTGCCCAGCGGTAGAAATGTCAGACATTAGAAATCACTTTAAAGTAGTCAATCCTGTCACTAACGGTCTCTTTAGCTTTTTAATTTGAGTCTGTTTCATAACCACTGAAAAAACTCCTAACAGGGGCTTTAATTTGAGTCAAACAAAAGGTACTGTGATTGAGAGGATGCTCATTGAGGGATGAGCACTCAGTGAAGAAACCCACCCCACTATGACCTCCAAGTTTAGTACCCTATTACATGGCTCCCTAAGTCCCCCAAAGCCTGAGATCGATTGGACACATAAGCAAGTAGATAAATTGTCCTTTTTGATTTTTGAAAGTAAAGATTGTTTTTGATGTAAATGTAAAAGAGTCCTGTTATAAAATTGTAAAATTATGTCATAGTTTATGATATGATATTTAGTGGGCATTCTCTCTTTAGAAGTCCATGCATCCAATTCTTATCATGGCAGACATTGTGATACAGCAAATATCAAATCATTATATATACCATCAAGGATCAATTGAATATTGTTTGATGATATAACGTGATCTACACCTCTAATAATGACTTCAACCCATAGACTGTATAAATAATGGACGTAGTATCCGTGACGTCACCCATCTGTTTCTGAAGCGCTGTTTTGAAGCCAATCATCGGCAGCAGCCATACTGGATATGCTGAAGTCATCCAAACTTAGTGTGAGGTAAAGAGGCGGGCTTTGAGCCTCCTAGCCAACAGCTGCAGTGTTCCCCGCCTGACAATCAAGTCAGCTGTGCCTCTCACAATGAAAAACTTGTAATCTTAATATCCTTGAAATTGCAGCGCTAGAAAAAAATTCACTCCCCTACAGTGTGTCCCGATTGAGAAATTAGCTATCCAGACTACACTCGCCTTTTGTACCAGGCTGTAAACATGTTTATTTCTGCTTTAAAGATCGTCTTTTTTGAATTAGTGTGCATGTGGTTTCCAGTACTTCCAAAGCCAGCCTCCAGTGGACACTCAATGAACTGCAGTTTTTAACACTTTCCCATTGGCCTCAATTCTCACAGCCAATGCGAGAAAAGTTTCTACATCATTATATTGAATTTTACCACATACACTATTACACTGCTTTAGTGGACAGTAAATGAGCAGCTTTGAAGACTTTTTATTGCTTCGTGTTCCGTCATGTGAGTCCTTCATGGTCAAAGGTTCATCTTTGTGAATTTCTCTATGCATACCACATTATGTTCTGGTATGCAGCTTTAGAGCTTGTATCTGTTTTCATCAAAGTGTAGATCATATTTTGCTTGTGATAAGAGGTCAGTAAACAGAGCGCCTCTGTGTCTCTTTGATTGATGGTTTGAAAATAAGAATGTGCCAGCTTACTTATCTTACGGTAACCCTGGGTAATGACTTGCATCAGTTACCAAGAAACTCAACAGCATAGGAGCGGACTTTGGCTGAACTTAGGAGTTCACACTGCCTTCTCATGAACCATTATGAAAGCTAGATCACAATAAAACCTTACTAAAGATTGGAAATAGTTTATTTTGTTTAGTTTGTTTTGTAGCAGATAAAAAAGGGTTTGTGTGATTTACAAAGGAGGTGCCTGGGTGTTTTGTGACTTTCATACCTTCATCTCCTCTCTGGGTTTGATCCATGATGACTATATGACCTTTGGACTTATAAAATGCTTGAAAAACCTGCCAGCCACAGGGATTTCACTCCCAGTGATAAGACATGTATTGTTTATTCTGATATAATTCTCCAGGCCGGGTGAATACGTCATTGTTGGCGGAGACAGAGACAAGCTGTCCAAGTCTGTTTGTCCATGTGGTGTTTAGTTTGAGAACTGAGAGTGTGAGCCAAAGCTTTCTGAGCTCTCTCATCACAATGAAAAATCTGCGAGTCATTGTGTCTAGGTGCAGAGCAATCTGTTAGTCTAAACGTGTCTGGGATGTATGCAAATCACATCAGGATGTTAATGAAACTTGATAATGATATGAAATAATCACAAACATTGCCTGCTGTGTTGACACAGGACTCTGTTTTCCTCTGATATGCTGAGACTCAGAGTTGCATCTTAGAGTTTACCTATTCCTCTGCCTATTCACTTCCTACCATAAAACCTGACAGGAAAAACCTGCTGTGGGGGTTTGTGGCAGGTAATAGGTGGCCACAAGCGAGTCACTTAGCATTCTTTGCTTCACGCACACAGTCAGCACCTGCCACCTGCAAGGCATGTTGCTGTGGTCACTTTCAAAACAGACTCCAGAGAAACCATCCAAACTACGGTCCTAAACACACCAGCTTTCCTTTGACTGGCATTTCATGTTCATGTATCCGCATCGGGCCAAACATTAGCTTTCCTGGAGGAACACAGGGCGAATGAAGATTCGTCTTCAGTGTCATCATGTGGGGATTAGCAGCAAATCCATTATAGCATTAACCTAAGTACTTGTGTGGCATTTTGGATTGAAGCTGACAGAGGTCTTTAAATAATTATGTTGAAATTCATCCAAAGGAAATCAAGTGAATGAGTTAAAGTAATATAGAAAATTAAGTTAATATTCTCCTCCGTAGTTGGTTGAAGATTAGAGACTTTTTTTAAATATTTTTTTTCCCTTCTTTGTTAGTTTTCCCCTTCTGCTGCCACTCAGCACAAATTATAAACTAATGTTTATATACCAAAAGACGAACACAAATTTCCACTAACACAGGAATATCTCAGCATCGTCTGCAAAATTTTGATTATAAAGCCAAATTAATAAGTAGAGCTTGAAAAAGGTAAACAATTACTGCAATAATTTGAGCAATTTTCCAAGCAAACATGGACAAACTGCTCATTTCCAGCCTCTCAAATGAAGCTTTTGTTTTTTAATGTCTTCTGTTAAAGTTAAATACATGTCGTGGGGGTTTTAAGCTGTCAAAGTAAACAGTCAAGAGATATAATTATTCGTCCTACTCTGAGGAAATACATTTGTTTTTATTTTCAAGCAAGACAATGAATTAAAATTAAAGAATGGTTGGACATAATTGGACATACCTATATTATTTCTCTTGCTTTGTCTAAGAAAACATAGAGGATGCTAAATATGAAGCCAAAGAGCGCGAAGCAAGCTAGCTTAGCAAAAAGTGTGGAAACAATGGCAAATAAGCTCACAAGTTAGCACGTTTTATGCCGAAGTTGTGCAAACACTGTTTGAAACACTAATTTGTGGTTGTACCAGGGACAAGGTTTAATGTTTTTTTGGGGTTGGAGTAGTGACTTCCTGTAGTTTTGTTATTAATGTGAAGTTGCTCGGCAAGCAGGGGAAAGTATTAGACAAGGAAGTGGAATTGATGTTTTACTTGTACTCCAAAGAGAACACTAATCCACAGGAGAAATAAATACCAAGGTAATCATTAATGAAGATATTAGATAAAGCCTTGGTTACATATTAGGTTGTTTAAAATAGGCAATAAATGGTTATAATGCCATTTGGGAATGCATTATGGTGACCAATGAAATGATGTTGTGATCCACTGGCATCAACTTCTGAACTGATCTTTGAAAAAAAGTATTTATGTTGTGTTATAAAGTTGTTTGAGTTGTGATGAAGAATCTTTTCCATATGCTACCCTGTCATATAGGTATCCTCTTGCATGACATAGACAACATAGAGATTCTTGGTTGAGTTGCATGAAACCAAAGTTTCGATTTGTTTCAAAACTCACACGTTTTTGGCCTTTTCTGCTTTCCGACGATTAAGAATGCTCATGTAGGAGTTTCCTGTAACTTGTTTGGTAACTTTATAGTGAGGGATTTTTAACTCAAACTCTCAGCTTTATGTTTCTTATTTCATTTTCCAGCCCTTATCTGTAGCATTATGCACACACCAACATGAACCCTTGTGCTTTTCTGTTCTTAATGCAGAAGTATTTTTCAGTCTGAACACTGCCGCTGTTTATTGTGAACGACTGACTCGCTGTACCATGAAATTGGCTGGTAAGAAGTTGCATAAAGTCTAATTAGATTATGAATTTAACAATTTGTCATTAGTTGACTCTTAGCTGGCTAATAATGCAAGAAAAGTGCAAACAACACGCAAGGACTGGTGTAGCCTGCTTGTTTGGCCCATCGCAGAATCATTATCATGTCAGGGCTTGCAAAATTGACGCATTCCACTTAATCCAACCCATCAGTGAATGAAGCTGTTTACTCTCAGTCACTAATGGAAAGTTTTTGCTTGTGCTTTTTACTTAAACCTCATAGTGTGGGTTCTTTATATTGATCATTTAGTAGAACAAATTAATCATCAAACAAAACATGCTAGACGGCTCTTTCTGTTCGTTCAGATCATTTAGAATGGATACACATCTGAGCTCACTGATCTATCAGTTTATTTGAATGCTGTTATGAAGATTTCTGACTGTAGTTTTCAGAAGTCAGGCTTTGCCTCCTTTATTATTTTCTAGTTCAATGCATCAGAGAGTGATATCAGCCTGGACCTCTCCAATACTCCCATGTAAACACAGAGCAGCTCATGCTGTCTCACTAATTTTGAGAATTCTCAGATTGCTATATCCTTGCAGCAAAACATGTCCTCCTGAGGGAAGCCATGACCCTGACCCCTGAAATCCAGTATGAAAAAAAACCCACAACTCAAAAAAATTGCTTTATGGGGCTGAATCATGACAGCACATTTGCAGGATGTTACATAAATACAGAGAACAGCAACAAATGCTTGACCTCAAGCATCACTGTTTGGGTTTGAAGAGAAAAGGTGTTTGTGCCACTGTGTACTTCAGACTCTTTATCAGAGATATGTAATCAGCAGCTTGTTCTTTTGTGGCGGCTACTTAAACACAAGGAGAAAAACTATTGGAAAGAGATTTGATAAGTTGAAGAGATCATCAGAGCGTTTCTGAAGATGGGGATAAGATGAGACAGTTGCAGCCGTGGGGTGAAAAGCAGAGTTGTTGAGCACTGGTGATGTGTTGCAGCTGGGATCTTTACAGTTCTATAGATATTGAGAGTCTGTGGTCTTTGGCTTTAGGCTTCATCGTAGCTGCTTGGCAATGTCAGCAGGAGGACTTTGTCTCGTTGTATAAGCGCCCACACACAGTACATGCATGTGCTAGCTTACATGATGGTAGTTTTCACACACTTACCAGTTAATGAGATGTATTTGTATAGATAAAGCGCTTTAAAATTAAGCATTGTAATGTTTTAAGTGTATTCCTCCTGAGGGTGATGTAAATTAAACACACAACATTAAGCATGGTTTTGTTTCAGTTGGTTAAACAGAGGAATAAAAGATACATGAATAAAAAGCTACTTCTGCACCTTTGAAGACTAATCCCATCTTGCAGTGTGTTTCATGACTCAGTTGTTTATCCTGTTGCTGAAGTGTTAATGTGGGAGCCTTTGGATATAATCTTGCCTTGGCAGGAGGACTTGATATGGAGCTGTTCAGATGTCTGTAGCAGGATTAGTATCTGTATCAGGCTTGAAGGACTGGACTGGTTGGCCTCTTTCGACCAGTAGATAATAGCATCGTCAGACCCTTTCTGCATCTGCAGCTGACACATGATGCGCAGTTACCATCTCTGGGTCCAGTGGGTGGTAAAGAGGGAGTAATAGAGCATTGAAGTGTGCATCTGCAGGGAAGGAAGCTCCCTGTCCATTCAAGATCTGCAATTATATAGAGCCCGGTGATTAGCCTGAGGGCACAGTTCACTTCTTCCCTCTCTGGCTGCGAGCTGCCAGTTGATGATTAATGCCTTGTGATTATGCTCAAGTAGATTCTTCTCAACGAAAGGGGACGTTCAGCCCTCTGCACTCATTTGCTTCAGTTACAGCAGAACGATAATTTCACAAATTTACTTTAGTGACCAAATTTTACTTAATGCCTCTGGCAGTTATTAATTTACAATGCAGGTCCTTTGACTCAGCATTTACAATGGAGTCACACACTATCCATTATATTGATATTAGGTCCTATAAATGCTAAAAAACAGGTTATTGCAGTTTCATTCTGTCTTTGTTTTTTTGACCACATTTCAGCAATTTGATTAACTACAGCTAGACAAACATTTACTCTTATACTGGATTTAATATTAAATTTAAAATACATATTATTTTAACTTCACTGGCCTGGCCATTATAATCCGGGAAAGCTACAGTCTTTAGCTAGCTTTACTAGCTACAGTTAAGGCTAAATTCAAACAGCTGTGTGCTAACAGGCTCAGAGTAACACCGTTGTAATGCTAATATAGGTCTAGCTGTCGAATAAAGTTAAGCATGTTAGCGTACCAGCAAATGTTAAGTTATTTGTTGGTAGTTTCAACAAGCTAGTGTTTGCTTTTTTGTGTGCAGTGTTAGCATGCTAACTTAGTTAACAAGTATGAATAGTATTTCAGATACATTGCTAGCCAGGTTACAAAACACAAATGTCTTATTCAGTCATTATGTGTTGTCAGAACAGCTTTTGTTTGAATGCTAACATTGTTCATTGAACATAAATAAAGATCACTTATTGCTTTCTTAACCCTCCTGTTATGTTCGTTTCTCAGGAACAGCAATAATGTTCCTGGGTCAACTTGACCCGGCGCATATCTAATTATCCAAAAGTGTCAGAACCCCAATATATCCCAATGCAATTTTTTGAAATCTCATTCCTAACTCCATTACTAACCATTGAAATCAATATTTAGTGCAATGGTGTTCTTTAATCATCACAGATCATGGTTTAATGACAATAACTCACTTGTTTTTCACGTGTGGGTTTGTGATTGGGGTGAAATATGTCACACAGTTGCAAAGAAACATTTAGTATTTGACACTTCTGACCCCTTTTAGCCTCCACTTTGACTGCCGGGTCAAGTTGACCCACGAACAGTATCTATATAATATAATCATGCAGGGGGGTTTGCAAATATATTAGATTAACCATTCTTATTTTGTACGTTAATTACGCTAATTAAGCCAAGCAGAAGAAGTTTCATTCCGGAAAAATACTTTTAACAATTTATTGTAAATTTTTGAACTTTGAAATGGGTCAATCTGACCTGGAACATAACAGTGAGGTTAAAGTAAGAAATTAAGTAAGATATAGACCTAGCCTAGCAAGTCTGTACCTTTTCGCAGCCTAAAACTGAGATACATGCTGCTAAAAAAAAAAAAACATAAAAGAAGATGAGGGTCATCAAAAGCCACAGGGGGAGTGTATTTCTGGTTGACCCACATGCTTTTCAGACAGCCGGACCCAAAGGGTTGACTCTGACAAACCTGAAGTGACACCGTGAATGTCCCCAGGAACTGTCTCTCTCCAGAAATACCTTCAACTTCCATACTCATATGAACAGCGGTGGTTCACAAGGACAAACGTGTGGTGGTTATGCTGCTAGCTTTGCCCTCTCCATGACAAAATGAGCCCTGTAGCTTTTGCCAGGTGGATACACAACACCACAGAGCACCAGATGGCTATCAAGAGGCCAATGGATGCAAAATGTCCAAGTCAACTGTCTGTGGAGGAATAAAGAGCCATTAACAAATGAGTTGATCGTTTCTCTGGACGGAACATGGAGATATAGATAAATTAACAATATTTAAAGAGAGGAACTAATTTCTCAGGCTTTATATTGTCCTTCTGATAGCTTTGAACTAGCTTTACATGATACAAAAGTCAACTTTTTTTCCTACTAAACTCAGGCTGGTGTCTTTGAAACCTCATTTCAACATCTGTCTGAAAAGCACCTTTTATAAGTTTGTTTTGTACAGACCCCACCCCCTTCCAGCATTCTAAAACATGGCTTTTTAGGACCCTCCTTTAATATTGGCATGAAAAAAAGTTGTGTTTCTCTTTTTAAAATGACAAATTTGCCCTTTTAGGGAGACTCACCAACTGGTGATGTCGTGATTTCAGCAAATCTCCTGTTAATCTCATTGAATACTCGTGTAACTTTTTCAACAAGCCGTTCAGAGCAGCCTGCTGTTGGATTACTCAAACACCTGTTACCTCCTACTTTGAAACTTTGCCCAAGTTTGATGTTGACATCCAAAATGTAACTTAATATGTATAATTCAAATATGATAAAAGCATATTAACACCATTTTAAATGTTTTTAAATCCAAGCAGGTGTTCTTCAAAATATCAAGCTAGCACCACGGCCAGATTTACAGCATACAATTCTGGGATTATAGTTCAGCCCAGAAAATAATTCTCACAGTAGATAATAACAGCACCAAGTGCCAGACACAACAAAGACTTAAATATCTGATGACATAACCTTCCCTCAGGCATGCGGGAATTTGATTGACATTGATATTGATGAGCCTCTGCTGCTATGTGTCCCAGAGTAATTTGCAAAAATATGGGTTTGCCCTTTTTTAATATCTTACATTAGCATATTTGAAGTACAAAGATTTAAGCCTGCTGCGAATGAACAGTTACTTGTAATAAAGAGTCGCGGACTTGAGCATTCTTAAGTTTATACATTGTAATACGCAGGAGCGTGTTTGGTGGCATTAATTTGAAGATACATGTGATGTAAGTGGAATAAATATGTACAATTATTTGTATAAATACATACAACATTCTAGCTCTCTACCAATATCTTCCATCTACGTCTCCAATATGAGATTCTGATGAAAAGCAAAAAATGATATCAAAATATGATGTAATTTTTCTGCAGTCATACTCCTTTTACAGAATGTGTGTCCCAAAACATTCTGACATTTAGGAGAATTTGCTCAGATCCCTGTGCCGCCTCTAATTATCCTCACTGCAGAGATGCCTTTGGTGTTTGACTGCAGTGACACAAACATCAGCAAAGCTACATCTACAAACCACACACAATCAGAACCACGTGATTATCGGGTTTCTCCAAAGCCCTCACAATCTGAAATACATCACATCATATTTGTTCTGCACTCTGGATGTAATGAACGGCTGGGTGACTGAGCAGTTTTAGAGGCTCCAGCCAACCGAGGTAAACACAGCCGGTTGTACTCTGTGGTCATGTGACTGCAGTGATGGTCCAGGGAACCTACGTCAGCTTGCAGCATTGCACTTGGCTTCCTGCCCTCACACACATACACACACATACACACACATACTCACACACACACACACACACACACGCACGCACGCACGCACGCACGCACGCACGCACGCACGCACGCACGCACGCACGCACGCACGCACACACACACACACACACACACACACACACACACACACACACACACACACACACACACACAGACCACAAACTTTGTTATATCATCCTCCCACCTCTGCCCGCCTCCACAGTTGTACATGATAGCGATTGGACTTGGACCTAGAAGAACATATGCTCTGACAATAGGGGATTTTTTTTCTCTTGTTTGTTTGTCCTGAGACAGTAAAAGCCGTCGTCTGAAACAGATCCTCTGGCATGTTCATGCTGTGATAGTAGGCCACTGGTGTTGCCACATTGCTGGTGAATCTTTTCTTACAACTAAGACAATAATTCCCCTTGTGAGGGGTCTCTTCCAAGTCTAACACTCCCACAGTGAAAGCTGCCTTGCTGTGAGCATGACTAAGCATTGACTGATGCAGTCCTGATAATGGACACTTGAAGGGTGAGGCAGAGACTCACTGTACTTTTTTTTATTAGTCAGATCCAGACAGGGAATCCAACAACTTCTGCAGGACGAGCACAAACTCACATCATGTATTCACTAGCAGCCTTTGGTCAAACATATGTTGTAATTATTTTGCCAGTTCCTTCAGGCGTTACTCATCTGAGTGCACAAATCCACTGAGCTGCCTGGAGAAAAATCAGTCTTGCTTTGCCATTCATTGAATACACAAGCATGGCTGTGGAAACTGCTGCCTCTATATACACATTATGGCACCTTGTAAGAGACTGTTTATTGATTCAGATAACAGTGAAAGGTATCCCAGGAGAATAAAGTCACTAATTAATTTTGTTGACTCAATCACTGAATTTGCCTAAAGCAATATTTCTGTTTCTGCAAAGAGGTTTCTTGTAGGAAAATGAACCAATGACAAAGTTGTGGTTTTTTTAAGGTTTATATTTTATTATTACCATGTGAATAAAATGATTAGCACCATGTGTGAGAGCGCTCAAAACGCTTCAAATTGCAAATCTTTAAAGAAATGCACTCCATACTTCCTAAAACATAGTGTCAGGTATTAGCAGGTATGTTAGTCTGTACATCTCTGCAACTCTTACGGCTGCACAATGAATTACAATTCAATGCTGTCACAGTACAAGCATATTAATTAAGTATATTGCAAACAACATTTATTGCAATAATTAAGAACAAATATTTTATGTAAACATGTAGTGCTGTAATACTTAAAATGTGCATGATTGACCTATAAGATAGAGTTCTTAATATGAAGACCAAGCTTTCAAACCATTTTGATGCAGTTAGATTAAGCTCAAGCTAGCTGTCATCGACCCTCAGGTCCTCTCCATACGTCACTGGCCTGATTTGCACAGTCCACCTGGGACTTTAGCCCGCGGTTGAAACGCAGACAACAATGGGGGCACAGGAACCTTTTAGTTTGAGGGAAAGTAGTTCTGGGGGCTAAAAGACCCTGGAACTCTTGGTCGAAATGCGCCTATTGACCAAACACAGTTGTGGTATGAAACATGAAGTAGGTAGAGTTAAAAAAAAACTGTGTTAAATAACTTTAGTTATTTATTTTGTTTGTTCATCATGCCTCACATCATTGTTGCAATACTGAATCTAAACATTAATCAAGCAGGCCTGGCATCTGTATATCATCCAATGTTAGCAGCTAATTTTGGCTCATCTTGCTTTAAAATGGGATTACTTCAGGCCACACAACAAATAAAAAACTCATATCCCATGCATCAGGGTTTAATTGTTAACAGTTGATTAAATATATTACTGTCATGCCTTTTTTCTAGTCACAGTTGTATAAAAGGATTTTTTTGTATACATAGGGCGGCTGTGGCTCAGTGGTAGAGTCGGTTGTCTCTAGGTCGGAAGGTCGAGGGTTCAATCCCTGGTTCCGCTGTCTGCATGCCAAAGTGTCCTTGGGCAAGACACTGCCTCAGGTGGCTGTGCTATTGGTGTGTTAATGGGATAAGGTTATGAGTAATGGGATACGTTGATACTGGTGGGCTCTTCACAAAACAACCTCAGTCATCAGTGTCTGAATGTGGTGTGAATGGGCAAATGTGAATTGTCATGTAAAAGCACTTTGAGTGGTCAGAAGACGAGAGAAAGCGCTATATAAACACAGTTCATTTACCATTCATATGAGGATAATTAAGTCTAGATATCAGATTAGGTATTGGGAAAGACAAAATCCATCCAACTAATTAAACTCCATGACATGCCTCAGCTACTTTGCATTTTAATTCAAATGTACAACAGCAGTTTAATTTACTATTTGACAAAAGATCCACGAGGACTGTGACTAACTGCTAACTATTTGCATGAAAGGCTGCATCACTGCTGTCCAAAATCTTGCATGTCTTCCCCAAGTGTCTCCTCTCTTCCTCTTATGTAATATTTAGGACATTTGTTCTTCTCTTCCATCTCTCCCTAGAGCTCGATCCAGATCACTTTTGACAGCAGTCTCCAGCTAACTACTGCCTCTGCCATAGATAGTGTGACGTGCACTGACCAATCAGCACACAGAATGGTGAGTAATCTTTGTGGTCTATGTTCATTAACACATGCAGGGATTAACGTCTGAGGCAGACATATTTAGTCACTCACCCAGTAAATTTTAATTGGGGCAAGACATTGGAAAAAAAATTCATGGCCCAAATTCCCGTGTGAAGTCAAGTGAGCTACGTGAGACACATTTGACTAAAAGGAGGTGTGTTAGAAACCAGTGAGTTTTTTTTATGTGCCTTCAAACATGACTGTATTTCACATTACAGTATTGTATCTTTATTTTGTTTTACAGGTGTTACACTGTAAATGTTGGGTGGACACAATGACATTTCCTGTGACCGTCACCCAGCAGTCACCCGCTGCCGTTTCCATGGACACCTATCAGATCACTATAGCACCTACGGTGGTGAAGGTACAAAAGCACACCACCTGGATTTTTGCAATTTGCACATTTGAGGGAAGGCCTCTAAAACAAATGAACAACATTTGCATTGTTATTCAAATGTGTAAAAAAAAAACTGGTCAACACTGCAATGGTCAGTGGATGTTGAATCTTTTATGTGTTACGGGTTCTGACAATCAATAGCCTCTGTTTTTTTCAGTGGTGCACTTTAAACCCATAATCCATGCATACTGCCTGTAGTGATTTTCCACCTCAATTTAAAGGTACAGTGTGTAAAAGAGGGAATATTTAGAGGTAGCGGTTAGATCATAGGTTGTCAGATTCCCTTACTTTCCCCTCCCAACAGTGAAGGGATGGTGGCCATCATGAAGAAGAAGCTCCAGTGATCCTCCATTTTTCACATTTTAACCATCGAAAATTGACTGTCAATCACAAGTTCTTTTAGCACAACAATCCCTCTTTTTTCATGTGTTTTCCAAACGATACATCTCACGTGGCCACCATAGACTGTGTAAAATATGGACGTAGTATCTGTGACGTCACCCAACTGTTCCTGAGCGCTGTTTTGAAGCCAATTGGCGACAGCAGCCATATTGGAAATGCGGAACTCAACTAGGCAGTGTGACGTTTAGGGGTGGAGTTTGAGCCTCTTAGCCAACAGCTATGTGTTCCCGACCGGGAGTCAAGTCAGTCATGTCCTTATTTGGGAAAAAAATCGTAATCTTAATATCTTCTGAACCGTCACGTTAGAAAAAATTTCACCCCCCATACAATGTGTGCCGATAGAGAGATTAGCTACGTAGAGCCAAGCTGTTTTGAACCAGGCTGTAAACATGTTTATTAATGCTGTAAAGATCGTCTTTTTCCCATTCATGTCTATGTGGTTTCCGGTGTTTCTGCAGCCAGCCTCAAGCAGATTCTCGATGAATTGCAGTTTATAACACTTACGCATGGGCTTCACCGTTTGAGACCGGAGTTGCCGTTTGGTGGCCACTCACTAAATACAAAAGCGCTCATGTTAATAATTTGACAGTTCTGTGCTGCTGTAGAAACATGGCAGTGCAGGATGGTGACCTCTGAGCAAGGGGACCTGCTCCTATGTAGATTTAAAAAGTTAATTCTAAGTCAACAAAAGCAAAACAGTTAGATTAAGCATACTTGGGAATATTATACACCATTTCTGCAAAGGCTGCTCTGCTAAATGTTGCTAAATTCTACACACTGCACCTTTACTGCTTCCCACCATCTAGCATTCATATGAACTTCTTCTTTTCAGCAGAAAGGAGATCTCTGTGCATGTTTTGCAATTCAAATGACCTACAGTTTTACTTCAAAGTATTACCTAAAGTTTCAGATGCTAGAAGAGTCTGCCAATCTCCCAGGACAAGACCCTGATAGTAATAAGTTATCATAATGAATCAGTTTAATGACTTATTAATGAGAGAATGCTGAATACTAAATTCCACTATATTGCTCTTTTAATGAGATTAAACTTCATTCCTGTCCTCTGGTACAGCCTGCTTCTATGTTGTCTGTGTTTTCTAACTCTGCTCCCCTCTGCCTGCCTCCATCAGGTGGTGGTGTTTCTGGAGGAGATGGCGGATGAGGGTCTGCTAATGTCCTGGACTCTTTCCAAGCAGCCCTCATTTACTCTGACCGTGTCTCCGTGCAAGCTTCAGAGACAGGTGAGAACGTCTGATACTGATACCACAAATATGATATGTCTGCCTCATGCAGACACACAGTATCATGTTAGTGAACTGCTCTGGAACGGTTCAGAGTTTTAAAACCAAAGATCATGTATGATCAAAAAAGGAACCACTCGTTATTCAAATTATTTCTTAAACTGACTTCATAAATCTTGGTCAACTCGTCATGCTTTACATGTGAGTCACTCTGTGCCTCTTTACCCTCCTCATGAGTCATGAAGGAAATGCCGCTCTAAATATGGTTGCATAAATGTGCCTGCTACGTGATGGCTTAAGTCGGAGACAGCAACAAAGTAAATTTAGGAAAAAGGAAGATGTTTCACTTCTGAAGACAGCTCTTGGGGATAACCACTGAGTCTGATAATGATAACATAACAGCATGAATTTTCTATTTTGAAGTCAAGCTAATTGAAAGGATGAAATATTCAGATCCCCTCGAGGAGCAACACATCTTCTACAGACTAAGAGATTAAAGCCGCAGTAAAAGGGTTTTCTATTTTTCATGCTTTGAAATTATTATAATGACAATGATGTGAGACAAAAAAAAACATTAAAAGCCACACTTTAAGTCAAATATTTTAGTTTGCTTAACTCCCCTGTGCATGCATGGCAGCACCTGTGTCTGAGCGCACTTGAAGCTCTTTGCTGCACATGTTGCCTCCCTCCTGTCTGGATCCTTGCTTTGTTTGTACTCACTCTCAGATGCTCATCGTTCTGGACAAAAGTGTCTGCTAAATGAAATTGTAACTTAAACATCAATGAGTAATAAGCTGCTTCTCATTCCTCCCAGAGCCCAGAGGTTGATGCAGACCTTGGCACCATTAAGGGACTAATAGAAGACACTCTGTTCAGCACTCAGCCGGCGATGGTCCTCAACCTCAAGACTTGTGTGTCTTCTCCACTGGTAAGAAAGCTTTGCAGTTATAGAGAGACTTGCTGAGACACAAACTCTAAAGGAACATCTGAAACAACACATTTCTCTGACGAAGGCCAGCTTTTATAGGTGTATAGCAACATTTAGGGATAAACGACGTGTGGCCCAGAAATACTTTTCTCTGCTTTGATGACAGTCCTAATAGCAACTTGGGAAGCATTTGTGTGTTCTGGTCAAAAGCAAAGTAAAATTTGCCCCTTTGGGATTTGTCTGCAAAGTCAATGCAGTCTTGTATTGTTCATTACATTCCCCTGAGTAGTGACCACTCATCTGTTTTTGGTGAGTCTAAGTTTCACTGTAAATAGCAGGTTAGAAAGAGGATTCACTCTGACGTACTTCAGAAAAAAGAAAGTGATTTACTTGCAAATAAAAGATCTTAAGTTTGCCAAATTAACATCATCACTGTGTGGATTTTTAAAAATGAAATGCAAGCTTTGCCAGGTTAGTCCTCAAGAGGAGAAGAAACCAACGAATTAAACATTTGTTTTTTCAATGGAGGTCAGATCAATCGTTTCTGCTGAGTCCCAGGAAGTTAGGAAATGTAAATCCTGCTTGGCTTCAGCAAGCAGAAAGTTGAAATGTTTGACCTTGACCGGATTGTGAGCTGCTCTTGTTTGCAGATATCTGTTTACATTGATAAATAAACCGTCATCAATTTACCTCTAATGCGTGCTGTGGTGTTATCAGGGCCTGCTTTTGCTCTTCATAAAAACTGTTTTTCCCTGCATACCCTGAGGCCTGCTTTGCTGATACGTGATTGATCAGTATTCCTCAGGCAACGCATTTCATGCAAACAAGAACCAGAACACTCCTTCTACTAACATCCCCTCCCCAAGAACAGATCTTACATTTTTATGTAGCACCCACAATCTGACATGAAGCAAGACATAAACACTGTATTAAGACTGTATGCTTCATGATACATCCTGTGCTGAAACTGCTTTTGCTCTTGAACCCTCTTTCCACACACTCCCAGGCCCCCATGGACCATCTGTCTGTGGGATTAAACTCTGCACCCCAGAGCGTCTTGGTGAGACGACTACTGCTCCGGCAGCTCAGGGCGACCTTAAGTAAAGGTTAGACATTTTCCCCCAGCTAAGATAATTTCCGCCCGGCTTCCTGCTGATTGCGTAGGTCTCACTGTGTCTCTGTGTGCAAGCAGGTCAGTGGTCCAGATCAGGGGAGCTGTGCTGCGTCCTGAACCTGGACCAGCCCTCCACAGAGAGGTCAACACGCTTCCTGTCTGTGCCCAGCAAACCCAACGCCCTGCTGGAATGGAGCGAAGAAATTTCGCTGTAAGACCGTGTCTAAGTGCTGCTGAAGTGATGTTCAGGCCAAAATGAAAAAAAAACCCTGAAAATGTGTTTCTGTACCTCAACTTAAAATATCTCACAACATTTTTAAACTTTGAAATCGACTTATTTATCAAGAATATTCTTGTCAGAAGACATGTTTGAATTTTAAGAGAATATAAGGGACACATTTGCTAGAGGAAGGCATTTCATTAATATGCTGTTAATGTTTTAACCTTTCTTACTGTTTTATTAAATATAATTTATATTGCATTGTTGATTCTTGCCCTTTTTACCTCTTATTATTATTATAAATTTTTTTTTACTTCATTCATCCTTTTTTCCCACCCCTAGCCTAGCCTTGCCTAGTGATTTGATTTATGTCTGCTTGTAATGATTGTAAATGAAGCCCTCCCACCCCTGAATGTATTGTAATAGATGAATGATGTTGATTCATGTGGTTTCTATGAGGGTACTTTTACATCATGGGGTTTCACACTTGTTTTCCCCCTGTGTGTTGCAGAGATCTGGGCCTAGAGACCAAAGAACTGAGAGTCAGACTTCTGGAGCGAAATGGCAAAAAAGAGCGTAAGCCACTGCTGTGGAGCAATTTACTGTTGGCTGCGGTTCAGAGACCTGATCAGCAAGAATGTTTAGACTGCTTAAGCAGAATCATTGATGCCTTAAAAGTACTGTTGGCAGGCTGTAATGATCTTTGTTAGCATTTTTCTGATTTATAAACTGTAAAAGAGATAGAATAAAGTGGCTGTTTAATTCTGTTTGTAGAATGAATAGAATAGAATAGAATAGAAAGCCTTTATTGTCAATGCAACAAGTACAACGAAATTGAAAGGTGCAGTCCTCATTAGGTGCCATTTAAAAGAGACAAAATACAACAACAATCAATGTATAAAAATAACAAATACAGGAATTTAATATAAACACTGTCATACACACACAACATACAAATCAAATCACGAAGTCTTATTATTGCAGTTTGTTATTATTGCACTTGTGTATTGCACTTGACTATATTGCACAAAGTCACTATTCAAAAAGCCCATACTCAAGCAGTGTTGAGAGCAGTAATGGCTCTTGAATTAAAACCTTTTTTTAGTCTGTTTGTTTTTACTTTTAATGTCCTAAAACGTCTTCCAGAGGGTAGCAGTTCAAAAAGTGCATGTCCAGGATGAGTTGGACTGTTGCTACTGTGATAAATACAAATTTTATTTTTTAAAATGGATAGAATACCTTCCTGGCCATGCCTCCGTCACCTTTGACCTCCGCAGCAAAGTTCCCACTGGACAGCACACACTGTCGATAAGCCCCGGCCATGGCTTGGCTCCACACTCTACAGTCACAGCTGAGGTGAGTGAGGAGATGTGGCACATTTCTGTAAAGTAATGGAGAAAAAAAACCTCTTTCAAGCCATTCTCATGCTTTGAAGTGTGTGGTTACATCATAGTTTATTATCTAACATCAAGCAAGCTGGACTGAAACAAAGATTCACAACAAAGGCAGAGGGAGTGTTGTATAACAGCAGTCCATTGTCATTCTAGTGACAGCTGTCTCTGCTGACTTGTTGCCTTTTTTCCTTTGTGTAATTTATATATTTTTCAAAGAAAGCATTACAATAACATCTGCTACATCTCTGTAGGCAGACGTTTACATTAACACTACCTGTTGTCCTGTGCATGTCCTGTTACCTGCTTTATCTACAATGATAAGTCAACTGACATCAGCTCTAGAGGTCAACATGACAGCTCAAATAGAGCTCACTCATGCCAGCTGAAAGTCTGTCCCCTGTAGACGTTTCATGTGTGACATCAACAGTCTTAAACCATGAAGAGATAAAGTATTCTACTTTTATTTTTACTTTCCCAGCTACTGTATGTTGAAACAGAGGAGCCTCGCAGTACCCACAATGCTCTGCCACTTCGTTCCTCCCTCACCCCCACCAAGAAAGTGGATGTAGACCGAACCATCATGCCAGATGGAACCATTGTCACTACTGTCACCACCGTCCAGTCTAGACTCAAACTGGAACACAGCCCAGGTTACTTTGACTGATTTAAGTATAACAATATGAACAACAAAAGATAAATGATGGTGTGATTTTATTTACATTGGCGTAAAAATGTGTGCTGTGATGCCTTTCAGGTGATTCTCCTTTGCGTTCCCCGGCCAAAGTGGAGGTGACTGAGAAGAAGCCCACCATCCTGTCAGATGCCAAAGGCAGCCCCAATCCCAGCAGTGAGTTCAGACTGGAAGGGCAGACGTTGTTTTACATAACAGATGCAAAGTAGGATAAGCAGCAAGCTGCTGTGTAACGTGAGAGGAGAGGAATGCACTTTTCAGCACGCATCATGTACCCTCTGTGCAGGTGCTCCTGGTGTAAAAACTCTTACAGGGTTAACAACAGGAACCCATCACCTGCTTATGAGAGCCAAGAGAAAAAAATGGTAGAGGACAGAACTGACCCTACTTACAAATTAATATATTCCCTCATAGATTTTAGAAATAGTGTTTTTAGGTTAATACAAACATTTTTATAAACCGTACATTTTTAAATTAATGTGCCCTACAAACGCAAATCTTTGAGACAGTTTTGTAAAATGACATTTAATTAGTAAAGTGCTGATTTACATATTTGTGTTTTGTTGCTCAGAGAGCAGCCGCCTCTCTAATGGCCTGGATCCCGTTGCAGAGACAGCCATTCGGCAGCTGACGGAGTCCGCCTCCAAAGCAGCTCGGAAGACACCAACAAAAAGAAGCACACTGATCATCTCAGGCGTGTCAAAGGTCAGAGAATTAACACTTCGTCAAACATAGTGGCCTTTTAGATTTGTGCTGACGTTGGTTAATCAAAGAGCAACGAGCCATTCATGTCTGCTTTGTGAGACAAATGAAAGTTTAGGTTTCAATAAGTGTAATTATTTTGATTTGAAAACATCTTTCTCAGTATTTGGGAACCCATTAGTTGTAAGCCTCTGCTTACACCCAAGAGTGCAGATACTTAAACTGACTCATAGACTTGAATTCCAATCACAGAAGCTATGACAAAAACCTACTTGTAAGAAATCGGTAATACAATGAGAAGGAGGCTGAATGACCTTGAGCTAAATTTAGTCCACAGGCACAGCCCCACATAGGACCACATTATGGCAGAATGAGAGTCTTCTGACCTGATTTTGCCCTGAAAGCCTTTGGCATGTATTCACTGCAGGCTCCACTTAAAATATGACATAGAGTTCACTGGAAAAGAAGCCTTTTAAAGGGCATCATTTGATTCATTCTCTGTCACTCATTAGGTCCCCCTCTCCAACGATGACTGTGCATTATCCAGCGGCTATGCTGCAGCCATGGACGCAGCCATGCATGGCAACAACTATGGCGCCGGGCATCATCAAGACCCAGATGAAACCACACCTTCAGACGTGTCAGAGCGTCCATCTGTGGATGATGTGGAGTCAGATACTGGTTCAACTGGTGCCTTGGAAACCCGCAGCCTCAAGGACCATAAAGGTACCTCGGTTGTCCTCTTTTACTGCTTTATCTGCACATTATAATCATTACATGGAGCAGTATTTTATACTACATGTTTTCACTTCTCTTGTAATAGACTCAAAAACTGAATTTGATGATTTATGAATATTTTAAGCTTTTATTTAATTGAAAATTATGCAAAGCCAGCAGCTCAAGGATTCAACTCTATGAAAAGTATATGCTCATTTAAAATTTGGTGCAAGCAACACATTTTAAAAAACTGGGGACAGGAAATGTTTACTATTGTGTTGCATCACCTTTTCTTTTAACAACACTCTGTTAACATTTGGGATCCCAGTATACCATTTTTTGGAGTTTTGACTCCAAAACCTATATTGTTCAGCATTAATGGCGTCTTCCCAGATGTGAAAGCCACCCATGCCATTGGCACTTGTGGTTCTACATCATGGATGCTGGCTTTTGAACTGTGCATCAGTCAATTTTAAATGGGCCTTGGCCTCGAGAAGTAGCTGGCATTTCTGGATATTGCTTCTGTATGGTATCTTCTTTGCATGGTACAGTTTTTGCCTGCATTTGTGGATGCAGACAGTGGTTTTGGGAAGTGATTATGAGCCCATGCAGTGATTTAAACTATAGAGTCATGTCTGCTTTTAATGCAGTGCTGCCCAAGGGCCCAAAGATCACAGCCATCCAGCACTTGTTTTCGGCCAGGTCCTTTTTGTACAGAGATTTCTCCAGATTTTCTGAATCTTTAAATGCTTTTTTTTCAACCTCAATTTTACACTGATAGCCATTATTCTAAAATTATTTAACTATTATTATATTATAAATATGATAAACTAAGAGGGGTAAGGGAGCTAAGTTGTTGATAGGACAAGAAGCAGAGTCTCCAGCAGAGGTGTAAATGGGGGCAGAGTTGGCAGTTGATGACCCAGAACCCCTATATGAGCTCTCAGTGATCGGGGTTGTGTCAAACCTGTTGAAGTATCGGTTCAACTCAGCAGCAAATTATGGGTCTCCTTCAGTTCTTTGTGTAGGCTTATTGCGGCATGTCTTCTTTTTCATCCCATTCCACACCTCTTTCATACCATTCTGTCCCAACTTGGCCTTAATCCTCTGCTTGCAGTTGTTTTTGGCCTCTTTCAGTTTTAGTTTAATATTCCAATTAGTTATAAATGCATACCATCTTTTATAGCCTCACATAATTAAGTGGGAATGCTTTCAGCTTTGTTACTCTATTAATTCATTTCATCAGAAATTAATTATAATTTGATTTACCGGCCGTTTTATGACACACTCTTAAGTGCTGCTGCTGCCCTCTAGAGGTTTTGCTGTAGTACACACTCAACAGACCAAAGTGTTTTGAGTGGCTGTGTACTGATTTCACTGTGAATATCAACTTGAAGAGGGAGCTTACTCTTACAATCATTGCATGTGTCCTAAACTGGTACTAAGGTGATTGGTTTAGTGTATTTCAACAAGATCTGAATACTGCATTTATAGATATCCATTTTATAACCCTGTTTTTTTCTATCTGCTTTTTGCAGTGAGCTTTCTGCAGAGTGGGACAAAGCTGTTGTTCAGAAGGAGACATCGAGAGAAGGAGTCCTGCCTCAGCCAGTCACATGAAGACATCTCCAATATGGGCAATAACTTCGCTGCTGCGTCAACCAGTAGCCGTAAAAAGTCCGGCAGCTTCTCTCGGCGTCTCATCAAACGCTTCTCTTTTCGCTCATCAGGCAAATCAAAGGGCAAAGCCACTACGACCAACGGAGGAGCGAGCTCTCTGGATATCTGATTTTTAGGGTCATCCTGACTGTAAGACCTCTGTTTTCACTGTATGAAAACTTAACACGAGTCCCGTCTTTTACAGCATGACACCCCAGGTGGGTTGTCACCTGTATACAGTGAAAAGAGGACACCTCTGGGAGGGCTTTCCTTGGGACAGATATTTGTTGCACTCTCAGGACAGAAATCATGTTTTAACCTAGTGCTCAAGAGTTTAAATGGGGTAATGAAATCCATTTCCTCTGCTGTGCGATGAGGAGAAGGTAATAGTTGCAAAGAAATGTCCTGTGCACAGATGGAACATGAATTACAGTGGGAGAGTTTTAAACTCATGCTGAAAAAAGCCCTTGCATTATTTAATGGTATAAAATGCCAGTATGATGCTACTGGCTGCACTTTGGACGGTAAACTTCTTTTTTTTTAAATGTAAATTCAGCACATGTAATATTCCTGGGTTATATAACGGTAATTTATTATTATGTGCTTCATATGAAATAGATGCTATTTATTTTACCCTCCAAAAGACAAGTCATTATTGTCATTATTGCACTGTAATATAGAAACATTGCTGTGTGTTTTTCCACGCAAATTTAATTTAAAGCAAAAAAAATCTATCTCAATCTAACTGTAGTGTTCATTCATAACTGCTTGTACATTGGTTTGAAATGTTGTTCAATGTTGTATCTTATATAAGACACAGGAAAAATAATATATTTACTGTACTTTTTCCTTTTTAAAAGTACCGTCTGTGGAACATCTTAATGCATTTAAGTTTACTTTTGAATTTTCAACTAATCAGGATTTGTATCCGACCAAGCAGGGCAACACATTTTGATTTTTTTTAAATACTGACATTTTTCTTTAAGTAAAAAGAAATGAAAATGATTTACTACTTTTCTTGTGGCTCATGTTGACTCCATCTAGTTTTAAAAGTGCTTCAGATCACATTAAGGCCACAGTTGTGCTCACATGGACTTTCATTAATGCAATAACAATCATTAGCTGGCAGCAAGATTGCATACATTTTGGGTAATGCCTCGCAGCGTTGCAAGCATTCCTTTGAAGAACAGGCTTAACTTATAATCATAAACTATAAAATGCAAAATCTATCTTATATTTACATTTAGGAGCATCATCATGCTGTATTTCTTTTACATAAATATAAGTCATACATGACTGATAAATGGCTTGAATAGTTCTTTGGTTTATGACAAGGTGTTGGTTTGAGTGTTGAAATGAGGACATACTCAGGGCTAGCAGTGAAATGGAAACTGGAACCTTAAGTTTAGAGGGGACCTGTTTCATTCAACGGCACACAGAACCAGTATGTAAAAAAAGTGGGTACGGACACCCACACACATATGTTTGCTTTTCAACAGCTGTGAAATTACCTTTTCTACATCTGCCAGTAATTTCTGCTCAGAACTGTGCCCCACTGCAGGATTTATTTTTCTCAAAGGCAGCATTGCTCCGTTTAGGAGATGCAAATTGTTTCCATGATATCCGTATACCTGGGTGTACCAATGAAATCAAAATAAACCCTCAATATTTAACAAATCTTCTTCCTCTTCTTCTTCTTTGGATAAGGCAGGCTAGACGCAACAACGCCGTATTGCTGCCCTCCTCAGGTCGAGGATTCAAGTCCTTAGATCATTTCTTAGATTTGTTTGTACTGTATATTGCGGTTCTGTGCAAGTGTTCCATCAGCCTCTTAACTTTGTTTCTCCAGCTGTTTGCAGGTCTCTGAATGGCGTCCTTCTTTCCTGAGCATATCTCTCACATTGCAAGACAACATGATGCACTGACTCCACTTCCCCACAGTCACACTTTCCATCAGGGTGCTTCCCTATCAGGGCCAGCCCACTCTTGAGCCCACAATGCCCGAGCCTCAGTCTAGTTATAACTACTGCATCTCTTCTTTTGCACTTAACATAATATTTTTATTTTCCCACTGTACTCTGAATTTCAAAATATGACCATCCCTTTCTTTCATTTTGCCATGCATTTTGCCATGCATCTTTAACCCACTTATTTATCATTTCTTTATATTCTGGCAGTCCATAAGGCAAACACATTCCAACGCTTTCCATCTTTTCAATTTTTTTCAATTCAAATTTGCTTTATTGTCATGAACAAAGACATGTTATTGCCAAAGCACATAAATTCATACAATACATTATATATATTCATAACACACTACACTCACCATATATACATTAATCACACACCATATTCATTACATATGAAATCATCACATACATATCAACCATATATTACATACTCTATACGCATTAATGAACGATTACCCATACAGCATATCTCAATATCCTCACCAGTTGCGGCACACTCACAAAACCCCCACCCAAAATCAAACACCAAGGGATGGTGCGTCCCTCAGGCTGTGACAGGCAGACACATATTTAGCAGCCAGAGGAGCTCCTGACCCTTCTCCCAGCAGAACTGACAGTTTCTCTTCTGGGGTTAATGTTGTTAATAATCTTTGCATCTCTCTTTGCCGTACTATCTGCTCCCTAATTTCCTTCTATACCTAGAAGGAATTCTATGTGCTGGAACCGGCTGGAACCCAAACAAATCCCACTTTAGATGGGATTTGTTTGGGTTCCCCTGCTCTGTGAAGTCTATACAGAGTGAGGTTTATTTCTGCTAATATGTCTGGTCTAGACTTGGGCTTCTGCTCTTTAATTGTTGTTAACACTGCTGCTGAGTCACTGCATATGACTACCTGCCTCCTTTTCTGGTCCTCCATCCACCAAAGTGCCCATAGTACCTTTCAGCAGTTTTTAACAATTCACTCACTTTCTGTCTTTTAAAGTGTTTTACTCTTACTCGGATTTAAACGAGGCGCCAAAAAGTAAATGCTGGAGGGAATATATTCGATTGGTCTTGTGTTTCCACCCCTAACAACAGCCAATCATCCTTGCTTCTTCCGTAGAGCCCGCCATGATTGGTTAAATACCACAGACTCCCAACCAATAGTCACTGATTTCCTGTACCCTTTGACCTTTGACAGCCAATCAGATGTCGCTATTTCATTCCACCAGCCAATCAGGTAGTGAGGCGGGACAAACGCGTGTATTATATCCTGGTCGTGCTGCAGTTGATCACACATCGCTTGCGACTTTACTCCTGAAGTGTTTGACTTCGAAATCTGACTTTATAACTAACCATGTCTGGAAGAGGCAAGACCGGAGGAAAGGCCCGTGCCAAGGCAAAGACCCGCAGCTCCCGCGCCGGGCTGCAGTTCCCTGTGGGCCGTGTCCATCGTCTTCTCCGTAAGGGAAACTACGCTGAGAGAGTCGGCGCCGGAGCCCCAGTGTACCTGGCCGCCGTGCTGGAGTACCTCACCGCTGAGATCCTGGAGCTGGCTGGAAACGCTGCTAGAGACAACAAGAAGACCCGTATCATCCCTCGTCATCTGCAGCTGGCTGTGAGGAACGACGAGGAGTTGAACAAACTTCTCGGCGGTGTGACCATCGCCCAGGGCGGTGTCCTGCCCAACATCCAGGCCGTTCTGTTGCCCAAGAAGACCGGACAGGCAGCGGCTAGCACCGGCAAGGCGGGAAAGAAGGCCTCCTCTCAGTCCCAGGAGTACTAGCTTGTTTGCTAATAAACTAAAACCCCAAAGGCCCTTTTCAGGGCCACTCATTCCTCATTCAAAGAGAAACTTTTCCTGTTCATCCCCTCTTGGTTTTTCACACTGTTATTTAATAAACGCGCTTGTTTTGTAAACGTGGTCATCGATATTCCTTGTTGATCATGCTGTTTGAAGGAAACGGCACACAGTAGCTTATAGCTGTAGGAGCAAGTCACTGATAAATTACTGCAGGGGTTCCCAAACTGTTCTGCTCTCGACCCCCAAAATATTGGTGCCAAAGACTCGAGACCTCCACTGTCCCTCAAAGTGATTTTAATGTGGCTTCATTTAGCTGATCTGCAGAAAATTAGCCTACCTATATGAGCATGTGGCTGTGTTTGCCTTTTATGAATTAACCTACTGCCACTGATTCTTTTTGATAATTAACTGTTCCCTAACTCTAAACTTAGGAGTCATCTGGCAACAAATAAAGACAAAACTTTTTATATATTTAATTATTTTATATTTCAAGTTTAGCTACTATTTTAGTCGCTATTTTTCACTATAAATGGTAAAATGTACAATTTAAAAAAAAACAAAAAAAAACAAGCCTTTTTTTTCAGCATTTCTTGGTTCACCTTAAGTTAAAACATAATATCTAAGTAATAATAAAAACCAACAAAAAGAAAAAATACAAACCATAATTATAAATGAATAATCATAATTATAATGAATGAATAAACTAAAATAAATACAACATATTTTTGGACATTACAACGACAAACAATCTCCTTTTTTGGCAACACCCAAAAGGGTCTCGACCCACACTTTGGGAACCCCTGGATTACAGCATATCTATTTCATGGAGCCCATCTTAATAGCTCCACGAGGTATCCATGAACAAATTGGCCAGCTTTGCATCAATTGACCTACTTTCTATTAACCCAAAATAATGACAGACAGCTCGTAGCTTGATGGCGCCATGAAGGGGGGTTGGGGCATGTTAGGTTAATAAACACGCCCCCCACGGACCAGAACCTGCATGAGCATGCAGTAGGTCTGTTCCAAGGTCTTGGTAAGTGCTGCATTTGAGCAAGTCAGGGTGGTTTAGTACACATAAATTAGTTAGAGCAAGACAATCTGATAGTGTTGATATTGTTGAACGCATTGCGATTTAAACCGTGCCAAGCACCGATGCAGCCACCGCAGTAATGAATCAAAGAGTCCTGTGGGCTCCTCTAGCGTTTGTTTTTAGCTGGCAAACAATTTAAGAGTGCATGTTCAGGTGGTCTGAGTCTTTAACCTATTAATTTGGAGGAGATTACCAATCCTGACAATCGCTAACGCTAAACACTTCTGCCTCCAAAAGAAACCACTTTGAACATCTCAAAATGTCAATTTCACAAATAATCACAAAGATGGGAATTGCTCCTTTATGCTGGCATTAAAGTTCATAGGCATATCTACTTTGACACGTCATGAGCCCTTTGTTCCGAATGTCTGGTTGTAGTTGAAACACCTGTGTGTTGAGTCTAAGTGCCCTGGAAAAGTGTTTCTGCGGTTAAAAACACAGAAACGGTTATTGCTTGGAGCTCCAGGTGTTTCCTTTTCAAATGTAAGACACAAACAACTTCCGCGGCATCCGATCATGCACATACACGCACGTGATTCCGGTTCAACTTGCATTGCCACTATGACCTGTATGATCCCATTTGATCCTCAGTATACTCTTATAACTCATTACTCATTCTTTGCCATTTACAGCATTTATTTACATAAGTGTCGTGATGCAGCATGGCACAGAGGCCACCAAGCTGTGGCAGCAGTTGGATAAAGTTTCGATATACGATAGAAGTGTATACATATTTGCATTTATTACTGCACATTCCACCTTTTAATGTAGAAAGAGGGAAATATGCACTTTTCTTTTTATGATCACAGTTTTTTATTAGATTTCACATTTTTACATCATAACACAATAACTGACAGGACACATTGTCCACACAGGACAATCAACAATGACGACAAAGTAATCAGTCAGACAAAAACAAAGGAATAAAATTACAAATAGACAAGTGACTTATGTAAAATAATAACAATAACAGTAAAATTAAATAAAAATGATAACAGTACATAACTTAAAGAGAGGTACGCAGACTTGAACATAAAATGTGTTGTCTACTATTTACAGATTGTAGTATAAACATCAAAATACAGGGGGCTGTAAGTCTACAATACCAGACCAAAATTAGACCAGTTTGTTCCATTTAGATGGTTTGCAGGATTTTACATTTTTCAATTCAGGGTTCGTTGGGGTTGATCAACCTAAATTATTATATCAACAAAACAAAATTAAAAGGGTAGCTCTTAACTCAATTAAGGTCTATAGTCCGAAATCTGCACTTTTCTAGTTTAATTTCACGTATTTTGTGTAGTCTGAAAAAACAATTAACCATTTTTATACCACATAGAGACTGGATACAGGAAGGGTCTGGCACCTGCATTATGCCAAACAGACGCACAGTACAGAGATGCGTCTCCTACCATATTGGGAAGTTGCAATTGCCAGTAATAAAACAAAACAGTGCAAAAAAAACACATCAGAATATTATATGTCACCAAACTCAAGCTGGTCATGATGATAAAGTTGTACTACGCTGATTGTGCCACTAGGGGTCGATAGTGTCATGTCTAATTTTGATAAATATGTGATGCATCGACATCCATGTGTGTTTTCATTTAAGGAAAATTAAAGGCAGGTTATTGAACATATTGATGCCACAGACATCAACCTTCTCAATCTAACACCAAGAAATTTAGAACAACAACCACATACAAATAACAGAATTAAAGTATTCATTGGCAGCATGTGAGAGTAACAAAACGTCAAGAATTATCTAAAAGATCTATCAGTCCATAAGATATGTACTTTCAATGTAATCTGTGGTGCAGGTTACTTGTTTCTTAATAAATCCCAGACTTGGCTGAAACCACCTATAACCTTTTCACATGAGGAGAGCATGCAGATATTTTTGTCTGCTTTGACTGTTTTATTACTGGGAAAAGCAGCATGACGCACCAAGTTTGAACTGAGCCCAGGACAGGCTGAACCAATTACTTGGTCCTTGACAACGTGTCCAACACCAACAGCCAGGCTAAAAATTCCAGCCTGGGAGGAAAACCTGAGTGTCCTTTGGCTGTGATGACTATAATTTACTGATTTGCACTCTGTCAAAAGGCTTTAAAATAACCAGCATTTTTCCTCCCAGCTGTTTGGGACAGAGCAGAGCTAAGACAACACAGAGATGTTCACTTCTTCCTTGGTTTAACTTTGCCTGTGGCTGTATGTTTTTGTAATTTGCTGCATAGAGCAGGGATGTGAAGTCACAGAAATGGTGGTTTAAGTGGCAGTTTGATGTTTCAAAGTCTCACAAAGTGAAAAACAAACTTCAGCTATTAAATTTAAGCCAGTGTAACCATACTGGAGCTTTGATCTAATCCTGAAAACATTCTTTTTGTTCATTAGAGTTTTGTTAAATAATAAACTGAACAAGAAAGAGATCTTTAAATATGTCAGGAATTCTAAGAAGCACTGGAGTAGTTAATCTGAGACAAATCTTTAATCTCCCTCACAGAGGAAAGTAGGGTTGCAGAGTAGGTTGAGCTAAATGAAAAGGAAAAAGGAATGATCAGTGGGGAGAGAAAAAAGAGCCGGAAAGAGGGGTGGACCCGGCAGAAAGATGCATGTGGATGCACTGAATGTTTCACCCACGGCGGAGTGAAGGACTGACAGCATATTTCCATCCTGGAGGAGAGAGAAAGAGAGACAACAAGGGAGAGGTTTCTCAGGGAAAAAGTTTGGAGAGTGCCTCGTCTCTGATGTGTTTTATTCTTTGGAAGGATCCATCTAACAGAGAAGAAGATGATGGGAGCCAAATCTGGTAATGAGAGACAAATATATTTGTTTAGTGTGTGTGTGTTTGTGTGTGTGTGTGTGTGTGTGTGTGTGTGTGTGTGTGTGGGTTAGAGCTGGAGATACTGGGGCTATTGTTGCAGTTTAAACTCATGCTTTTCAGCCTGTAATTACCCAGTTATTTCTCACTCTCAATGCAATGTGTGTGAGATTTTATAAACTTTCATGATTAATATTGAAACCATTCATAATTGCTTTTGTGCTTACCACTTTTTATAACTTAGATGATTAAAGAGGGAACAGTTGGAGGTTTAAATTGTTTTTTTTTTTATAGACAGAGCGTTTATTTTTGCTCTTTAAATGGACACTTTTAGACAAATTAATATGCGCATGAGATCACTGTCTCTGAGTTATCTCTCATTGGATTACAGACAAACCCTCTAATGTGATGCATTTGGGGATATAGATAAGATACACTCAATGATCGTAACGATAAGAACCTGTTGCACATACATGCCTCACACTTCTTATGTAAGTTCTGAGAAACAGATGTAGAGGGAAAGCATATCTGTTAGGTGAGGGACTCCAGGATACCAGCAGAGCTCCTATGTCATTTTCATGCTATCTCTATTTTTGCTGGTTTTGTGATGTGAGCCTGCACTTTCTGAACTTTCTGACTTCTTTTATGTAGGCTGAAATGGGTACATGAATGTATAACAGGATATGTTTAGATTTTACTGACAATGTTGCAAAATCAGATATCATGTTATCCAAGTAGTCTGAGGTAGAGTGTACTGTCTAACCAAGCGTGCCGGATACGACCCTGGTGGTGAGGCTTTCAGCAGTGTGACTGCCCCCTGGTGGCTGGCTGCAGTATAGGTCAAAAAATCTGTTTCCCCCATTCATTTGAATGGGGGAGAAGTCAAACTTTAAAAAATAAATACATGTCGTGCGAATGTTTCTCACATCTGTATGCTGTGGTTATATGTAGTTAGTATCTGAGTGTTTTGTGTCCAAGGCCTCTTTTTTCTGAAAAGTTTCTTTTTCGTTAGTTATTAGAGTTTAAAAAACGGGGTTTTACTTCCGGGTTTCCTTTGATTCACAGCCGCCGTAGAACGAAACTTCAAAGGGCACACAGCGTCTTGTGACGTTACGCTGTAGGGCGGAGCTTATTACAAAGGCTTCACAGGCTCTGGCTGCACAATGGCTGCGCCCAGGAGAGGGATTTTTTGGCTTCAGAACTGTACAACGGGAAGAGGCGGAGCAACGCTGTCCATTTTTATTTACAGTCTATGTGTCTAACCCATTGGGGGCGAGCTATAGACCTAACAGACTCCTCGCCCTTGCTCTGCCTTTATAGACTCTTTGGTTTTTCTCTTCTCTTGTGCATGCTGGTGTTTGGGTGTGGTGGATGGTGAGCGCTTGCAAAGAAGGGTATGGTTCCAAGACTCCTGAGCTACATACCCGTAGAGCCTCTCATAGACATTGTGGGCCTTACTTGGTGAAACACTCATAAGGGGAGGTGCTCACTTGATAACTCTTGTGATGTACTGGCTCCCACTGCCCATCTGCCCCCCCCCCCCTATCTTCATGCTTGGGTATTGGGTAACATTAGTGGTAGGTTATGTAAGTTATCAGTAGAGTATAGATATTGGAATGAGGCATATAGTAGGAGGGAATTCTTCACTGAGCGCTCATCCTTTGCATTAGAGCACAAGTGTTGAAATGCTTAGTTTTCTAAAGCACTTTGTAATGGGAGTTTAGAAATATGCCCTATAAATAAATATTAGTAATATTATTATTATAAGACTTTGCTTCTGATGATTATTATTTATATAGATCTGTGAATGAGTCTTTGATCACTGCTACTTCAGGGTGATACTTTTTCTTGTCCTCATTTGAGTTTGTCAGGAATGCACGTCATGCTCTGTTTCATTTAAGTTACATTCAGGGTTAGAGCAAAGGTCAGGTTATGGTCCGTCACACTCAGCGGAAGAGGCAGAATTGGTGCACAGACTGAGAGGAAGTGCACACTGGGTTCAAAGCAATGCAGTCAATATTATCCTGTTCTACCTGACTGGACTTGTGCATTCCTTCACCTGTGTACTATAATGTCATGTCCAGACTTCCTGAACAGATCTGCAGACATCTGCTCAAAAAGTCAGGTTGGACAGAACAGAACAGAACAGTGTGTATTTACAAACAGATGGTCCAATATGAACTGAAAAGCAGACACATGATTTAAGACCAATATGAAAACTTCATTCAAACTGGCAACTCTTCAGTAGTGATGAACTCATGTCATCCTCCCACAGCACTCACAGTCTGTTTGAATGTGGAGTCTATTGTCAAGTCAGACTTACAACCAAGACCATTCAGATTGTAAATAAAGTCATAATAGGCTACTCACAATCAACATCAGATGGCAAACATACATTAATACTGAACATGAATCACCTTGCATGTTTTAGCTTTCAATAAACTGTCCAGACAAATGCTTGAACTCCAAAGCAAATGAAAGCCATTCTTTTCCTTAACCAGATGGTTTTAACTGATGGACACAATGCTGCATCTGTTTGTTAAAACCTTATTTGAAACACTTGTTTTCGCAGCTGTTTACAAATTCCTCATATTCAAACAAAAAGAACATTTACTCCAAAAATAATCTCATTCCTTAAAACCACCACAAAGTTACTTTTTGCTCTAAAATGTCCCAGACTTCAACTTCTCACATCTTTGTTTCAATGATTTTATATATTTTAAAATCTTCATATAATGCTACTGAAATGGGAAAAAAAAGATCTTGCATGATTTATATTGAGCAGAATGCAAATGCTTGACTTTATTAGACCTAATTCAGTAGAGCAAATGCAGAATTGGTTGAATTGTTGTTTTTATAAAACTAGATATTGGAGCAGACCATTATTGACATATTGATTCTTACAGTGAGTCTTAATTTAGGCATCTTTTTCTGCTTTGTGATCTTATTTGCTGCATTAAAAAGTAACTTATCAACCCCCAAATCACTGCTTGAAGGACATTCAGCAACTTTCACCCCTTCAGCTGCATCCTCCACATCATCCCTAACTCTGAACATCAAACCTCCTCTGCACATTCTGCTTTGAGTCCATCTGGTTTCTTTGCTGCCTCTGTTTGTTTGTTTATATTTTTCCTTAGTGACTCCTCTGCTTCTTCATTTCCTCCATCCTCTCTGGCCCACCGACCATGGGAAAAGCCCTGAGAGATCAATAGTGGAGTCTTTCTCCCACTCTCTCTCTTCTGTGTAGGGCCAAATGGTTCCTGTGGGATGCCTTAGAAGATGGCTCACACATGTTTGTTCGCTTCCTGTGGAGCGTAGTAACTCTCTGTCCCAACATTACTGATGTATCAAGCATAGTGGGCGCATTATAATCCATATTGCTGAGTCATATTATCAGATATAGTTGTGTAACTGTTTTCAAGAGTGGAAATACCCCTCTCATTTGTTTGTTACATCAGTGGTGCACAGCTCAGAAGTCAAGAGGACACAGGGTCTTTCCATCTCCATCTCCAACACTATGTTTTTATTCCCTGGATCAGGCTTTAAACACCTGCTTTACTAATACACAGTTACTGCAGCCCCCTCAGATCATGTGGTGAGGTCTTTGTGGTCTTTTAATGGATGGAAATCCTGTAGGAGGGAATTCATCTCAGGAAATACATCTCCAGCCCTCTCTAAATACAGGCACATTTAAAGAGAGTGAAAAAAAGAAAACACCTTAGAGTCAGAAGTAAGTGCAGATGCCGGGTCCCCCTCCACTGCCGCGTGTCAGGGATGTAACTCTGCACCGGGATGAGGGAGGAGAAGGGGTTGGGAGGAGGGAAATAGCAGAGGAGTTCACAGTGAGTGAATGAAAAAAGCTAAGAGTAAGACGTAAACAAGCATGTGGACACTGCGCTATGGATTACAGAAACTGAAGGAAAACTTATGGGTGGCTTTTATCTGAAGGAGTCTATAAGAGGAGCAAAATGGTAAGAGCGCTATTTAAAAACTCTTGAATGTATGTGACAGCACTGCTTTTGATTTGTTTTATGTCTATCTCATTTGGCCTTACCAAAATAAGAGCCTCCTGCATCTAATATATCAATTCAACGCAACATTTTTCCTCTATTTTATCCAGTCTGAGCTAAAATCATTTCTCTTTAAGAGAAGCGGTGCAAACTGTGCGGCTGGTGGTGTCTATTTTCAGAAGCTCATGGCAGCTCAGAAGGGCATAACTGCCCCCGTAATGACAGGTTACAGCGCAAGGCCCTGCATTTTCAAGCTTTAAAACCATTCTCCGGATTGGGTGTGTACTTTAAATCACTGAGGCTTGTGGGAGTAGGAGCACATGTGTGTAAAAGTGTGCATGTGTTTGTGTGTATGTGTGAGTCAGACAGCCAGAGACACACTTCCCTGCCCACTCTCCGGCTCTGTGTCTGGCTGCGTGGCTCAAAGAGGGCCAGTGTTGACAGGCAGTGGGCTGATGGCAGAGGCGTGAGGGGTCTAGTGTCAGAGCTGAACAGAGGGGACGGTCTGTTCTCTGTGTCACACACACACTGGACGGGATTGTCAGATATGTGTGGTTTCAGCCGTCTGTGGTGACATCAGACGCAGATAGAACGTCCTGTTGTTTCGGCCCGGTCTAATCTTGGAGCCCAGCAGCTGTGGATGGTTTTTGGAAAGTTTTTTAAGGAGAATTTGAAATGATTGGTGATGTCAGTATGGAGCAACAAAGAGCTGAATCATTTGTATTTGACGAAACAGTCATGTGTTGCCTGACTACATGAGAAATACAGGTCAAGAGGTCTTTGTGAAAGACTCAGTAAGTGACCTGAATCATAAACTAATGACTATTTACAGAAGCTATTTTCATCTCAGACATGATGCTCAGGATTTAAAACTGAAAAACTGTTATAATGTTCTACTGAGGGTTTCAAGTTGCAGGCTGTGAAATGTAGGATATCTCACAAATTATAACATAATTATAATTTCACAGCTTTGTAATGAAAAGGCCATGAAAAGTGAAAGTTCAGAGGAAAAACTGTCCAAGCAACTTATCTTATAGCCTGATATGGTAAGGGAAGAACTAATGGTGGCATTTACACTAGATAATATTGTCATTTGCAAGAAAATATCATAAAGCTAATAAAACTATTTTAATAGTTTTAAATTATCCAATAGGAAAGGCTTCATGTCAAACTCAGGTAACATTTGCTTGAAATTAGGTGTTCAGCTTACATGATGTTACCTAACTTATGTTATGCTAGCTATGAAGGGAAAATGCCAATGTTAACCACTGTCAAAAGTTAAATAACTAGATAATGTAATTTTGGCTAAATAATGTAATTTAAGCTATGGTTGAATGCTAACGCAATGTTTGTCAAACATAAACAAGTAGATTTTAAATGTTTTCTTACTTTGTGGGGGCAGCTAGTGTTAGCATTTACGCACTAGATAGGAAAGCTAATATAACTGTGATACAATGGGAAAGGCACACTAAACTTAAGTGAAGTTAATTTGGAATGTAATACTTAGCTTACATGCTATTAGCTAATGTTATGTTTGCTAGGAAGTGATAAAATGCTTAAGTTACCCATAAGTTTAATAAATGTTAGCTTAGTACAAAGCCAACAGAATGGTAGCTATACAATGCAATTTTAGTTACAAAGTGGTTGAATGCTAAAAAATAGAATAAATAAGCCAAACAGAGGCTAGTGTATTTTTAAAGATGCTTTCCTACTTTGAAATAACATCCTGTTTTAAATTTCAATGTGCAATGTTTGTTTTATTTTACTCATTAATTAATAAATGGTGAAATGCCAACAATACATTTGGTAAAATATCCAAGATTATTGCTAAGCTAACATTTGTGGTTAAACGCTAATGTTATCTGTTGCCAAATGGAAGCTGATGTTTGTAATATTAATAATAATAATACGTCCAAACTACTTATGCTAATAAGGTTTAATGTATTGACTTGCTGTTGAAAACAATTGGAGCCACATACAGAGACACTATGTTGATCAGTTCTGTAATCTTTCCTCGATTTGATGCTTCCTCATCTAATCTGATCTGATCTGATTGTAAGATCATTCAAGTAAAGATGTCTAGTTTTACTTCTGAAGACACTTTTTGCTCTGTAGTAGACAAAACAGACAGTAGACAATAAAAAAGTTGTCTGCCTTAGCTCTGCTCAGGAATGCTGATCTGATACCAAATTGTTAACAGGACAGCATTTGAGGCTACGACCTTTTAGCAGAAAAATATGGTGAGTCATCTGTGCTGCGTATGTGTCTGCATGTGATTGTTTGAGGTCTGTCTGGTCCTCGCGGGTTGTTCTTTCTCTCGTCTGATGAGCAGACAGCTGGATGTAATCTGCAGCATCTGTCTACTAACATGGAGCGTGTTTGTGTATGTGTGTACTTGTGTCAGTGCAGGCATGTGTGTTTATGTGTGTTAACTTTGTGCATGAGTCACAGTGAGTCATCAGGGTCTCAGGAGGCAGTGGATCTGACCCCTGGTGTACAGACACCTGCAGAGCTCATTTATTTCAGCTGAAAGCCCCATCTGTGCTCAGATAATAGCATTCTAATTGTGCTAATCTTTTTGTCAAAGGGTAAAATCAGTCATTTTTCTTAGATAAATGAATAAATCAGTGCCAGCTTTATGATGGATGGCATTGTGTGTCTGTTTCTGGTGAGACAATTACCCACTATAATGGTTTGGTCACATGGGCTCATAAGTGGGGCAGGCTGGTTTCTAAGGAAAGCTCTGTTCCCATTGTAGTACAACTGTAGTAGCAGTATTCCCAGTGCCCCCATTCATGCCCTGCTCCTCTCTCTCTCTCTGTATGTGTGTGTCTGCTGCAGGATCTACATGTGTCAGATAACTCTGACAGCCGAGCAGACATGGAGCGTGTAAGCAGAACAAAAGGGGAACAGGGGCGACAGACGCACCAGGTCTTACAGGTGAGTCATGTCTTACTTCAGGCTCAGAGACTATGATTTGGGAGGATAGATTATGGGGAACTGATGACACACTGAAAAAAACTGTGGCACACTGTTACTTAACTTAACCAGTTTTAGTAAAAATGTAAGATTGTTTAAAATTTTGGCAACAAATTGTTTCCAAATTCACCACAACGCATAAGTGAAAGGACATATCTGCACTTTTAAGGTGATACCCAATTTAAAGAACATTTTGTATAAATTGTATCTGTATATATTTTATATTAATATTGTAGCAACTTAAATAATGCTGTGGTATTATGTTGTAGCTAACACGGTCAGGATTAGCCTTTCCCAGCTTCGCAGCAGATTCATATAAATATTGCGTCTTCCACATATTCTATTAAATCATCAAGAAAATAAACACACATTGCAGAATGAAATCCATCTAGTAAATGTATTGGCCTTCTTTTTAATCGATCAATATTAATGATTTACTCTTTAGTTTGTCGCACATTTTCACTTTTAAATTTTGCACTGCTGAAATTGATGCCATCTTCAAAATTAATTGCAAGGTGTGTAACTTTGTGGTATCAGGATTATACAAAGATGTCTTTCCAATTGATTTTTTTTTTTACAGAGCACTCCTTTAGACCTGATTGAGACAGGCAAGTCTCTGAGGGTCCAGGCAGAGCGTCCTCACCTGGTTAGTTTGGGGAGTGGACGCTTGAGCACAGCTATAACCTTACTACCACTGCAGGAAGGTAAAGACCTGTGTGTGAAGCTGCATAATTTTAAGTGAATGTTTTTGTTTGATAGATGGGGGTTGGAAACTTTCAGTATGACAACATGACATAAACATCCTCATCATAGAGTTATCTATCTATATCTGCATGTCCTTGTTGAATGAACTCTTTCAAACTGTTGTTTATTTAAGCAGTCCTGTCGTTTGCTCTAGTACTAACATTTTAGCCCATTAGCCCAGACATATCTGTGCAGACAACACTCTATGTTATAGTTAGAACATACAGACGCTTCCATCAGCACATCATCCTAAATAACATAGTTGTTCTTTAATCAGAGAGCAGCTGAACTTGTCATTAGTGTTGAATTTACAAAAACTGATGACACATAACTTCATAACAATCATGTTGTTGCTCATACTTCACCACACTTGCAATTACACCCTTGTCTGTAATTTTATTTGTCTTGCATTGAGCCCAGACCCCTTACAGTAAAAGAGGGTGTGACATAAGCACCTCAGAAAAAGAGCTTCCTGGGTATTTTCTTTGCTATTTCTCTTCTGTGCTATCACATAAGAATAACTAGCGTATGGGTCTGTGCTAGGTTAAACCTCTTGCACTCAGGCAGCTGTATTAATATCACTGTTAATTCAATTACAACACATTAAATAGCAGTTACATTAATTCTCTCTGGCAAGAATCTTTTAATCTGCCAGGCCAAACACATCTTCAACACCTGTCCTTCTACATTCAATAAGGTCACATGCTAACTGCATTTGTAACTCCGCCCGTATGGCCTTGACCTCGGAGATGACATCTGTCACCTCTGGCTTCAAACAGCAACCTAAGAATACTTCACAAAGTATTCACAGGCACACATGGCTCTCTGGTAACTGACGCTGAGAAAATGTTTTCTCTGGTTGCAGGAAGGACCACGCTAGGCAGCGACGGGACAGATATTCCTCTGCAGGGCCCTGGCATTGCAGTTAAGCACTGCTACATAGAAAACCAAGCAGGCTGCATCACCCTGTACCCATGTGGAAACCAGTGCACTGTGGATGGGCTTCCCATCACCAAACAGTACCGCCTGACACAAGGTAGCTCTGACATAAGATTTTTCTACTGCTGCTATATGAGTGATGGGGTCAGGGTGTTTATTTGTCATGCCTTCAGTGGGTTGGAAATCATCCTGTCAGTACCCTGCGAAAAACCCTGAAAAACAACAACAAAAAACAGCATATGTTGTGTTTCAATGCTGACCAGGCAATCACTACCTGGTTATAGTGGGGGTCACTGTCTGACCAGCATCAAAACACAATGTTTGTAGCAGGGTAGTTCAGTCCATGAGTGACCCAGGCTGTATTTGAATCATGACTTTGATGGATTGGCATTACATTGTGTGCATTCATGGTTCCTAGAGGAAGATTCATAAGTACTTTGATCTTTTGGTGCCAGCAGCAGTTCAAAGAGTTTACCTTCCCCATATATCATCTCAACATCTACAAGATGGAATGTGGAAAATTTGAGACAAACACTCACAGTTTCCAGATGATAGATGTTTAAGGTATTGTATGATTGCCAGGCTTTCTTCTGGTGCCATGATGAGGCTGACATTTGTGGTTTCATTTAAAATGTGTCAAAGCCATTGGTGGAAGTGCCTTAAAATCTGCCCCCCTGATGAATTATTATCTTAAACAGTCATCAGCTGAAGGATACAACCCATCCAGAACGTTAGTTTTTGATTAAATTCCTATATTTGTCACAGTGATGACATACACTGATATGCTACTTGCTGATGTAAAGTCTCTGTGATGTACCATCATATACAAATCATAGCTTACATGCATGACCATGGTATATACATTAACTGGGTGTTGGCAAATTTTAAACACAATGGAGTTGGACCATACCACTGTCCAGCATCTCAAAAACAAATCAGTCTCATCTCCTTCCAGTAACATGCCAACATGTCATAAAAAAGGCACAACAGTCCCGCCCCCCCTCAGTCCCCTCTCTATGGGATTCAAGCCAGCAGCCACAGCAGAATGTCATTTGAAGCTGATCCACTCGTGTGTGTGGAGGCAGCAGCTGCTCAACAAGAATACTTCAGGCTTTACTTCATTCAAAGGACGGTGATGAAATACTGAATTAAACAACCTGGAAATGAAAGAAGGAGCTGCACCCCCATCAGATGGGACCATTTTGCTGTTGTTTGGATCTTTGATTTCACTTTGAAGGATGAAATAAGTTTTGACTTATCCGCGGAATATTAAGAAACGGAAAAAAAATTCAGCGTGTGACTTTGGAAATACTAAATGTTCTTGAGAATTAAGGAAAAGAAGAAGGAGTTGATTTCACGTGTTGGGTAATTACATGTGAGTTAAAATATATATCTCTTTTTTAAGTTTCTCATACTGGCTCTTGCTTTAAGTCTTCAGTCACCTTATTTACAAACTTACACCAACTTGTCAAACTGAAATGTGGTATCCAAGGCATGTTAGAATAGAAATAGAAATAGTTGTTTACTCTCACACCCTTAGATCATTTAACTCGTGCTGACACATGATGGACATCTTTCCGTCTACGTTGTCTCCTCTCCTGGCAGGGTGCATGCTGTGTTTTGGTCAGTCGGCTTTTTTCCGCTTCAACCATCCAGAGGAGGCCCTGCGGATGAAGAGCATGCTGCCTGGAGGAAACCAAGGACTGAACACCACAAGAACTCACCCAACTGGTAAAGTCCCTACTTTTATAATTACACATCTTATTTCAGATATACGATTCCTGCAATCCAGTTGCAGTGAAAACACACTTTAGGCCGAGTTCATACGAAGTGAAATGTGGGAGGTAATATAACTCATCTGGGATATAGAAACTGGCCTGTGACAACCCTGTGTGTGTGAAGGTTGCACAGTTTCCTCCTGCTATTCTTGGCTTAGTAGATGCTTTGGGATGACTGAAGTGTAGTCACAGTGGGAGCTCCATAAGTTTTGTTGAAATAAAACAGACGAATCATGAGACTCTGGCCACTGGGGAAGGAGGATGATGTAATGTGCTCAAACAAGTTGTCCACTCTGTCAACATTTTGGGGCATTAGCATTAACAGATGGTGACTTAAATACTTACTGAGATGATGTAAAAAACAATTTAAGTTTACAACAAAAGAAGTAATTTTGTATCCTTGCATCTGAAATTCTCAGCAATTTTTCCAGCTCTTGATTTTCATACCTCAAGTACAATTGGTTTTGGAGTGTAACTAAAATATTGGTTACCAGGATGCAAAAATAACTTGGACTAATTATCTTCGGCCTACATTGTGATCTAGTTCATTAAAATCTGTGTTCTGTTGCTCAAGGTGTGACCCCATTCTGACACAGGGTTCTCTTAATCTCTCTTTTCACTGTTGATGATGTTATATAATTCTCAGTGGTTGCTAGTTGTGATATTTAACATCCATTCTCCACTGACCTTATGTGTTCGGCTGTACAATAAGAGCCACCACACCCTGCCAGTGTGCGTATGGCCCACTCTTTCCTGACCAGCCCCTGATTTCATCAGCTCTGAATGAGCTACACGGCTGCAGCTTTTATATTTAGCAGCTCCAGATCCCTGCAGGATTATGACACAACTGAGGAGCACCGACGTCCCAACTGCTGGGGTTGGTTCATACACATGGGCTCTGAGACATTCATCACTATTTAAAGTGGGCCACAGAGACTCTGTGGGTTAATATGTGAAACAACACGTGGAGGCATGTGTGTTTTTCCTCACACAGGCCACCTGCTGTGTGCTACAGCCTGACCTGAGGTGAGGTGGATGTTAGTAGGACAAAGATGACAGATCCCTCCCACAGTGTTTGTTTATGTGTGTTTTTGCAACTGTCCTCTCAAGTGTCCTCTTCCGTTATGCTCATGCACAAATGTTTCTGTCTCCCTTCAGACTCCCACAATGCCCTAAATGGGATTTATCAGTCTCCTGCAAGCAATGGTGACTCCAAAATAAGCAACATAGCAAAGAACCTGCAGGACTCTTTGGTGCTGAAGACCCCCTCATCATTATCAGGATCTAAACTGCCTATTCGTCAGAACTCCCCTCCAAACATGCTCAATGGGAGAAACGGCTCCACGACAGAGGACTCAAGCAGCTTTCGTGGTCAGAACCTCGGTAACAAAACTCCTCCCATACCTTCCAGGTCTCCTCATACCAACCACGCTCCTGTGCCCCATCCTCGGAGCTCACTGTCTGTGGCTCCAAGCAGTGCTAGTGGTGCTTTGAGGTCCCAGGAGAGCCCAAAGCTTCTTAGGAATGTAAGAGCGGACGCCACCTCAAGTCCTGCATCAGCTAGCAGGGGGTCAGGGCAGAGCACAGAAAACTCTAAAAAGCCAGCCTCGGTCAAGTTGTCCCCTACAGCTCCACCCAGTCCTGGAGTGAGAGGTTCCTCCCTGCAGAAAAGATCCCCCAGTCCTATGAGAGATCTTTCTCATGCAGATGTCCCTCAAAGGATCAGGACTCCTGAGCCAAGTGGACCCACAAGCCTGAGAAATCTTCCTCCTCACAGCCCCTACACGTCCCGCAGAGGGACTCCAGGATCACCAGGCTCAGCAGCTTTTGTCCCTGACAGCCCCCAGGGCCTCCGCAAACTGACTGCTTCAAAAGCAGAATCCATGAGGGCCATGTATGCCCAGAGTCCATCAGCACTATCTGGGCTGGAGAAGGGTCATGGGGGAGCCACAATGTCAGGCCTGAGTTCTCTATCTGGTTCATCTCCTTTTTCTAGTCCTGGAAGCCAAAGAAAGACCTCCTGTATGGCAGGATCCTCCAGCAGGGACCAGAGTCATATAAAGCCCCGTACCCGGGAACGCAAAAACAGCATCTCTGAGATCAGTGACAATGAGGATGAGCTGCTTGAGTATCACCGCTGGCAGAGAGAGGAGAGGCTGCGGGAGCAGGAGATGGAGAAAATGGTAAGTGATGCACATGTGACAAATGGCTTATAGAAAAAAGGTGATTTTTACAGAACGGGGTCAAAACAAGTGTCCATGCTCATGGGATCTTCCCTGAGATAGCCAGGAAGAAACCACTTGTGGCTCTTTGTATATTAAACGTTGGAATTTGTATACATTGAATCCGCAGTAGTAGATTTTTGCCATATTAGGAGAAAAAAAACAAGCTGACAGGTTCATAGCTGCATCTAGTACAAGCTGTTAGCTTATTTTTAAACAGTTTAAACAACCAGCAGGCAACATTAGCACTTCTTTGTAGCTCCTATGTCCAATGCCTTTCTCAGCAGAGTTAGAGAAAAATATCTAAAACTAACTTTGCTAAATGTGTGATTATGTTACCAGCTGCTTAGTCATGGATGGCTAGCATAGCTTTGTTAACCCCCCTGTTATGTTCGTTTCTTTGGAACAGCAATAATGTTCCTGGGTCAATTTGACCCCGGGCATATTCAATTATCCAAAAGTGTTAGAACAAAAAATACACATTTTTTTAAATCTAAATTTTAACTCCATTACTAACCATTTAAATCAAGATTTAGTCCATTGGTGTTCTTTAATTCTCACAGATCATGGTTCAATGAGGATATCTCACTTGTTTTTCATTCAAATTAATGTTAAAACTTTTTTAATGTACATTGGAAAGCCCTAAATATAATTACAATAGTTTTACATGACATAGATTTTTGTTTATTTTATTTTACACTTTGAATTTTTTTTTTTTTTTATGAAGTGATGTTAAAAAAATTAACATGACACCTCTTCTGTCACATGCTGCCCAGATATTTATGCTGCATTTAGCTGGTTTGGAAGGCATATATTGCCTAAAATCGACTTTAAAAAGGGTTAATTTGATCCGCAACATAACAGGAGGGTTAAGAAAAAAAATACTCTCTTTTGAAACTGCTTATTAACAGATCTTATTGATAAGATACAAAAGTCACAGTGTAACACATTTTCAACTAGATTCTGTAACTTTTTTCCCCAGTTTTTATGCTAAGCTAACTTTATCTTCTCTGACCATTTATATCAGAGTATCATGAATTTTCATTGGATTCAAAAAATTACTTGGAATGCAGTTGTGGGCAGATTGTTATTTTACCTTGACACACATAGAGGGTACCTGTTTTCTTGTAACATTATGTAATTAATGTATTTATATATCAAACAAACTTTTAAAATACTGCACATTTTTTTTGCAATTTACGTTATTTATGCAGCTAGCAAGAGAACTAGTTGCGTTGATTCGTCCTCAATGTGACAAAACATCTTAGCTTTACCATACAGCATTAAAACTGTACAGAGCATTTAAGAGGACAGTGACATGAGAGATAATAACTTTCTTGATTTTGAAGGACATTAAATTAGTGAAGTGTAGGGGGTGCTGAGATTTTTGGCCCTGCAGACACCATGTCTGTATTCAGATATCTTGTCTAAATCTCCTGGCGCACAGCCACAAGCTCATCTCCCCAAAGCATTACTGGCATCGCCGGCCCCTGTGGCCTTGAGTAACGCAGGCTGAACATTCTTCCACATGTCTTAAGGTCCAGAGTGGAGGGTGCGGCTGGTCGCTGCTCAACACTATATTTATCAAAAGGAAGAGTGGCTTTTACTTTCTGAGCTGGTCCTGTTTGACTGAAGGCTCTGTCTTATCCAGACCCGCTGAGATCAGTGTAATACAGAGTCTGCATACTTGTTATCCATCTTCAGTCCACACCCACCAGCCCCCACCCTGGCCTGTTTCTAACAGCTGAACGGACCACAGGGCAGGGGGGGGCGATTCCCGGCCCTCCATGTCCACAGACTATTTCAGGAACCAAAAGGTTTCTTGTAACAAATAAGAGACTTACTGACAACATGTGTCAGAGTTTGACTGACAGGAGTTGATACAGTTTGTGTTGAGTCATCCAGCATGTGCAGACAGTGTGAGCAAACATATAAACAGATTATGAGCAAAAGAACAAACAATTTATTTGACCAAGGATGTGTGTTAGTAATTCATACGTGTGAATTTCCTCTATTAAGCTACATACAAGTCTGACAGCAAAAAGGATTACATTAATATTTTGAAATGTAAGTTCAATAATTAAGTGAAATGGCCCCTCTACTCTTTGTGTCATTTCTGTTGCACCTGTAGAGATTTTTACAACTACCTCATATGACCAAATGGCTGGATTGAGGTGAGCTATGTTTTGGGTCCTATGCTCTTCTTTTGTTTGTATATCAGCCTTGAAACAGCACTTTAACTTGATAAACTGTAGACCTATAGAAGAGACACAAAGAGAGGAAATCCCTTCAGTGAGTTGAATGCACTTCATTAGGCACACTGCTCTCTTGGCACAGTTGGCACAGTCTTTCATGTTTTTTTTTAATCTCATTTAATAAACCAAGCACACACCGTGGATAATGCTGAACTTTAAAAACACTGCTGCACTTTATCTCTCACTGAAAGTAAAGGGCAGAGCTTCTGTAGGGAGGAAGAGATATAATAGAAAAGTTAAATTTAGCATCTGTTCCACTGGAAAGAGGCCAAACTGCTGGCTTAACACGGAGTAAAAATATTTATATTCTTGATGGGGTTTGGTTTGCGAATATTTTTGTGGAGCCCCTTAAAGCATTTGTTTTTTGTTGCAATTAAAAAGCAACATTTTGGTTTTTTTATTAGGTAGAAGAATATAAGTTTAACCCTCCTGTTATGTTGCGTTATTTATGTTTTAATGGAGTTGAAATTAGATTTAAAAAAATGTCTATTGGTTTTTTTGGGGTTTCTGACACTTTTGGATAATTGATTATTCCCCAGGTCAAATTGACCCAGGAACATTATTGCTGTTCCAGAGAAACGAACATAACAGGAGGGTTAACAGTGTTTTGATCCTTTAATTTCAAGTTGAAGCAGAAGTAAAGTTCTTTGCATTCATTCTTTTTGAGGGTATAATGAGAAAGTTACCAAGTATGAGAACAGCACAAAATATGTCACATAAAACATAACTTAATATAAAATGCTAATCTGTTGCCTTTAGAGGTGCTGAAATTCAGTTTGTTTGCCTTCTGATGGAGCACGACCACAGACTGTATAGAGCAAGATTGACTTCCCCAAAACACACTGTTGGGGGGCGCTATTGGTCTCTCTGATAGCCGGCCCCGCTCCGATCTCTGTTTACTTTCCACAGCGTGTTATGTTAATCTACATCTGATACATGTTGCTGTTTATCATACAGACATGATTATGAAGAGTGGAGAGGATGAGATTAAATACACGGCCGATTTGTGGGGATCCCGGAAGTGCTGTAAATGCGGGAAATGCAAGCCGCCGAGCGGACCAATCACAGGACTTGCGGTCAGCGTCGATTCTACGGGTAGTTACATTTTGGAGGAGGTGCACGTCAGCTGGGATTGATTGCTAGAGTATAGAATTAGTAATTTCAGCAATTAAATAGTAACATAATTAATGCCTTATCAAAGACACTCAGCTTTCATGGTGTCAAGCAGTGATCATAATCTATCCACCTACATCTAACAGATTCAGCAGTTATCAAGGTTTTAAAGATAAGGTTTAAACAATAGTATATATATTTGTGCAGCATAAAGTGTTCTTACAAATATTTGGTGGATTAGGCTGAGTGAGAAAACAGTTCATTAATTTTGCTAGATGTGGTGACAATGGGTCAAAATAATAAAAAATGTATCAAAATTCAAGTCCACATAGACTTCTGTTGCACTGACAGTGAGAGTGGACAAAAAGTGGACACTGATATGAGAGTGGTTTCTATTAGTTAGCAAGACAGTGAATTAGAATGTTTTCAAGATGTTAATCCTCTGCTTGAATCATTAAAATATCTGTTTCTTCAAAGCATCATATTTTATCGTTACGCCCTTTTTTTACTGAGTCATAGAGTTTACTAGTCTGAAGTTTGGTTTAGTACAGTGAGATTTTTTGTTACCATTTATATATTATTTCCAGGCATGAAGTTGACACACAGCATTTAACCGTCTGTGGTACTCAATTTTACAGTTGAAGTCGATGACAGTCCGTACAGTTATTTTAACAGCCTGTGTAAATTAAATACCAGACAGAGGTTGGCGGGTGATTTTGGAAAGAATAGTTTTGCAGCACATCCTTTCAGATTTCTAATCATTGTCACACATTTTCATTGTTATTCTGTTAGATTAAAGCAGACAGTCCATTGTTTGGTTAAATTGGAAAAACACTCGGGTGACAAACTAGAACTTTGTGGCTTTAAATCAAAGAAAAACACAACACAATGCAGGAGAATTAAAGGAGCAACCATCCTTATTAAAAAGTTTTCATAAACAGCTCCTGCTCTGACAGGTTTTACTATGAGCCCCCTCCTGTGAGACAAACTACATCAGCTTCTCTCCTGCTATCAGGTTACACTCGTCCCGTGCCAGTGTCTGAGGGACAGCTGCCTAAATGGGACAATGTCAGCCAAGGACACGTGAAGCTAATCTGCAATATGATCTTTAATGTAGGACAGCATGCTTATGTCTCCTGTATGTCTCTTCTATAGGAGCGACAGAGGCTGGAGACCATCCTGAATCTGTGTGCAGAGTATAACCACGAGGACAGCGCTGCAGAGCTGGCTGAGGTTGTGAGGAGTGGGCTGCTGGGAGGAACCTGCTTAGACATGGCAGGGGGGTTGTCTCTTCAGGGATTAGACCGACCCCAGAGAGAGAACGATGAGGAAACACAGAGAGAGGAGTCCAGCAGCACAGAGAGCACACACCAAGAGGTAACAAATACACACATGCCGGCAAGTGTGGTAAAGAAGTAAGGGATTATTTTTCTTCAAGAAGGAACACCTGTTTAATATTTAAATCCTTCCCCAGTGTGAAGAGATATTTGCCGGTCAGGAGCAGGCCTACCTGGAAGAGGAGAGAAACAGGATTTTGGCCCGGGTCGATGACATAAAGCAGAGAGTCAGTGAACTGGAGCAGCAGTTACAAGAGACCAAACAGGAGGTGGGAGCTGTTTCAACTTAGAGTATTTATTTAGCTGGACAGTGCCCTGTGGTTTGCAGACCCTGACCCTGTATTTGTCTGTAGGTGGAGATGGAGCAGGCCCTGCTGCAGGCAGAGAGGCGGGCAGAGCAGGAGCAGGTGGAGGCTGAAAATGAAATCATCTCTCAGCTGCAGCTCAAACTGAGCCAGCTGGACAAGGCCACCCAGAAAGAGAAGGACAAGGTGGGCAGCCGGGACAAAACTGTATGTGATACTGTAAATGCAGTTTGCTCCTATTGCACGTAAATGTTTGATCTTTTCTTAAACATCTGTGTTTGGATATATGAAACTCACTCCCTCCTGAATGTGTTGTAGTCTTGATATACTGTTTTTGCAGAAAATTTCAACTGACCTGCACTGCTTATTTACTGTTTTATCTGTCTGTCCTAAAACACAAAGCACAAACTGTCTTCTCCTCCAAAAGCTTATTGGGTTCAAAAAGTGTATTAGACTTAAAGCTGGATGTGACAAACAATAAAATGTTGATTCAGACATGCACATAACTTGGAGTTTCCTCCATTTTTAACCTTACTAAATATTCAAAGCATTGTAACCTCTAACCCTTCTCATTACCTTGCCTCTGCTTTATCTTCTAACTCCTCAGCTGCCCTGGTCTGATAACTTTAAAGCTTGGCTGCATGGATTTTGAGTTGTCTGTGATTTTTTTGTTCTCCCTTCGTTGGTGTGTATTTGTGTGTGAATGCGGACAAATGTGTGTATCTGTGTGTGTGTGTGTGTGTGTGTGTGTATGTGTGTGTATGTGTGTGTGTGTGTGTGTGTGTGTGTGTGTGTGTGTGTGTGTGTGTGTGTGTGTGTGTGTGTGTGTGTGTGTCTATGTGTTTTTAGGGGAGGGCTAATGTGTCGGCTGAGCGGAAGGCCCTGGAAAAGCAGAGGAATGAGTACAATGAGCTGAAGAGGCAGTTTGATAAGTGCCCCTTGTCTCAAAGGGAACAGTTACAGGAGCAGCTCAGCAGGGTCAGTGTTCTCACACAGCCCACAGGCTGGCAACAGTGAGTTATAAAATATCAGATACCACCAGTGCTGTATGATCTGCACAGAAGGCTACAGATGTAACGCTGACTCTGTTTATAGGCATTCAGAGTTACTCATAATTCTGCAGACTGTGCATCTCTTCTTTTCCTGCTCTTGCTCTTCATATAATCTAAACTCATAAGGACTATCACATTTGTTAGTTCAACTGTATATTAAGCTACGCTTCTGCAAGCTTTGGCAGCTTTTTCAGACTGCTGCTTTTCCCCTGCAGTTCCTTATTTCTGGCTGCTCAAAGTAAAAATGCAACTGGTCAAAATTAACCTCATTAACAGCTTTGCCCTAAAAGTTTGCATGCCTTTTACAATGAATGATTCAAGTCACATTTTACCTTTCAGGCAGATCATAGTTAGATTGTCAAGATAGTGTCTTTATCGTTGACATTATTAGATAATGTCCTTGTATTGCAAACATATCCCATGAAAACAACTAAAACAAACAATGCATCACTCCAGTGTCCAAATGTGAAGACAGCCTAAGGATATTCAGGAAAAATCCTGTTTCTCAAGCAGTGAAGTGAATACTGCTTGTGTTCTGTTTTTGTACTATTTTCAACTATTGATGATCATTGAAGGAGAATAACATCCCGCTTTGGATAAAGCGACAAAGCTCGTTACTCATTGTTGGTTCTGGTCTTTTCTTGGGATTTTGTTTACAACAAGAAAACCAAAGAATATCATCTGCTTTACTCTTGGGTAAGTTCGTTTGAATGATTCACACAGTTTGAATAACCTGTTTGTACATCTGCATGTAGAAAGCTGAAGCTCTGGAGTCTGAGACCAAGCAGTTTGAGGAGCTGGAGTTTTGTCAGCTGGAGGCAGAGAGCAGCCTGGAGGAGAGGAAGGACACCCAGAGCTCGCAGCTTCTTCAGGAGAGAGCTGAGTATCACTGCAGCGTTGCTAAAAGGAAGGTAGGATGCAGAAACAGAAACACAAAGCGCACATGAGTAACTGATACAAGATCGTATTTCAGTGTGGCATTAAGAGACAGGCATTGTTTATTTGCAGGAGAAGATGGGTGCTCTGGAAGCTCAGGTGCAGCAGCTGGGGTTACAAGCAACTCAAGACTGTGAGAGGATGGCTAAAGACAGGGCTGTGGCTCTGCAGCTGTTATACAAGGTTAGCCTGCTAAGATAATTAATACACCAGTAGCTTACACTGGAAAAAATGCCCCTCCAAAAACAAGAAAAAAAAACTTATTTCAAAAAAATCTGCCAATAGAACAAGTGAAAATTTGCTTGGTAAGATTTCTTAAAATAAGCCGTAATATTTAGAAAACTGTGCAGGGGAAACATATTTTAAGCAATATTTTACCAGTAATTTTAAGCTTAGTGTCTCAGAATACGCCAGGTATGCTAACAATTAGTATTTTTTCACTCAAAAAAAGATTTCTGCACTAATACATTTCATGTCAACTTCTTCATTTAAGATATATTCACCTTAATTTGAGTTGTATTATAGCAACACTTCTCCTGGTTTAAGACCATCTTGTACTTTAAATAAGATTACAAAGTTTAATTTGAGCATTTTGAGATATAATGTCTTCTCATAATGAGCTGGATATACTAATATTCAGTCATGTTGTTTTTTAGGATAAGCCAGATATGCTCAAAAGTAGGTGTTTCATTGTGTGCATGTAGTTTGAGGATGTATATTTTTATCTGATTTAGAAGGAACAGTGCCTGAAAACTGTAACCCACCCTTAAAAAAAACAACTTTCCTTTCTTTCTTTCTTTTATCAATTGAGCTGTTTTCTGATAGATTCTCCAATAAAATGCATTTACTTAAATCAAGCAAAATCAAGATTATCCATCTTCTACAAATAAGATCTCAGCTTGAAAAATGTATGAAATGTAAAATAAACCTTGTTTCTTCTAATTACAACTCAAAACAAGATCATTTCAAGATTGTTTTTGACTTAACAAGATATTTAAGATGCATTGTCTTAAAACAAGTCCCTCTATCTTGCTCAAATGTTACTTGTTAAGTAAATTTACCTTAGATCAAGTGGGATAAGACAATTGACTAAAAATGAGACAATTTCACTTGGTAAGATTTTGAGTTATTGCAGTATATACCAGGGGAAATATTTCAATTCATGACAGTAACTCATTGCAGTGTTAACTATGTCTGTACGGATTTTACCTTTTAGGAGCAGGACAGGTTGATTGCCATGGAGAAGAGGTACCACGCCCTGACAGGAGGGAGAAACTTCCCAAAACACAGCAATAGCATGAAAGAGGTGAGCAGGAACATGAGTGACATCACGACTGTCTGTGGTGACTGACTTACTTACTTAGCTGGGGAAGGCTTACTGCTTTATTTTTTAAAACTGAGATAAACTTTTCAAACAGGAGTTCCTTCACATCAGTGAACCTGACCTTGCTTATGTGGACGGTAGCCCCTGTCCCTCCTCTGCCTCCTTCTCCTCCTCTCACATCCCCTCCCCTGAACTCTATCCTGTTAGGCCGCAAGAGGTAATTCCTGTGCTGTAGTGTTTGTCTTTCTCTATGTTTTTAGGCCTGTATGTTCTCCAGATTGTCAAGTATACACTCTCTAATTGAAGTAATTTACTATATTCACACATCAGCCTCTTTCTAAGGCGAGGAATCACAAATGCTCATAAAATGTATATGTTTTGAAGTCTTGAAAACACAGGGAACAGAGGGAAAATGACTAATTCTTATTATTGAATTGTTTTTCCAATGGTTACTGAACAGCTTATGATGAAAAGCATGCCATATTTAAAGGCAAACAGCAAATTGCATTAGCTACAAGACAACAGCAACCTCCAGTGTTAAAAACTGAACCCCATATACAAGTGCCAAAACCTGCAGTTCCAAGGTATATCAATGTGAGGTTTGCTCTGAGAACAAAGGAAACCCCACATTTAAAGGCCTTTTTACAATACGATACGATACGATGTACTTTATTGTCCCCATAGGGAAATTTGTCTTTGACATCAGTGCTGCACGTTACCTGCTCCTACAAAAGTCACCACAATGACACAAGAACACATAAATAAATAAGAAAAGTACAATAAATAATACACATTCATACAACACACAGCATACTCTTTTGGCGAATACAACATTTTGGGGGGTAAATATCTTTTATAACTCCTCTGTATTTATTACAGAGTATTGAATGGATTAGGCATAACTAGAAACACATGCTATTTGACAGACAGGTGTTGTAGCATTTTGCCAGGCAGCTAAGCTATGGCCCCAACTTCACCTCTTTTTCTCTTCATGCTGGAGTTGTTTTGAGAATTCAATATGGCGACTACTATCTTTGGGCTTCACTCTAAATAAACTAATAGGTGACATCACGCTGACCACATCCATACCTTATACTGTATAAAATACGGACGTAGTATCCGTGACGTCACCCATCTGTTTCTAAAGCGCTGTTTTGAGGCCAATTGGTGGCGGCAGCCATATTGCTGCTGTCGAGCGATTGTGACGTAAAGAGGCGGGCTTTGAGTCTCCTAGCCAACAGCTACAGTGTTCCCGCATGACAATCAAGGCAGCTGTGCCTCTCATTGGAAGACTCATGACCTCAATATCTTCGAAATTGCCGCGTTGGAAAAAAACATCACCCCCCGTACAGTGTGGGCCGATCGAGAAATGAGCTGTCCAGAGTACACTCGTCTTTTGTACCAGGCTGTAAACATGTTTATTTCTGCTGTAAAGATCGTCTTTTTTGAATTGGTGTGTATGTGGTTTCCGGTACTTCCAGAGCCAGCCTCAAGCGGATCCTCGAGGAACTGCAGTTTTTACCACTTCCACATTAGACTCATATTTCAGACCGGAGGTTGCTGCTTGGTCCTTACCTATGTTATTCATACTTTATATTATTTATTGTTATGGTCACAATAGATAATATTAGCATTCAACAAATTCTCAGTGAATATTTCTGTTAGCTAGCCACCATTACCTTTAGCTAGGTTTTCAGACCCTTCCATGCTGTGTTATAAAGTCACATAAAATTAGTAGGAATTGGAAAAAATGAGAAAAATGGCTGCTTTGTGAATATGGAGAACCGAGGATAATCATTTCATAAGCAGGTCTATGCTAGATACCTGAAAGATGAATTTGGGGATTACTAATCTGAAGTGTCTGCCATGTACCCGTCTTAAACAGAGGGTTAGTGAGCTCTGATGTCTGAATGCAAGCAATGCATGGCTTTAAGCATTGACTCTTCAGTCCTCTGACCCCTGTGTTTGGCTGTTGGTGCAGGAGTACCTCAGGCTCTCTGATGTCTATAAGATGTATGGAAGTGCTGCTCTGCAACCTCACTCCTCTTCCCCTGCTGCTCTCCACTGCCTGTCCCTCACTGTACATCCAACTCTGCCATGTGAGGTAGAAACCCTGTCTGCTCTCTGATATGTTTCATATCACAAAAAAGTCTTTCTTGCATTTTCTAAACTTTGTATTTCACCTTGTTTTCTCATCCTGGTCTATGTCTTGTTTCTGTGTGTGTCCATGTTGACTGGTTGTCTGTTTGAAGGAGTACATCACAGTTAGTCAGTTGAGCCAGATCTTTGGGATGCAGAGACTTGACCCCTCCTCTTCCTCATCTACTCCATCATTCCAACTTGCCAACTCTCAATCTACCTTCTCATGCCACTCTGCTGCATGTGGACCTCCCTCCTTTCTATCTGCAAAGGTTTGTTGTTCTTTCTCAACTGATGGGCCCTATTTTTCTTGTAGCCCCACCACAGCTTTTTATATTGCTGCAGGAACTCTTGTCCTGCTTATCTTTTTTTACCTGCTTGATGCTTCTGGCACTGATTTTTGCTCCTGCACTGCTCCCTTCTCTTTGCTCGAATGCTTTTCATCACCTTAGAGCCAGCCTGAGCTGAGCAGGAATGTAATGCCTCCACTTAATCTCGAGCGCTGGTACCAGGACATCATGGCTGCTGGAGAGTCTCAGTCATGTCCTCCTCCACTGCCTGCAAAGACTTTTTCCACACGCAGACAGGGGCAGGTACAATCTCCACTCTTTCTCGCTCACATCTTCTCTGTAGCCATTCTACCATCCTCATTTCTTTGACTATAAGACCCCCTAGTGGACAAAATAAAACAGGGTTAATGTGGACTGCTAGGGTAAATGGTACTTTGTTAATTGGTCATTTTAATGAAAGGGCGTGAACTTTGTCACCATTGGTGAGAAAATGGATGCTGGAATATGGGTAAGTCTAATCTTTTAATAGGGCATTAAGTCTGCAAGCATAAATAAAACAAATAAAACAGTGAAAGCTGTGAAAAGTATCCTGATTCATCAGTGTTCAGAGTTCAGAAACAGCTTTTTATTCTCACTTCTAAGATACAAGAAAATTAATTTCTCTGTCAGATTAGGATGAATAAAAAACAGTATGTCTTCAGCTGACATTAACATTTTTACAACAAACATATAAAAATGTTATTTGCCAATGATGCAGTGCTGGAAGAATTGTGCAGGTCTTTCACTCACAAGAATGTGGCACATCTTCAATACCTAAATCTGCAAAGAACATACAAAACACTAAGAAATATGAAGTACTTCAAAAATGATGTACTCAAGAGAAATACTTTTGAAGAATACTTGTGTACAAAATAAATATAATAATAATAATAATAATAATAATAATGAATAATAATAAAAACAATAATTATAATAATAATATTAATATTATGTATAATAATAATAATATATAATAATAATATTAGTATATTTAACTACTGTCCATCACTGCTCAGATAAATTCTAACAGTCAAACATCTCAACCTACAAACCAATTTCTAAAGAATCTCATGGATATAAGAAAAACGTAACTAATCATTGCTTCTTCTTTCAGCTATTAAAGTCAAAGTCAGATGGTGAAGTTGGTCAGGCAGCATTGTGCAGCGCTGCAGCTCTGCTGCACTCCAGTGGTCCTGCTCATGAAAGAAATGCATCTAGCAAGGTGAGCATATCAGTATAAAACATGTTGCTAATCATAGAAAACCTGCCAAGTAGTTGATTGAGTGATGTTCATATGTGTTTTTCAGGGTTTACAGTTAATGCTGAGAGAGATGTCAAACCCATTAGACATGGAGTCCAGGAGGCAGTTTGTCATGCAGAACAAAGGTACTGTGGTCCCTCAGTCTTGTGTCAAATATACAGCTCACTGGAGAGTTTTATTCTCTGGATACAAATGATCCAGTTTATGAAAACCACTTATATTGTTATGTAGGATCAAGTAATCCAGTTAGCTCACTTTTCACAAAATCCACACAAACGGAAAGCCACTGACAGTTGCATTTAATTTAATGTTTTATGTTTGATATTTACAGCTATTTGGTAACATTTTAATGGAAGCAGAACCTTTATTTTTACCACTCCAAAGTCCACCTCATAAACAATCCTAAAAATGCCTTACGCATCAACATCACCATCACCATCACCATCACCATTTAAGTGATGCCTTGCTTGATCTTCTTGAAAGTTTCATCACAATTTGTTCATGTAATTCAGCCTTGATTCACCCATCTGGTGAGATCAGGATAATCCAGATTATTTGGATAAAAAATAACCCAATCCTACTCGAAAGTTTTGACCGCAATATGGAGGTTTTAACTGGATAACAATCCTGATGGATCACCTGATTAACCCTGATCTGATTTCGTAATCAGTTTTTCCTTTCAAACACACCGTATTCAAAATGCGGTCCAATCCAATAGCTTTGAATTACTTTTTTCTAGTGTGTCAGAGCTACTTTGTTTAATAAAGTAAGGATTAACAGGGTGCACAGACTTGTGTCAGTAGAGGGCGCTGGGAGTCTGTGACAGCTGTCTCTGTATCCCTCTGCCTACACAGATATGTCTCCCACAGTTCATCACTCCATCCTGCATCACCAGACGCCGCCCAGTGGAAACCAGGCGTATGACACCCTGAGCCTGGAGAGCTCAGACAGCATGGAGACCAGCGTCTCCACCGGCAACAACTCCGCCTGTACCCCAGAAAGGTGAGAGACTGGGAAATGAGCAATTGGCTCTGTTTCCATGGGAACACTCAAATCTGCCCCGTTTCCCAGGAGAAGGGTCACTGGGCTTTGTTCCTGTGACAACATGTTTTGTTACATGTCTGGTACACTGGCTGTTGCCATGCCAACTGTTTTTAGTTTTCAGTGTTTCAGTAAGTTCAAAGCTTCAGTTTAGAGCTGCTCTTTGTTTTTGTCTGCGTCTCCTCCTGCTGTCAGTGTTTGGTTTCCAGGCATGTGTGTTTACTGTTGTCACAGCCGTGTCATCACACACTCCTCTCCCTCTGTGTGTTGTAGTGCCTGTGGGCTAGAGGCCCAGAGGATAGAGGAGATGGAGAAGATGCTGAAGGAGGCGCAGCAGGAGAAAGCCCGGCTCATAGAGAACAGAGTGAGTGTCTGTTGTGCGAAGGTGGACGCAACGACTTCACGAAGGTCATCGCTCATCCCATCACTCACAACATGAATCCAGGAGCTGCAACAGTCTCTTCATTTATCGCTTATCAGTTCCTCATTTTATAAACCATTCATTGTTTCAGTGTTTTTGAAGTGAAACATAAAAAATTTAATCATTCTGGCCATTTAACAAATATATTCATGAATTTTAAAAGGGTTAGCCAATCAAGCATAAGTGAACATGATACAGACAGTTTCAGCTTTTCTGACAATTATAAAAAATGTACTATCTTTGGTTTGTTTCTTCAAAAACAAGCTTTTCACATCGTCCTGGGTTTTGGTATAATGTTGTAGTTAAAATATTTTTTGTTAAATGAAAAAAATATAGCTTTTACAAATACTGGAGACAAAAGTTACTGTCATTGCAGCTCTAGTTTAAAAAAATAATTAAACTACAGCTTTTACAAATACTGAAGACAGAAGTTACTGTCGGAGGTTATCTCCTACCTTGAAATTAAGAAATTCTGTGCAAATTGTTTATATCGAAGCTCTTTTAGCTCTGAGCAAAATCAAACCTTTTATTTTTAAGGGTTAAAAAAAAGGCATTGTGGCTAAAGGAACCTTGTGACAACAATTTCAACAATAACGATGGGGAAAATAAAATGGATTACATGCTAAGTTTATAGAAATAAAGTTCCACAAGAAAAATTCTTCAAAATAAATTTGATTCTAAGATTAATTCATGATAAAGGAAATATATGACAAAAGGTAATCCAGCAAAAACTGCCTAAATGGAGGCAAGGATTATTTTGATATTACATATGAAGTCAGGATCATGCAAAAACGGTAACATAATGCAACATATCAGTATAAAATGATGGGGCAAATGTATGCAAATAACGTGAAATAATTAATCTTATAATCACTGCAGGAAACTTTTGGAGGGAGGTAAACTTTACACATTCATTTAAAACACTTAATAACCATGTTTTATACTCTTTGTATTTAAAGTTGGATTTGAATTTTGTAGAGGAGATTTTGTATAACTGTGACATATCATCACCAAACACGTTACCCCTCGTGGGAGTTGTTGAACACTAACTTTGAATCATCACAGGAGTCCCAGATTTTTTTTTTGTTAAAAAGAAAAAGAAAACACACATAGTGAATGATTGCAAAAGTAAAATGAAGTAATCAGTACTTTGTTTACCTTTGTATTATTTCTACATGTTGAAATAAAGGAGACCAGAATGTAAGTGTCTGAAAGCTGCAAAGGATCATTTTACATCAGCAAAGCTCACTCTTCTATATTCAGACTAAAAGGATATATTTTACAAAACCCTGGATTGGGACTTGAATTCTCTTGTGCCTCTTCTGACACTCACTCACTTTGTATTGCAATATTTGCCTTCCATTTACATACTGTCCCCATCTCCCTTTTCCCCCCTGTTATTTTTCCCCTCTCTCTTCTCCCCATCTGTGCCTCTGTCTCCTCTGCCGACGCTCCCAGGAGAGGGAGGTGCAGGCTCGACGGCAGATGTTGGAGGAGGAGCGGAGGAGGAGAGAGGAGGCTGAGAGGAGGCTTCTGGATGAGACGGCCCACAGGCAGAGGCTGGTGGAGGAGGAGGTGAAGATGAGAGAGAAGCACTTCTCCCAGGTCAGTGGAGCAGCGGGAGGAGACGGGCGGCAGAGAGACGCAAGAGGAGGGGAGGGAAAGAGGGAGGAGGGGACGTTAGACTTAGGGGAGAGGATGAGAGGAGAGACACTAAAGAGAGGCTGGGTGTGTGGAAAGATCAAAGATTCTTAGGGAAGAGGAGGGGAAGAGGAGAGAAAGAGGAGAGGGTGGCAAGGAGGGAGGAGAGTTTGAGAGGAAGAACAGAGAGGGAAATGGATAGGAGGGTGCACAGAAACATAATGTACAAATAAATAAAGCTGAAGTCTTGACTGAAAGTATTGAATTTACAGTTATCTGAGTTGTCAGTTATGTCAGTAAACAAATATCCCCTTATTATCAAATACAGAAACACTTAATCCAACTTATGTAGGCCCCCTTGACGTTGGTCCTGAGCTTCTGCTGTCTATAATTTCTATTAATTTAGTATTAATGATTATCTGTGTAATAATAACCATTATTATATTTCTTGAATCCTTTGCTCCCGTCAACTTAACATTGAATTTTAGCTTCTTTCACCACATGATTTTGTTTTTACTGATGCAACTATACTGGTTCGCTTCCCTCTCACTGCTCCTCTATTAAAGTCCTTTTTTTAGCCAGCTGACAGCTTTTCTTCCTGCTTATAAAGATCCAAACGCCAGCTGTACACTGCTGAACCATTAGCAGACAAAAACTGTTCCTAACTAGCTCTGACAGTGGAGCATTAAGCAGCTAAAGAGTCAGATATTGCCCTTAAGAGTTGATGGAGACCAGAAAGTAGAAGAAACAATTGGTCTAGCATTTTTCAGGTGAACACTTAAACCTCCTGTTATGTTGCGGGTCAAATTTACCCTTTTTAAAGTCTATTTTAAGCAATATATGACTTCCAAACCAGCTAATTGCAGCATAAAAATCTGGGCAGCATGTGACAGAGGAGGTGTCGTGTTGATTTATCAACATCACTTCATAAAAATAAAAAAAATAAAAATTTTAAATAAAATAAACAAAAATCTATGTCATGTTAAAGTATTGTATTTATGTTTAGGGCTTTCCAATGTACATTAAAAAAAAGTTTTAACATGAATTTTGATGTAAAACAAGTAAGTTATCCTCATTGAACCATGATCTGTGAGAATTAAAGAACACCAATGGACTAAATCTTGATTTAAATGGTTAGTAATGGAGTTAAAAATTAGATTTTAAAAAATGTGTATTGGGATTTTTTGGGTTTCTGACACTTTTGGATAATTGAATATGCCCCGGGTCAAATTGAGCCAGAAACAGTATTGCTGTTCCATAGAAACAAACATAACAGGAGGGTTAAAATGTTATGCCAGTGTTGCTAGATTTCCTTTTTTTTTGTTGTTGAGCAAATCAATTCTATTATTAAAGTCTGAATATGCCTGAAATACATGACAACTTCACACACATCAGATCTGATGAAAATTTAGTATTTCATTGGTGTTAAGAATGGGAGTGGGAACTTGTTTTGAAAGCGCCCCCAGCAGTTTACCCATAGTTTACTTAAAGAATACTCTCTCAACCTCGAGGTGAAATCTCATCTGGAAGTCCACCATTGTGAAAAATCGGGCCAAAAAAGAGACCACAACCATTTCTAGGGGTCCTTCCAGAATTAACTCCATTAACATACGGAGTCCAAATCTGACATATTTTATAAAAGTTTCATTCCAAATATACCTTCAAGTCAAAATTGCCTTTTTGTCATTGTGCCACATACGGTAAGAGGCAGTAAGTCTTGTGTGACATACTTCAGTCGATTAGCATAGACATTACACTCTGCGCTTTCACTTCATGTTGTGTCCACATGATATTTTTACTCTTTTTTGACAAGACAAAAACAGGTGCAACACAATCTACAACAAACTACAACAGAAGCCGAACTCTGCCATGCATTTAGGCCCATTCAGTGTTCTTTGCAGCCCTAGTTTTAATTATTATGTAAAGGTTGCGTGTTTTTCTAGTCAAATACACTTTTTGTCAGTTTTAGCAAATATGTCCTCCCACTCTGCTAGCTTACAATTGAGTGTATGTGCTGGATGAAAAATGAGCTTCAGAAGAGAGTCTCCCTGGTTAATTGGCTGACAAATAAAGTAGCTTGGAGCAAGTTGCCCTCAGCTTTCAGCTAACTTTATAGTTAAAGCTCCTGTGAAAAGTCTTTCAGTGGTTATCAAACAGACTGAAATTAATGCTGATGCCTCGATTTGACGACACAACACTAAAGCAACTCAACTCAACGCAACCCAACTCAACTCAAACTTTATTGTCATTCATCTGGATAGCTTGTATACAGCTGAACAAAATAACGTTTCTCACATGGCAGGTGCAAAGCAATGCAAGTGCAAATAAAACGACAAACAATACACTGGCAACAAAGACAGAAAATAAAAACAAGACGAAACAACAACATGAGGACAGACTAGAAAGGGCTGACTATATGAGTTAAACTAAACTAGACTAATTATGGATAATGGAGTGAATAGATGAATAGATAAAACAGTAAGTGAGGTAGTGCAGGGTGCAAATAGACCATCAGCGAGAAAAACTGGCTGCAAAACAACCTTTGTTGACATTTTTTCTGTGAGATTTTTTATAGATAATATTTTGGACTGTAAAAAAAAAAGAAAGCTGGATGAGGTAAAACGCTACATACACATGTTCGGTACAAAATCTGCAAACAGAGAAGAAGTACTGCTTCGTCCACAGGGGTCATCAATATCTACACAAACTAAAAGTTCTTAAGAGGAGCTTTAACAGGTTTATGCTGCTGCTAGGATACAAGTTATATTAGCAAGAGAGATGTTAGTATCACCTTTTATTGTTCCCTCCACTTTTACAGTCTCCATTAGCTACTTTTCATCACAGTCAGGGTAAGTTTCTGCTAACATTTCAACATATGAAACAGATTTCAGATTTGTTTTTATGCCCTCGATGTAAAAGGAAAACCAGTTCATGATAATTTGTTCATAGAACTTTTCTTATTTAAAACTTAAATCCTTAAAGAGTTTAAAATAAAATCCGGATGAATTAAAATAAAAACCAAGACATTCAGCCTCAAAGATCATCATATCATACTCAGTGAATATTTAATGAGTAACCCAAATAGAACGCTGTGTATCAAGAATTGTCAAATAAGACCTTTGATCTGGACTTGTATGTTAACTTAAGAATACTTTGTGACTCAATTTAGCCCCAACAGACCTGAAACAGTTCTGCTACTTACTCCACTATATCTTCATCTTCTTACTCTGCCTGGTTGACATGTAATACTATCAAACATTTTCTTTGCAGGCCCGTCCAATGACGCGCTACCTGCCAAACCGTAAGGAGGAGTTTGACCTGCGTTCTCATGTGGAGTCCTCAGGACACTGCATAGACACCTGCCCCTTCGTCAACCTCACTGAGAAGATGTGCAAAGGCCACCTGGTGAAGATGGGCGGCAAGATCAAATCATGGAAGAAACGCTGGTTCGTTTTCGACCGTCTGAAGAGGAACTTCTCTTATTACGTCGGTGAGGAAACAGTAGCACTAGTGTAGAATATAAGAGTGTGTGTCTTCAATAAACATGTCTTTAGCTTAGTTTACTGAGGAAGTGTTATCAATATGAGGAGAAACCTGAAGATATATCATTTGTTTTTGGTTTCCTACAGGCACATGCATTACTTTAAGCCAGGGGTTCCTAAAGTGTGGGTCGGGACCCCCTGGGGGGTCGTGAGACACAAATGGGGGGTTGTGAGATGTCTTCCAGAATGTTTTTTTTTATAAGTTATCTAAAAATAGTACATTTTACCCTTTATAGTAAAAAATATTGAAAAAATAGTAGCTAAACTTGAATAAACCTTGAAAATAGAAAATGTAATAAGTTTTCTGACTTTCTTTTTGCCAGATGACTCCTAAGTTTAGGGTTAGTGAACAGTTAATTATCAAAAGCATCAGTAGCAGTAGGTTAATTCATAAAGGCACAGGAAACACAGACACACGCTCATATAGGTAGGCTTATTTTCTGTAGACCAGCTAAATGAAGCCACATTAAATCACTTTGAGGGACAGAGGGGGTTGCGAGTCTCTGGCACCAATATTTTGGGGGTCATAGGCTGAAAAGTTTGGGAACTCCTGCTTTAAACTATCTCAAGATTAATGAAAACAAGTATGAGTGTCTTAAACTTCAAGTCCTAAGCAGCACTTAAAGGCCCTTGCTGTTCCAAGAGCATTTCCTGTGAACTGGTGCCTTAACTTTGAACTTCAGTACTTTATTAACTGAGAAGGTATCGCAACAGGAATACTTTTCTCTCTCTTTACATACTGATGACAAATTATTTGGCTAAATTTCAACAAAAAAAACCCAAGATGACAAGTTCTCACTCAAAATAAAATGCAATAAACAAGAGAGCATGAAGGTGTTATTGAAGAGGTAATATCTACACCTCTGCAAACTTTCTTCCTTCACTCTTAAGGAGAGCAAGAATTACTGCATTTTAAAAGGATCTATTAAACAAGACATTTGTTAAAACACTACATTGGAAATAGTAAAATAGATACATTACACCTGGCACTCTTTGTAGAAGACGCACTGGAACAAACAATATTAAACTCAAGCTATAAAATTTGGTGAGTAACACACATATTAATAAAACCTTTATTTTAATCGACTAAGTCAGCTGTATGCTATACACCAGTGCGACTAAAATACCAATATAAAATGAAGAGAGAAGGATTTTTACTGTTACAGTATTTACTACATATGCAGGATAGCATTCTGGATGTAGATTTTCTCCGCCATGAGGTTATAATCATGCATTCAGAGAAAACTGAGCTTAAATAACGTGTAGCACAGTGGTTCCCGAACTTTTCAGCCGGCGATCCCAAAATATAAGTGCAAAAGACTCGGGACCCCCAGTGTCCCTCTAAGTGATTTAATGTGGCTTCATTTAGCTGGTCTGGAGAAAATTAGCTACCAATGTGAGCATGTGTCTGTGTTTCCTGTGCTGTTATGAATTAACCTACTGCTACTTATGTTTTTGATAATTAACTGTTCACTAACCCTAAACTAGGAGTCATCTGGCAAAAAGAAAGGCAGAAAACTCATTACATTTTCTATTTTCAAGGTTTTATTTCAAGGTTAGCTACTTGTCGATATTTTTTACTATAATGGGTAAAATGTACTATTTTTAGATAGCTTACAAAAAAAACATTCTGGAAGACATCTCACGACCCCCCATTTGTGTCTCACGACCCCCCAGGGGGTCCCGACCCACACTTTGGGAACCCCTGGTATACCAGGTAACAGGTTTGCAAACTTACAGTAAATGCTAGATTTTAGGGTAATAAAGAAATCAAAATACACAAAGCACAGATGTGACATTAATGTCAAAATATTGTCATGAACATATTAGATGTCCGAAAATATTTTTTTATAAAAACACTTCCTAATATCATTTCTTATTAAAAACAGGACGTTTAGGGATCCATCAATCACCCCTTCTGTCTGTCTTCTAGATTGTTTTAATGAAAACAACTTCTTTAGAGCCGCAGTAAGAAAGCTGAAAAACAAAATACAACTCTTTTTTTGTATGCTGCGATCTGATAGACTCAAGCTTTTCATCTTGACGAGATAATCAATCTGCTATCACAAGAACACAAAATATTCTTTCCTTCTGTTACGTCTGATGTTAGCAGAGATCTGGAGCACCAAACAGCATGTATGGTGACAACATGACAACTGCAGCAAGTCATTTAACCAGAAAGTGTCAGATAACATAAAACGTCTAAATGTGATAGACTCAGGCGTTATAAAAGATTTAATTGTACCTGCTGCAGACTGTAGAGGAGAGGAGAAGTTTATCAACGTCTCACCTTTAACAACTTTAAAAGAACATTGTCTGTGTTACCACTGTGAAACATAACTGATCCCATGATATATCATCTTCTTTAGAAAATTACCTTTAAGTTTTCCCAAGATTCTGAAATAACTAAATCAGTAAATTTGACTCAGCGGCAGATAAAACATTTTGAAGTTCAGTCTTTTTCAGCTCAACACATTCAGCTTGTAATTTGTCCTCCAAACATTTTCATAAGTCAGGGCTTTCTCTCCAAATCCATTTCATTGTCTGCAAATTTGCAGAAACTACTTTTGTGAGTATCTTCCTTCCCTCCCTCATGCATTTGTGGCCTTCAGGTTAAAGCCCCTCTCAAAGACATCTTAATACCCTCTACACTGCCTCACTTCACAGAAAACACTACATAAAAGAACTCTTCCTATAAAAGATCACATTGTGTTCAAATTCTGCTCGATTCTGCTCGTCTCATTGAAGTTTCCGGCCTTTTACAGAGTCTGATAAAATGAGCGGAAACTCAGATCTTGTATTCAAAAACTTTCTGTATAAAAAACTTCCCGCAGTACACAAGGCCTCGGACCTGATTTATTCAGTTCAGCCCTCAGCAGTGCTGCGCTCTGCTGTGTTCTTCAGTGAAACCCTGACTTCTGTCCCAACCAGCGTTTGTTCATCTGGAACCAAACAGTAATTAAAGCCACACTAAGTGGAATCGTCGCCTTGTTCTTGTGTGTTCAAACTGAAGAGAGTTTGTAATTCACGGATATCAGACTGTCCCCTGAATCTGAAACGAGCACAGTTAGTTTTCTGAATAATTCACGAGCGTGTTTTGGAGACATTATTTTACAATCCCGTTCAAAATAGGATCCAGGGATATTTTCATTACTGTCGCCCCTCTTCTCCTTTCTGCTGCTCTCTCTCCACTCACTTGCCTAGCCTTTTCACCCTCTTACTCCTGACGAAGATGATGGTGATGATGGTGATGAAATAAGATGCAATACTTTCTCTGGATGTGTTTTTCTTGGGGAGGAGGCTAGCTCCTGGCTTGTTCGTGACTAATAAAACGAAACTCACATTTCAAAAACATTTATCTCATTACTAAGCAGATTTGACTTATGGAGAAGGGGGAAGCAGGAGAAAGTGTCAGACGTGTTTCAAAAGATTTTCTTTTAATTGTTGCTGGATGTTTGTTTCGTAGCCGGGCGTGAGAGAAACAAGAAGACCAGTGTTTATTTGGACAGGAGAGGAACACGGAAACTCTGAAACAGATGTGTAAAAAAAGATTTTAGACACTTTAAAAAAAAGTATACTTCACAGTGATGCCTGCAGTTAATCCCAAAACCAGAGAAATCTATTAGTTTGATGACTGATTAACTTCTTCCGCAGCTTTCCCTGAAACTATACAAACTATTCCACAAAGTGACTTTAAAGGTACTCTGTGAAGAAATAACAGAAATCCAAAGGACTGGACGGAAAGTATGACCTGCTTAAAGGGAAATGTTGTACTGGAAGATCAAATCAGGAACAAAAGAGACACATTTCTTTACAAGATGTACAAAAGATGAAGAAGAAGCAGTAAACCTAGCCGGCAGGAAAAAGGCTAAAAAACACAGAGACAATCCAGAACGTAGGAGTGAAGAAAACAAGTCAGATTAATAGGATGGTAAAGACTGCAGGCATGGCTGGAAATAGACTTACTGCTGTAATTAACTTTTGCTGTGAAACAGCGCTGCTCATACCTATTCATGGGTTATGTGTTGATGAGAGAAAAAAAAAGTTAACACCTTTATTATTTTACAACTGTTTTCTGCTTCTTCTCTCTTCATGGATGTTTGTGTCGATCTGTTTTATTCAAACTGCTTTTATTGAAACTTAACAATGAAAAGACACAAATTCACATTTTAAAGAAATTCAATTAAGCCCATCAGAAATTGTTATTTTTTACAGATTGTTTCAGGATGTAAAGCTTTTTGACTAAGACATCAAAATAGAAATCAATGGCTTGAGCAGGACATTTTAGAAAATGATTGTAAGTATTTTTATCAAAGAACAAAATGAGTCATTCAAGGATTTTAAGTGAACGCAGTCTTAATGCTGACTTCAACTCGGCCAACTTGCTGAGAAAAGTTACATATCATCTGCACGACTAACAATTCAGTCTCACTGTAAAATAATAACAACACTTATTTTCAGCTGGAATCCCAGTTTGAAAGCTGTAGTGTTTTTTGTGCACTTTTTCACACCATTGAGTCCAATTTTTATATATTTTATGAAGCATTCATTACAACAGATGGTTTAGGTTTTTAATTTTATTGTTCTGATAATTCTGTTTCCTCCGTCTGAAAAGTAACATTACTAAAATAAAAAAATAGACCACATTTTTTTAAGGCAGAACACTTTAATCATAATAGTTAACTGTGACTATTTATCTGATAAACTTTAATACATTCATGAATTACTATTTTTCTGAATAAATACTTTTTTCTTGTTAATTGACAGAAAACAAACATCTAAATGTTACCCCACATCACAGGCTGATGTGCTGCTGGGGCTGACAGAGGTCTTGCATCAGTACAAGACATAATGAAATGTGTCTTAATATGTTTCTTTTTTCTTTTTCTCCTCAGACAAGCATGAGACCAAACTGAAAGGACTCATTTACTTTCAGGCAATTGAAGAGGTTTATTACGATCACCTACGCAGCGCTACAAAGGTAAGAAACACTCTTTTATCATCACATGCTGTTCAGAACTTCATCTGCTGTTTAAGCAGGTTTGTCTTGGATCAGGTTTTTTAATTGATCTGTAGGCACTGGAATAAAATCTTAATTTTTAATTTCAAACAATAATTTTTCCTCCTGAATACATGTGTTTTTAAACAGTCATTATTTCATGTAAAGGTCCTGAACCTGCTTTAACTTTAATTCCAAATAACAAAACTAAGAAAATGCATGAGAAATAAAAATGACGTTATATTATTCTAATGAATAATATTTTTACACTTTTTAGTCTCACTAGTAATGTATGGTGTATAAAGTGAATAAATTATTGTCAGATGTTCAGCTTTTATGAACACTAATTATACATAATAAAAAATGTAATGTCCCCCTTTAAGTTTGCACTTTGTGTTTTAAAGTGATTATAATAGAATTATGTTAATTTATATAAATAACTTTAAGCCACTTTTAGAGGCAGGGTAGGATCTGAATTACAGCAAATTGGATTAAGATTTTTTAATCTTAAATTTAAGTGACTTGTCATTAAAATTAGCCCAGATGCAGGATTTTATAAACCCCCCAAATAAGGCTTAGCCAGAGTTCAGATTTTTAGGTACTATGATCGTGCACTGTGTTGTTCAGATGATCATCGTTGAGGAAAAATGCAACAGGTGCCGCCTGCAGTCTTTGATCCCAATTTATCTCCCCCTCTCTCTTTCATCCTCCAGAGCCCAAACCCGTCATTGACCTTCTGTGTGAAAACCCACGACCGCCTTTACTACATGGTGGCCCCGTCCCCGGAGGCCATGAGGATCTGGATGGATGTCATAGTAACGGGCGCCGAGGGCTACACGCAGTTCATGAGCTGAGGGACCAGCGGGTGACAGATGTGAAGGATGAAGGAGGGACTGAATGAATGAGCACCAAGACACCTGAGACTCCACCTGAGCTGCTCCCTGCCGGAGCTCGAGCTCGAGACGGTTTGTAACAGCTGGACGTTTGAAGAGATGAAAAATGTGGAGCTCTCAAAAAAGAAGCCTGATGCATTCGAGCAAATGAGGGCGGAGTGGGAGGTACATTTGTAAGGATATATGGTTTGTTGTTATCTTTCAGCCACTATAAGAGAATAGTTTGAGCTGCTTGTCAATTGATTTAAAATCGAACACACCCAGCAACAAAATGTAATGTTAACATGACAAATACATTTTTATATATATCAAAACAAACACATGAAATATTTCACACTTCAGCTCAAACTGTCGGGCTGTTATCACTTTAACAGATATTTACTATCTTTTTTTTTTTTTTACATACATTTGTACTTTTTCCCTCAAGTTTGTTAACTTTTCACAGATGATAAATAATATCTTAATATTATACAACACCACAAAAAAAATCAGAAAAAACGAAGCTATTTTAAAGACTCATGTTACTTATCTGCTGAACATTACTTGGTGCCAAATACTTTCTGTAATAATTTTGTCAGATTTTTACAATACAAATGTTAATATGACTTTATATATTGGTATAAGAGCTTTTTATTCAGGAAAATAACGCAGCTTTATGTATCTGTATTTAACAAAAAAGTTATTAAAGAAACCTTCTATAAGCAATTTTAACAAAATTCATAGACCATACTTTAATGAAGATATTGTAAAACTACCATGTAAAAAATAAAAATGTATGATGCAGCTGTTGGTTTGTTTGATTGTTGCTGACAAATTGGCTAAACTGAGAACATTCAGTTACAAACCGGTTCCTGTTTCTTTAATTAGTGTTCCTTACAAACAAGTTGTTAATTAACGAGCTGCGTTCAATAATCTCATATGCCCTAATGAGCTTCTAACATTCATATTTAAATGAGAGCACACAATAGGTGTTCCCTTTAACACAGCGCTCTCTTTACACAAGAATGGTCAGGTGGTTGAATCAGTTAATGGGTTCATTAGCTCTGATTGTGTGTTTAAAAACAGACCCCGTATATTTAATTCTAGCACAATGTAATTAACTGTGTGGCTGGCTCTGCACTAATGTAGACCACGTGGATAAAAAAACAACATGGAGTGAAATTACATGGAACTTAGCGTGCATGATTCAACATCGAGAAATTCAAAATCATGTAAAGAGCATCTCAAAAAGTCTTCATAAACAAGTTCTTGTTTAAATGTCTGCATGTAAATATATATTCACACCCTCTATCTGTTGTACATGTGCAGATGGATGATAATATATGACTGGGATTCGTGATTAATTAAAGCAGGAATTACTGGAATATTTAACAGACATTCAGGTATCACAGAAACACACGTTCCCCCCTGACAGGAACTGATTAGATTCAGCTCATGAAAGGTTAAGTTTCAATTTTCCCGGGTTTGACGGGGGAAAAAAAATTACGTTTAGAGATATTTATTAAAACGAACATCCAGTTTAGTTCACAACAGGTAAAGGTTCACACTTATATGTGTGTGTGCACTTTTCATTCCAATCATCTGCTTTTCTCTGACCTTGGGAGAGATTTTCACACATGGTGCCACACTCTGACTTTCTTTAAAGTCTCTGCTGCAGCCGTCTGAATAATAAACAGATCTTTAAGAGGCCGGTGTGAGCTCATTACCGCGGTGATGAGTGTGAGTGACACCCAGCCTTATTGTTGGTGAAATATTAATGAGACTGGCCTTTCCCCCAGGCCTTTAAAGCACAAAATATGATAGGCGAACTGTGAATTAGCACTGGTCTCACATGTGTTTTGTCAATATTAATGGGAGATATTAACCTTGTCTGAAAACAAGCTCAAGCATTCTGATGAAATAGAGACGTCTCTCTGCCATGAGTGTGAGTTTATATCTGCGCCCGTCAAAGACTTCCACTCCTACATCCTTCATAAAGCTTCAGCGCAGACATTTGTAATTTATAAGTTTTTATATCCGCGTCTGAGTTCAAATTAATTTAGGAGATTAAAGGGAAAATTCTGCTGCCCTGCCTCCAACATGCCCACACCCACACATACACACACAGACGCACATATAGAAGATGAAAGAAGCTTTCACTTAATGCATCTGACGCACCAGTGATACTTCCTCTCTATATGTTTACCGCTTTGAACAAATGATCGTCACTCTCTTTGAAGGCAAACTAAACTGACAGTAGTTAAATTTTAAAAAGGGCGCATACTATACATACACTTCATTAAATTACAATAAAAGAAACATGTTTTTCAGATTTCACGCCAAGCACAACAATGATGAGTGAAAAATATCCAGAGGGGAGAATAAGTTAAGCGCCGCATGTTGACCTAATGAGGGCAACAGAAATATAGATTGCAGGCTGCACCCCAGTGTGAGAGATTATTCTTTTTATTGAACTGAACATTAAAGTTGAGTGAACAGTGTGATCACAGTGGGAAAACTTGATGTAACTGAATGTGTTCAGTCCTGGTTCTATCAATCCAACTTTAGACAATAAATTATTTTTTAAGTGTCTTCATATTTCAAATCTGTTTTTTAAAACATATGTTAAAATAAGTGCTTTTTAACCCTCTTGTTATGTTAGTTTCTCTGGAACAGCAATAATGTTCCCGGGTCAATTTGACCCGGGGCATATTCAGGTATTCCAAAAGTGTCAGAACCCCCCAAAAATCCAAATCAGGTTTTTTTAAATCTAATTTTTAACTCCATTACTAACCATTTAAATAAAGATTTAGTCCATTGGTGTTCTTTAATTCTCACAGATCATGGCTCAATGAGGATAACTCACTAGTTTTTCATGAAAATGAATGTTAAAACTTTTTTAAATGTACATTAGAAATCCCTAAATATAAATACAATAGTTTTACATGACATAGATTTTTGTTTATTTTATTTTTATTTTTATGTTTTTATGAAGTGATGTTTATAAATTAACACAACACCTCTTCTGTCACATGCTGCCCAGATTTTTATGCTGTATTTAGCTGGTTTGGTAGGCATGTACTGCCTAAAATAGATTTTAAAAGAGTCAATTTAATCCGCAACATAACAGGAGGGTTAATACACCTCAAATCTCCAATGAAGAGCATTGACTGCTTTTAAAACAGTTGTCTTTAGTACTCATGCCTGCGCACGACTAAAAAAAGCAAACTAACATTAATCTGTTATTTTTACTATGTGCCACATTTGGACCAAAAGTGTTTTTTCATTTGATTACCTGTGCAAAGTTTCAGAGTTGGTGATGAGTTCGCCAAAGGAAGCAGGAGAGGGTTTGACAGTGGAGAAGAGTTAGATCACAGGGTCCCAAAATAAATACAGAATAAAAGTTCCTTATAGCTTCTTTAACTAACACCTTTGAATATCACTTCTTTTACTAATCAGGAATGCATGGCAATGACCTTTCACCCTGTTTGTCTATTTGTTTTCATATGAGTTCAGAAGGAAATGGATCAATAGATGTGTTCATAAAAAGTCTTGAAATGAAAGCTTTTCTTAAAAAAGACTCAAATATGACATGAAAACAGACCGGTAAATGACAAGGAATTGATGTGTTCCTGCTTGCAGCTTCAGTCAGATTGACTAAAATTAAAGGTCAGTGTCAGAATGAAAAAAGCTATGTGACAGTTAAGTTAAACAGGAAGCATTTGAGCTGAATGAAAATAGGTGTAAAACTCAAAGGTGGCAGACGTCCAGACTCTGGGGGCTGCATGGCTTTGAAGGGCAGCGTGACACAGTCTGAGTGCTGTGAATGACACATAGGAAACCATCCAGATCTGTTTATTTAAGGAGCTGAAATTTTAAAGTGATGCACAAACTGTAAAAATATCTTAAGTTACATTCATATTATTAAATGTTTTGAATTCTGTGACATACTCCAGATACACCTCCTAGACTTTTTAACTAAAACTCCGTTTTTCATTTTTTCATTGTGGATTCAACATGAGGATATGACACAAACTTTCACAATGTGAAGTTTACTCATATCATGTCTGAGCTTTGCTGGCCGATATGCTGTCAGTTAAAGCGAGTTAAGCGAGATCTCCTGAAAGCTGTGACATCCCAGAGGAGAGCAAAACAGGAGCTGTAGTCCTTTACATCAAAAAACCTCTAATGTACCATGGAGTCCTTGAGGAATAGTAAACAAACACAACCCTGTGACAGACTGCCTCAGATCTGTCATGGCTGAATGTAAATTGCCCTGATAATGTTCATGATTGAAAATCATATTACACTTGTCACTTTTTGGAGACTTCATTATCTGTTTTCATGCCAAACACAGAAACAAATGAAGTGATTTGTAAACTGAACACACACAAAAAACATCCCCAAATCCCCTCTGAGAGGCTCCTATTCACAAGTTGTAACCGAATTCCATGTTTTCATCGTATGTTCAAAGAGGGGCAAAAGTTGAGGACAATAAATTCTGAGAGAGATGATGATGAAATGATGGTGAAACCCCTACTAACGTGCCATACGTGCACTTGGCGTGCAGCATTGACTTTTCTGACTTCTGGGCTCATACACAATATTCAGACAATGTTTGGATGTCAACTGATGGACTGACTTGTCTTGCTTTGGATATGATTATAAACATCTGAAAAACATTTGAATGCAAGTTTGAAGAAAGTTTAGGGGTGTCTTCACTCTACCACCAGTTTAAAGTTTTTACCTTTCTTTTGTTACAGACGCCTGGAAAATGTAGATTATCCAAACTTTGGTCTGAGTGTCTGAGCCGCGAAGATTATCTGAGACAAGATAGAGACGTAAAGACATTTTTTCTGCATAATTAAAACATTTAACCCCTTAATAAAGACAAAGGGAGTCATAGTTAAATGGTGAAGACAAGATGGAAAAGTAGAAGAACCTGTATGAGAAGCACCTTGGATTCTCTCATGATACGCAAACAGGAAGCCCTCAGTGGACCAATTAATACCGACAGGGAGAGCTGTCAGCCATTTCCTGAGAGACCCTCCAACTTCACCAGCTTCTACCATCTCAATCTGGTCTCCATTACAACTACATTTATCTAGATTGCATCAGGTTGCCTTTCGACAAACGTCTAAAAGCTTTACTCATACTACAGCCATTACTTAGTGGGCATTTTGCTGAATGGCTCGCCTGAAACAGGACTGTCACTTTAAATGACTCAGATTGACGCAGATGGACTTGTCAGAGACCTAGACAACATGTGATCCAATTCAATATAAATTACACACACAGACTTAATGTAGATTAACTCTTTTCAAAGGACAGGTCTGCCTTTGTGTTGGAAAAACTGCTCTAGGGCCATCCTGGATAATGTGCTCGCGTGTAATCAGTACAAGTAGAATGTTTTCAGGGTATAAATCAATACATAGACATGCTGTTCTGTGGACAAATCTATTAGAGGCTTTACACTAGTGTCCCGTCAATATGCAAATTCAGCAGAACTGGAAATGAGCCAATTGGTTTTGGCAAAATGTAGAATGTCACAGAGAAGCAACTCAGCAAATGAGATGGAGGAACTTTTTGGAGAAGGAGGGGTGCACAAACAGAGGAGAGGTGGAAGGAAAACAGCAGGTACGGTGAGAGAGAGAGAGAGAGAGAGAGAGAGAGAAGGAGAGGGAGTGAGAGAGAGAGAGATGCAAATCCCATGGCAACAGCAACCAAAAAACAAGTCTAAAATAGGGGGCAGTGTCCGCTATTACTATAGCAACAGGAGAACAGCTCATTCACTTAGTGTCGGGATTTGCTGAAAACTGAAAAACAAAGCTTTATTCCTCAAATAAAAGTAATTGACAGTCATTTACAGCAAATATATTTTTCTGTGGCTTAATAAATTAACCACAATAATGAGGGTTCACTAAATATATTTAAATAAAAGTCATCAACAAAGGGTGAATAATGTGTCAAACTATTTTATGACACAGTTACTGTTAAAGTGAATAATCTTATATGATAGTTTTTTTTAAAACACATTTGAGAAAATGAAAATATCATTATTTGACATAATCATTAGAAATCATTTCTAAAAAATGTGCACCCATAAGTGAATTTACTTTACAGGGTATCTCCTAAGTCGCGTCATAAATTGTATGTACTCTCATACAGTTTGTTACATTCTGATACATTCTCCTTCCGGACTTTATTACAACAAGCTGTTCCGTTCTGACAATATATGAATGAGCTTTGTGCCACAAGACGTCTGAGCTTTTTTTCAGTCTTAAAAACTGCCGCACTGACATCCACGCCCGGTTTGTTTACCTCAAACATGTGCACAGTCTGCACTGCAGAAAAAAGACAAAACAACACAGTGACGCTGTGCCTCACCTGCCGTCAGCCAATCACATTTCACATGTTACTGATTCCAACCAATGAGAACAGCACAGTCTGAGCACGCGCAGCCAATCGCTCAGAGCGAGGACCACTGATGCAACGGAGATGCAACAGAGTGCTGCCGCAAAACAAAGTGCGGTGTGAATCAAATAGTCCCCTGCCAAAACAAAGCCATGCCACAGAGTTGTGTACAGTTTGAGAACTGTAGTAGTAATACGAAAGCCATGTTCGTGTATTCAAAACCTATCAGCAGGTAATGGTCAGTCATATACACTTTTAAAGGGGGCGGTCTATGTCTGTCAAGAAACTGTGGCGCCACCCATCTCTGACAACAGGCTGAGGGAGACACTTAAAAGAGAAGTATAAATCAGCCTCTAAATCAGATTGCTTCTCTACAGGGGTGTGTACAGAACTATTTGACCGGGGTGGCCCAACTGAGGCTCTCACACAGGCAGGGGTGGCCAGGGCATTTATCCCGAAATAACATTTACCCTTTCTGTCTTCACAACCTACTTTCATTTAAGTATTAAACAGTTGCCCTTTACTTAAAAAAATAAAAAAAAGCTTACCCCCCTCTAAAACAAGATGGCACATCTCAAGGGGTTTATCCCAATAAATACATTTCTTAATTTAAGGACTTACAGAAGATGTTTTTTCAAGTCACATTTGAGGGCACTAATAAAGAAACATACTGTCAGCCTTTTAACTCATCCCATATTATAGATTTTAACAGAAACCCCACCTCTGACAAGGCAAATAGCCAATCATTGTTTAGGATTTTGGGGTGGCCCCTGGGGTGGCCAATTGGATTTCAAGGGGTGCCAGTGCCACCCTTGGCTACCCCTCTGGACCATAGACTGTGTAAATAATGGACGTAGTATTCGTGACGTCACCCACCTGTTCCTTAGCGCTGTTTTGAAGCCACTCGACGGCGGCAGCCATATTGGAAATGCGAAACTCAACCAGCCATAGTGTAAAGGTCTGTTATTATAATTTTATTTATTCGTGTTTTTTTTTGGTTTTGAGCCTTGAATTTTGTTGTTTTGTTCTGAAAATGATAATATAATAAAAACATATTGAAAAAAATAAAAAACAGCCATAGTGTGACGTAAAGAAGCAGAGTTTGAGCCTCCTAGCCAACAGCTATGTGTTCCCAACTGGGAGTCAAGTCAGTCATGTCCTTATTTGGGCATAAACTCGTAATCTTAATATCTTCTGAACCGTAATGTTAGAAAAAAAAAAATCACCCCCTGTACAGTGTGTGCCGATAGAGAGATTAGCTACGTATAGACCCAAGCCGTTTTTTGAACCAGGCTGTAAACATGTTTATTAATGCTGCAAAGATCGTCTTTTTGCAATTGTCTATGTGGTTTCCGGTGTTTCTGCAGCCAGCCTCAAGCGGATTCTCGGTGAATTGCAGTTTATAACACTTCCGCATGGGCTTCATAGCTGCCGCTTGCTTTTAACTCATCCCAAATTACAGATTTAAACAGAAACCCCACCTCTGATAAGGCAAATAGCCAATCATAATTTAGGATTTTGGGGTGGCCAATTGGATCTCAAGGGGTGCCAGTGCCACCCTTGTCCACCCCTCTGGACACTCCACTGCTTCTCTATGAACACTACAAAGCAAACTGGAACCACCTGTTTATTATCCCCTGCTTAAATTAACTATAGTGAGGTGAGCATTTGTCCTCTATCATTGTTCCTTTTCTTCCAAATTGTACAGATAGTACTATCAGTTACTGTCCTGGCGTTTTGGGGGAAGGCTATAATTTGATTCTGTGCACGTGGTTTTATTATATTCATAATAAATCAAAAGGACATTTTTAAAACCATTTTTTTCTTTTTATTATTATTTATTCACTTCTTGTTTTTACATAAAATGTTACATGAAGGAACTAGTAAGTGTTTATTTTCATCATGTAGCGGAGCAGAGCGTTTGTGGGACGTCCTTCGGAGGGGAGGGGGCGGAGGGATCTACACTGAGCAGCACGGTTTGTCCTGGTGACGCAGTTGGTTGCTAGGTGTGAATGAACTGATGCCGTCTCACAATTAAACTGCTCCTCAGTTTACAGGTCGACCACAACAAAGCAACAACTGTCCCGGACATTTAGAGCGAAAACATGGCTCTCTGAACTTACTACGTGTTTGGACCCGAACAGAAGTCGTGCTTTGCTTTAGCAACGCACCTCCAAGAACTCTACACATTTCTCTGCAATAATGGAGTAAGTGAGACTGTACTACTGTGTGTGAAGTTTGTTTTTGTAGTGGCACATGCATCAGTGTGTCGTAATTGTCTGTCTGTGTTTACCATTGCAGAGAGGTCCGTTTGTTTTTTGGCTGGATTTTTTTTTTTTATCATGAATTGGACAAGTTCCTGATTTTTTCATGCTTTGTTGAAGAAGGTCCTTCTAGGATTCAAAAGGGCTTTGTTTATAAATCAACAGTGTGGACTATTTAACAAAAGATAGGTGTGTTACATTGTGGTGGTATTATAGTCAGTGATGTAAGTGTGGAGATGCATTGGGCTGTCACTTGAATATTGTCAGGTTTTCATTCTAATACAACGATATTATCACTTAAAACTGTTAACCTGATTATGTGATCTAGCAGAGGTGATCAATTTACAAAGGATTGGAGATTAGGAGTAGCTGATCTGCATTAATCTGGATTAATGATCAGTGACTCACTCAGCCTAACTCAGGTGCTTCTTGACAACAGTTTGGCCCTTGACAGCGTCACAAGGTCCCTAGTGTATTTGCTCTGAGGCAGATCAAAACCCAAAGGACACAGCTTCTGCTTCTACATCGTCAACTACCTCATGTTTGGATTGTTCATTTGAATAGTCTTAATTTTTGAGTCATATGTCATCACTATTTTTGAGTCAAGCAATAGGGTAAGGCAAGTTGGTAAGGTAGATGAAAACACCTTTGTTCCAACATGATATCTGCAGGTGCTTTTTTTCCCCGTTGTAGTATCTCCATCGACAGACCGAGTCATTTTGACAAACTTTCTGCGATCAGAAGGAGTGGAATTCCCATTTTCTGTTTCCTGAATAAGTTGCATCCTTTCGGCAGCACATTACTGATCCCTGTTTGTGTTTCCCCTCCAGGTTTCATTATGCTCACCCAGCCCTGCTCTCTGTGGCCCATCTGTCAGACCCTGCTTGCTCTCAGCATATGCTTGGACTTGGACTGAATCAAAGCACCAGCAGACAAAATGATGGCAACATCAGCTCCTGTTTGGAAGAGTCTTCGTGTCTGCCCGGCAGACCCCCTCGCTCTCTCTCACCCACAGGCTAACCACAGCCAATCACAGGGGTGCAGGGGGGAGGTGTCAGAGGAGAGTCAGCACTTAATTGGTGAGTTGCGGCGAGCACGCTTTTTTATATTTTTCCCCATTTCAGGTGGGCTCGGCACTGCAGCACATTCGTCCTTCCTGAACAGTAAGTAATAAAGTAGCTACGTCTGATATATCAATATGCTATAACTTTATTTAAAATTATGATTGCTTTTCATCACCTGTTATTGATCCGTTTATGAAGTTAGGTAGCTGCTTGTGTTGGATGACAGATTTTTTTTTTAAAACGATGCATGAGCGTTGTTGTTTGCCTGTAACGTTTTCCTTCATGAAACAACACGTAACGATAGCTTTTATTTTCCCTCCTCTATAGGTGATGGTCTCACTGACTGGATGACGGAAGAAGTGGATTTCTCCTCGTACCTCCCAAACCCTCCTTCCCCTCCCTCCTCCACCAACGCCTCCCTTCCCCCTTCACCCCTTCACAATGATATCCAGGTGCCCTCTGACTTGGAGGTCATGACCTCTCTGCTGCAAGAGGAACTAGCCCAGCTGGAGGACTACTTCCTGTCCGAACCACTGCCGGAGAAAGGGCCCCGGCTGGGAAAATGCGACAGGGGTCCACTGCCGGTGGGTCCCCAGCCGTTCACTCAGCTGCCATACGCATCATACTCAACATCTAGCCAATCGGAATCCAGCCCACTCCTTGTTACCCTGGCAACTGGAGAACTGGACCTGCTGAGCATCTGTGGAGGGCCCATTGGGCGATCCAAAATTCCACGACACGCCCCGTACAGCTGCAGTCGCCCCAGTGGGTGTGGTAGGAAAAGAGTCCCCGACAGTGTGAGGTTCAGTGAAAGCTACGATAACAGTTTGTTGAGTTCCAAAGGAAGTAACTCAGGTAACTCAGCCGTGACCCTCACCGGTAGCTACGGCTGTGTTGAGGAGGAGCAGCTGGTAGGGAAGAGCTACTGTCTGGGTAGTGCAGTCGAGGTCAGACGATGTGCTGTTCTACCAAAAGAAGAGAAAAACTGCTGCTTCAGTCAAGATGTCATAGGTGGTGCGAAGGTTGTTGGTGGTGGCTTCGGCTTTGGTGGATCACTTGATGTCCAACATAAGAAGGAGGATCTGCTGATGTACAGCATGAGGGAGGTCAGCGGGAGCAGCACTAACAACGAGGTGCTGAATAGTATCAAAGCAAGTGTGGAGGTCACAAAAGCTAGTGTATCCTGGAAATCAGAGAGCGGTGAGGGGTGTTATATTCCAACAACACCACAGTCGGAGGCCTATCACAGCTTCCTAGGCACCATCAATGAACAGGTGAAGTCAGAGAGTCTGCAGATAGGGCAGCATGATTTACACTGTAACTTCCTGGACGATCCGGGTCCAGAGTGTCTCTTAATGGCAAGGGAGAGTCTGAACCTAGAAACATCGGGGCACAGACAAGCATGCAGGCTAAAGGAAGACCACTGTGCTTTGAAATACGAAGAGGACCTCTTACCAGCTGAAGGTGGCGAGCGCAAACAGAAGAAGAGAGATCAGAACAAAACTGCTGCTCACAGGTGCAAAATTTGTTTTTAGACTGTTTGACGCATATCTTCTGAGATGATTTCAAATGTGGAGATCCCCATTTTATCTTTGTTTTTGTTTTTGTTTTTTTCTGCGTGTGTGTAGGTATCGCCAGCGGAAAAGGGCGGAGCTAGATTCGTTGGAGGATCAGTTGCATTGCCTTGAAGGGAGGAACCGGGAGCTTCGGGACAAGGCAGAGTCGGTAGAACGTGAAATCCAATACGTCAAAGACCTGCTGATTGAAGTTTACAAGGCTCGCAGCCAAAGGCTCAAGCAGGACTCAACAGCCTAACACCAAACTCCTGCAAGTACAAACAAAGCAGGCAAACAGGGAAAACGTTTGTGTCTTTATGATTGTCCAGAATTGAATGTTAAATCTTTTTATTTCATGACAGACGGGGTAAATGCATGCTTGGCTAATGTGAATTTTTTTTTAACTTTTTAAATCAACACTATCCAATGCTTCCATTGCTTTCGCAATTCTGATCACTTGAGCCTGCACTGTGTTATTGCAATGCTTTAAATGACAATCATTTTCAATACAACTCGCACTGCGTAAATCTATGAATTTAAAGAGTTTTTTTCTGAAATAGTTATGATATATAATGTGTAACGCAGGTTTAATCATTTCTGTAGCCTTACGTTGGAATTGATGTCAGCAATAGAACTCAAGTTTGTTCTTTTTTTCCCCAATATTCGCATCCTGTTCAATAGCTTATCAAGTACTATTTGTTGTTTGTGTCAACATGTAAAACAGCATCATCATTTCTGTTTCAATACATTTATCAAACCAAATATTTTAGATGAGAATTTACAGAACCCCTTATAACAACAACTGTTATTTCAATCGCTATGAAAATGTCAAATATTACAAGCATAGTGGATGCATTGACTTGTCAATTGTTGATGGAGAAGCTGAAATACGAAGCAAAATGTAGCATTTTATCATTTTAACATTGTTACAACAAACTTCAGGACAATGTGTAAAGCATGATTTCCTTTTCCTTCTTTACTTTTATATTTTGCAGAATGTCAAACTGCTTTTTTATGAACTTCACTTGGTCTGATTAGTTTTTTTTATTACCCATTAATTAAATCACCTGTCTTTTTCTTCTGCAGTGATTGAAAATATGAATGAAACTATAAAATCTGTGACCAAAAGGGACATTTATCATTTGCACTGTTTTGAAAGTGGACACTGGAGTGGATATTTTATGGTACTTTGTGGCAAATTGTGTTGTTTTTTTTCTATTGCATATTGCAAATAATACAATCTGTTTTGCAGCTCAGGATATGCAATTTGCTCTCCAGTGCAACAAATTTGAAGGATGATGTGATGCAGGAGTGTACAGACGTATGTCCTTTATTTTACGTGGTAAAGATTTCACTGCTGTGGGTTCTCCTGATGTTAAAAAAAAAAGGTTTTCTTCTGTACAAATATTGTAACTATAGTGGAGATCTAGCAGCCTTCCTCTGCATGTTTTTCTCTCTCATGGAATAGAAAATGTAGGATTTCTGGACAAGTAGGAGACTCTTTCTCTAAACTGCTTGTTAAGGCAATAAGTTTTCTAGGCCTCTGGCTGATCTGCACTAATTTGTAAGAACTTTTGTATGTTCAGGGAGTGGAGTGTGTTAGCCTTTTCTTTGTAGAAATTTAACTAAAAAAATCTCATTAGATTATTTGTGAAGGCGTTTAAAGTGTTAGCTTTGGTGTAAGAGGATACTATCTTAAATTATTTTTCAAATTTTCTTTATTGCTAAGCAAACAACCACAACTGTTACCGTTCAACATGCCTATACCGAGGGTAGATTTATTTCTATGCATATTTATTTTGAGACAATCTTGGTATGAGCGCTTGCTCGCCGACATTATTCATACTGTTTGTTCAGTTCTTGTAAAGAATTCCATGTCACATTGTTTGACCCCCTGCGGTGTACTATCAGCTGCGATTGTTACAACCAAAAATGTGAAGTGAAGGCACATAAAATGCTTTGTAATTTCAAGTTCACTTATCCGTAATGCACATTTCCTGTGACGTCTTCTTTTTTTCCATTAAGAATAAAAAAATCATCAAACAGTGTGATGTGTGTTTATATTTTATTATCCGCGAGTTTGGAGATATTTAATTAAAATGGTATTTTATACTTTACATAGAAAAATAAATATGATGTTAATGTGATTCAAAATCAATCAAAACCTGTTTAAATTAAATTAATAAAGTTGAAAAATGAAAGTTGAAAACTCTACGGCCTAAAGGACGCAGACACATTCCGCCTTTTGGTCGAACTAGGCCGATACAGGTCAAACACAGATGTTGAGTTTGATGCGAATGGAAGGAAAAAACTAAAATTTTATAAGTAAACCGTTCATGTTTATTTCTTAATTGTCAAGCTGCGAGAAATAAGATTTTTTTGCGGTCCAAAGAAAAAAGTTCAGGAAATTCCGCCGCAGTTACCGACGCGCCCGACCCTTCAATAAATCAAGCACATTTTTTTCAAAGGGACAATTTCACAACTTTACTGAAAATGTCTTCAAAATCTGCTCAACCTCCCAAGACCATCAGAATGATCTGCTTTTCTTTAAACCCCTAAAAACTACACACACTCGAAAAATATCAAATTGTACAAAAGTTAAACCTTTTCTTCCTTTTCATACAGAAGTGCGTTACTGATTTCTTTCATAGCGACTTATGATTTGAGGAGTGTAAATTAAAAGAATCTCCTCAGACAAATTAAAGTTATATAAAATTGTTTTCTGTCTTAATTCAAAAGTAGCTACACTCCACTTTTTTTATTCAATTAGAAAAAGTTGTAATATGAAATGAAACATCAGATCGCCTCATTGAAAGAAAAGCAGTTTTATTTAGTAAGGTCTTGTGTTCACATTTTCATTTTAATTCACACTATTCACTTTTTTTTCACCCCTTCCATTTACTTAAAAGAATGCTTAATAAAAAAGTGTACATGGTGACAATAACTCCAATTTTTAAAGACGAAGTGTAAGTGTAAAGAAAATTTATTTTTTTCCACATGACATTGAATCGCTGACTATCTCTCCGTCAGCTGTGCAATGAGCCGCTGATAGTCACACTGAGGAGAAGCATGTTGTGAAGCCTGACGAAGTTTTGTGATGGCATTCACGGTGATCAGGACCTGCAGTAGAGACAAAAGACAGTACCCTGAGAGTATCAGTGTTTGTTGTGCCAGCACAGGTGTGTCTAATTTGGGCATAAAATTGTATTCAATATTTTAAGAATATGTAATTGACTATAACCAGTAATACTCTCATTTTAAGGAATAAATGCATTAGCATTAGTCATTGCTGAAGGCAGTATTAGGGATTTATAGGTAAGCCTTAAAGGCTTCAAAGGGAAACAATGAGTTGTTTTCTTCAATTAAGAAGCTACATACTCTCATGTAGCAAAGACAGTGTAATTGTATAATAAAAAGTAGTACAGAAAAAGGTTTTATAACTCAATTATGAAAATGGAAAAAGACTTAATGTAATATTGACACCGCCCTCCTCTTCATTTCATTACCTGATGTATTGCATCCTGCTGGCTGTACAGGTACAGAGTTCCTACAGCGGCTTGTCTCACTGCGTTGTTGGGATCAGCACAAGCACCTTTTAGAAGTAAGTTTGTCACGTCTTCCTTCAACAACAAGGACACAGCACCTCCAACATATACCAGGTTGCCCAGTGCAGCACAGCAGTGACGACGCGTGAGGGCATCACAGTCGGAGAGCAGAGGTGCCAACAAGGCCACGGTTCTTCTGGCTTCTTCCAGCCACCTGCTCATCTCCTCCTTGTCCATTTCCAGTTCTGCTATAGTAGCCAAATCTCCCACAGCCATACTGTGTGGAAATGCGTGTTTATTTTGTCGCTCCTCTGCGCCCCACCCTGTTGTGCCTCTGTCCTTTCCACTGGACCTACCTTGTTTTAGCTCTTCCTTTGCTGCGATGAACCCCAGCCAGTTCCCAACTGCCCTGCAAGCCACCCGTCGGACTGGCATGTAGGAATCACAAAGACAATCCATCATGCTTTTGAAGATGTCAGGTTTTAAAGTTTGTGGTGTAGTGGGACTGAATGGATCCAGATTTCCCAAAAGTCTGCATGTGGCAGCCCTGATCTGGTAATAAGAGTGAGCCAGTGCTCTGTGCAGCACTGAGGTCTCCAGGTGAAGCTGGAAACAGGCATGTGGAGGGGAAAATCGGGCTACTTGGGACAACAAATTCAGGAGCTCCACTGCCGAATCCCACAGCTCCTTCACCAGGAGAAAGTCAGAGAGCAGGGAGCTGGCAGTTCTGGTAAGTGGAGCCTGACTTTTGATTGCAGTGAGTTGACCAGGTGACACAAGAAAACCACATCTATTGTCCTTGAGGCGAGAAACAAAGCGCTTGGGGTCACACAGGAGCAAACGGCTCAGCAGGGAGAGAGGCAGCTCTAATAGTGGAGCGGGAAGAAGTTGAATTACCTGCCAAAGCACGAAAAAACAAAAATCATCCAGACAGCCTGTCACAGATCAAACAGCTGTCAACAAACAACACAATGCTCTCACAGGAGACATTAAGATGTACAGCGGTGTGTTTGCCTGATGAGAGCCTATTGCAAGAGTTATCCTGTGTTGCATCAGAGTATTATGTTTGTCAGTAAGGTCTCTATTGGAGCATGTAAAGGCCCTGACCTGCAGGAGGCTTGTAACAATGCCACAACTGTCGTACAGCTGGATAATGGTGGACATGATGTGTGAAGGCAGGTCCAGGGCGAATGGGAAACACAACAAGTGGCAGCTCAACACAGACAGGCTGTCGTGACTCAGATCCGCCTCACGTCTCCCAGGACTGCCTCCAGCAAACAAATGAGGACTGTTGGGTATAAAATATGTTATTGTTAGCTCCAGGCGCAATAGCTGTGCTAGTGCACATAAAACAGTGCGTCAATATTTAGGAAATCTGAACACCAACCAGTCAGTGCCCAGCAGGCGGCCAAGAGTGAAAACACTTTTTGATTGGCAGTCAGAAAACAGAGGGATGCACGAGTATGGGTCCTTTGTGAAGACTAACAGTGCAGCTGACAGAAAGGAATACAACCCTGGTATTGAAAGAAAAAAATAAGATACAAATTATTGAAAGGTATTCAATCATAAAGCGTTTAATAGGGTTTATATGTTTACCATTTGCTGAACAAAAGTCTGTATCTGGTTTCGTCGCTTCCAGTGAAGTACTGATTCTCTTAAACAGATCCAGAAACAGTGCTGGATCCAAACCTGACGATACGGACACACTGTCACGCTGTGGAAAGGTATAAAGGCAAAAATCAAGGGAACATTTTTGCTTATCATCTCTGAATCCTACATGTTATTTTCTATCACTTGTCTGACCTCAGAGAGTGTGTGCAGGAGTAAAGACAGGAGGCCGTCACAGAGTCCCCAGCCAAAGGGAACAGAACACTGAGACTGAAAAGGCAGAGGACACAATGCTGGATCATTTCATATCCAAAATAGTCAATTTACTGCCAAACATTCAATGTGTCTTTGCACAGATTCTGTACCTCAAATGAGTCCAAAAGTATTGTTTTCAGCAAGGAGGAGAGATCATCCATATGGATTTGGACATCAGTATTGTGTTTTATAAACAAAGACAAAACAGATGCAGCCAGTGGCTAAAAGAGGAGATCAAAATCAACTGGTTACACAACCTGCAAAATCACTTTAAACCAGAATCAATAGCAACACACACACATTGATGAATACGTACTCCCAAATGTATGAGGTCTTGTTGACTTAGAATTGTAATGAAGGGCTTGGTGAACTCCTCCAGTCTACAGTAAGAGAACAGATGATACAATTAAATAGTTGAATGACTGTGATCTATGTTAATCAATCACTACAACAAATCTGAGTAGTCAAACCTTTGCTCTGCCTCCACCCAATCACAGTGCTTCTCCCAGTACATGACAAGCACAACAATCATCTCTGGAAGTGCTGGCACACTCTCTGGATGCTGAGGAGAACAAAAGTACAACAAAGTCTGTATCCAGCTGTTGTAAAAAAATTCATTGTTTAATACTGTTCCATTTGTGTGCAGTTACCCGGTTGAAAGTGAAGTTTTCTACTGTATCATGGATGAGATCAAATAGGATATGAGGTAGTCCAAGTCCACGGTGGATTTGGCTCAATTTCTCAAGGTCAGAGGTCAAAATCATGTTGTACAAAACCCTCAGTGGTAGCTGAATCTGCCATGCTACGTTTACATCACCACTTGTTAGCTGGAAAAGCATAAAAGAGGCTAAATGCAAAATTCTTCTGAGGTGGAATCAATTTATGTTCTGTTGAAAATAATGACCTACCTGAGCTTTAAATGCTTGTAACTTGGATTTAAGTTGAGGTATAATTGCGCTATGGTTTAGTAATTCTTGCGGCTGCCTGTTTGGATCTGATTCGTGGGCCAGTTTCTGCCAGTAGTCCTCACTGTCGATATCCTGAAAGGAAAGAGGATGATAGATGCTGTGGGCCATGCTTTCCTTATACATAATGACCACTTTCTCTGTGACCAGAATAGATTTTTGCTGGAAGAGAAAATAAGCCCTACAGTATGGAACAGGGACATCTTATAAGTGGAAAAATGTTTAACATCTGAATAAAAGCAGTCTGCACTGACCTGACCATGCAGTGTGTTTTGACTGACCTCACTACATCTCCGCACCAGCCGGGGCCCGACCTCTACAGAGGGGAACTCCTGATCATAGTCTCTGCTGATCTGACCCCTGCAGAGGAAAAAGCCCATAGTGAATACACAGAGATCAATGTATTAGTGTTGTATTTATCGGATCAGAACTTGAATAAACACCTGGTTCTGGATCTCATGCAGGCTTGAGTCTTTGCATCAAGGCTTTGACTGGCAGCTGTCTTTGAAGAGTGACTTGAGGTAACAGAGACATCAAAAGATGGGGGTTTGACTCGAGGGGGTGCTGGTACCATCCCAGAGGTAACTCTTTCATTTCTCACTCCATCCTTCTTTTTCTATAAACGCAGACAGAATGGATTAAGGCTCCACAATGAGTCTCTACGTGACTAATTCCAGAATGAAAAATCCATTTGAGGCTTACCTTTGCAGAGTCACTGGTAGCTGATTTTACTCTGTTACCAGCCTCTGTCTGTTCCCGGACCTTTCGTAACAATCTGCCCTCTCCAAAGATGGGTACCGTCTTTTCTGCTACTTGCTGAAGTTTTAACGCCAGCGTGTCTGGGCTGGGTGTGACCGTCAGAGGGATGTAAGAGGTTGTGTCTGTCAGCACTGTGCCAAAACCCCCACATGGAGAGAAGGGAGTGAATATTAGACATCAGAATAATCTCAGGTCACAAGACAGCATTAGGGTTATGTAGTAAAGGCCCCATTATAACTCAAGTTATTATGCATCACCTAGAACACCATCAGCAACAAAAGGGTGGTGCAGGAGATCTGGCCATGACAACCGCTTCTGAGGGTCTTTGGTCAGCAAACCTTTCAGGAAATTCTGCGAAGGAAACAGGAAGTAAGCATAGAGATTTTAATGTCATACATCAGAAGAACTTGCTGCTTCAAATTCATTGGTACCATAAGGAGGCTGGAAGCAGTCACTGAGGGTCATTGGGAAAAATCCTGTGTTTTTGTTTAAGATGTAAGGAACATAAATATTATGCTAGACAAATTTAAAGCCACAAAATGACGGAAAACTTCAAATCATCAAACATTTTTTTCCGACTCTGGACCAAAATATCTCAGGTTTTCAGGTTCTACTTGGACTTAAAACCTAAAAAATGTCTATGATCCTACCCTTGAGCTGAGTTTTAGGCCATCTTTAACCAAAAATGTCCTAATCAACCTTCGATTGGCTTGTCTTGTTGAAATCCTATTCTGTTTTCATTTCTTACAAATAATAACTTTGACCCAAGGATGAGTAAGCTGTGGTTGTACTGTACCATACACATGGGGCTCATACTGTCTGGCCACTTGACTGGGCCCTTGACTATAAGCTGCACCAATTGGAAGATGGAGTTAGTGTAGAAAGGAGGCGCCCCCGTGTGGAGTTCATATAGGATGCAGCCCAGAGACCAGAGATCAGCGGTGTGGTCGTACGGCTTCTCCTCCACCAGCTCAGGAGACATGTACAGTGGGGTTCCCTTGATAGAAGTCAGCACCAAGGTGGAGACGCTCATGGCCCGAGCAAACCTACAACAATGTTTGCATCATAGATTTTTCTGTTTTAGTGGAAACTATCAATTCAGCAACTTTTACTTTAAAATTCATGACATCTACTTACCCAAAGTCACACAGTTTCACCTTCCCACTTTTCCCCAACAGAATGTTCTGTGGTTTCATGTCACGATGAAGAATACGATGGAAGTGTAAATAATACAGAGCTGAGACCAGCTGGCAGGCAATCTCACGCACCTAGGAGGAATTACAATGAGCAAATGTTATTAATAATGTGACACATTTTATCATTTCTTTATAGAATAGTTCACTGATAATACATACCTGGCTTTCTGGTAAGTGTCCATCATCCTCAAGAATCTGAAACAGCTGGCCCTCTGCAAACTCAGTTACAACCACAACCTGTTGCAGACATGTAAGGAAGTATGGGTTGTGGGATTGTTAATTCAGATGTTAAAATCCTTACTTATATCAAGTAATCTAAAATGATTACCTGGGTTATATGTTTTGTGTATTAGGATCAGTGGTAGACAGTAACAAAGTAAATTTACTTGAGTACTGAGTGACCACGGTTGAATGTGGAGCAAACACAGAGCAACTTTCCCTCAGATCAGGCAGTTCATGTAGAGGTGGTAATGATGGCTATAATTCTCCACCCTAGCACCCATGGCCATATCTTCAGCCCATGTTAGAGGTTTTTGAAATGAAGAATGATATGTATCGTTTGGAAATGTTCTCCCTGTTTCCCACTCTGCCCAAACATACAAACATTCACTGTCCAACCTGAGAAAGCGTGCTGAGCTACTTAACATTTGTTTCATTCCAGATGAACATTTCAAACTAAGTTGTCTGTGCTTGGAGTAACTTAGTTTCTGTTTCTATTCCATGGTATAGTTTTAAGAGATTTCAAGTAATGGTTTCTAAATAAACAGAATGTAACAGAATGTACTTCTATGCATTCTTGACTGCACTTATGTATTGTGAAAATAGAATGTTTTAAGAAGTACTTTGAATACTTAAGTATTTTTAAAAGCAAGTACTTCAGTACTTTAACTCAAGTAATGTATTGGAGTAATATTTGACATGGAGTATCTATACTTTGACTGAAGTAATGAAGCTGTCCACTTTGTCCACCACCGATTAGGATAGTGTTTTCTTTTATGTGATTATAGTTTACATACCTCAGTTTCAGTCTCAAAACTGTCATAGAGTTGGACAATATTTGGATGTTTGAGGTCTCTCATTATCTCAATCTCCCTCTTCAGACTTCGAAGCTCCCTTTCTGATCGCCCCACTTTCGGCATGAACTTCAGAGCCACCACCTGATGGACACATATACACACAGGATGAAGTGATAGCTGAACAAAACGTTGCTACAAACCATTCCTGCAAAAGTTACGTACTTGGCCAGTATATCTTTTTCTTCCCTTGTAAACTCGGCCAAACGAGCCCTCACCGGCCAGCTCCAAAACGTGATACGAATTCATGTCTACGGTTAACGGACAGAAACACACAACCGACAGAGAACGGAAAAACGTTTAAACTGTTGTTAAGACGGCGACAGTGAATAGACTTTTTGCTTCATTTTATGAAAATGAATGCAAGAAATTCGAACTTTAAAGTAAAAAAGACACAAATTACGGTAAAAGCATAATGGAAAATGCTAATATTTTCGACGTTTGAGCTGTTCAGTTTACTTTTGACGGTAACTTCTTTTTTATGACACAAGTTGGTGAGCATATCTAACTGCCGTTTCACAAAAGTAACAAAAGTCAAAGTAAAGTTTTGCTGTCAGAGTTTAAAAACTCCATATTAGCACACGAAGCTTTTAAGGGGTTTAAGTAAACAAGTGATCATTGTTGAAATTATAACTTTGGTTTGTAGTACAAATTTTAAACTGGCTCATTTTTGGACACCATTTAAACAAGGGTCCTTAGCCACGCAACCACTGCCGCGTGCCTGGCAACGGACTGAGAGCGGACAACAAATGAGGAAAGTGACTTCATGTGAAGAGCAGAGGGCGCCACACCCCAGGTTATCCACATAATTATAACAAAATGCTTTCTGTTTCAACTTTTATATTTTCAAAAGAGGTACATTACAAAAGTACAGTCAAATAATATAACATTTACCCACCCATCAGCATATACAGTATATATATAAACATAGGCATGCCTACACAGAGGCATAGCCACAGATGCATGCATGTACCCGTACAGTAAAAAAAAAAAAAAGTAGAAGTAAGAATAAGAGTTAAACAGAGTGCTGTTAAGCATTGCAAACACTCTGGGGACAAAATGCTTTAATTACTCCAAGTATAATTACAGTACATGAGGAGTTCCCCATTTATTTAGGCAGAGTTTTCAGCCTCACTTTTCTTTTTTCTTCTTTGGGGCAAGTAGCAGCCCTGAATCAAAAAATGTGTTTCACTGACATAAATTAAGCTAAAAGCAGGTGTACTGAAGAGTGTGTGTGTGAATTCAAGTTTGTTTAATATTTTCTTTGTAAGGTTTGTGTGTGGTTTTTAAAAAAAAACAAACTAATATATTTTGCAGGTTGATTACATGGCAAGTAAAATAAAAAATCTGGAAAGTACTATGTCACCACAGCTGAGTAAAAATACAATACATTTCTCTAAAAGATTGTTGACCCCTATTCCATAAGAGTTGGGATGCTGGGTAAAATGTTGATTAAAATAGATTTTAAAATAGAGGGCTGCCAGTTCTTCTAGTGTCCACCAGGTGTCATATGTGATATAGCCTTCATAGAGAAACAGATCTATCTGAACAAGACATGAAAGTTGATATGTATAAGTAGCCTGATACTCCTCAGAGAAACTTAACTGCACATTAAAGTTTATTTTGCTACTTCACCTTTCTTCATGTCTTTTTGAAGTATCGTCAGTTCCACTGATAATGACTGAAAATGCAATGTTGTGCAATATGACTGCAGCATAATTTGTTGTCATATTCCTAATTGGGGGGTTGATGCATATTGCTGTTCCAATAGTCTGTGTTTATGTATCCAACAACTTCATCTTTTCAATGTTCCCAAACATGTAAGTCTGGTCAAGACTTGATGGAGTTCTGTATGTGGAGTCAGATAGAGTCTGAGAACATAAAGCCTGAAAGTATGTGATCTGATAATTCATCACAGTGTGTTGGGACATGATGACAGGCCTGCTGTCTGTTCAGTTTCAAGTGGCCGGAGAAGAAGTCTGAGACGCGCATTCAATGAGCGCCTCCAAAGACTGCCCCCTTCAGAGGAGATATTGAGCTTCTATATTTCTGACACAAGACTAAAATGCATAAAGTCCACAGACACAGAGGGCAGCAGTCGACTCAGCACGCACAGGTGGAGAATGGGAATGGGTCATGACCAGGAGGAGTTTGCACTGAGTGGACTTGTACGACCTTCATTGTGTTAAAGTCCTGCGCTCTGGATTATTCTCTTCATCCTCATTTGTGGCTCTCACTGCTTCCCCTGAGTTTGCAAATTCAAAACGATATATTTCTCCGTTGATCATTGCATTCCTTCTTGGATGCAAACATCGTCATGTTTATCAGAACAACTTTTCTCCTCTACTTTGTGGTGACACTGTTAGAGCTTGCCCGTTGTATGGAAAGTGAACTTTGCTTCCCGATTAGACTGGACAACCACAACCATGACGGGAAGCATTTGGACAACGAAGTGGATATTCTCAACGGAAAACGTATCCTCAAAATAAAAGCTTTTCAGCAGGAATTAGTGATCGATTTAATGCAGGACTCCAATTTCATCGCTCCTTCACTCTCTGAACAGGACGCATTCAGGATCTCCAACACCGATGCAACAGCTGACTTGAGCCGGTGTTTTTACTCCGGACATGTGAATTCAGACCCGTATTCCTATGCTGCTTTAAGCCTCTGTAAGGGTTTACAAGGTGCGTTTGGCTTTCAAGGATGGGAATATTTTATCAGCCCGGTGCAGAATTACACCGCAAGCGCAGAAAGCGCACACATCATCCGGCGCAGAACCAGCAACAACCTGAAGCTCAATTCAACCTCTAGGTGCGCAGTGGACAGCGACATCAGTCTCCAGCTTGCACAATCATTGGAGAAATACAAGCATCTGAGAGATTACAGCAATGTGACAGAAACGATGCTGAAGAGAATGGGGAGAACTAAAAGATTCGCATCCGTGCCCAGGTACGTGGAGACGCTTGTGGTGGCGGACGAGTCCATGGCCCAGTTCCATGGAGATGACCTAAAACATTACCTCCTGACTCTGATGTCAGTGGCTGCGAAGCTCTACAGACACCCCAGTATCCTCAACTCCATCAGCATAACAGTGGTTAAGATCGTGATAATAACTGAGGAGGACAAAGGACCCAAGGTGTCCGGGAACGCTGCCATGACGCTGCGAAACTTTTGCACCTGGCAAAAGAAGATGAACAAGAACAACGACAAGCATCCGGACTACTGGGACACGGCAATCCTATTCACCAGACAGGTAAAAAAAAAAAAAAAAAAAAACAGAAAAAAAAGTTTCACACTAAAGGGTTTGTGGTAACATGGGGGAATGTAGTATTTTAGTATGCGTAATTGCGCACAAAAATGCTTGAATCGAATATGTTTCATTGAAATGCACATTTTCGTCTTCATATATTTTTGAATATTAATAAAAATAATCTTACTACAGAACACATTTTTGCCACTTGTGTATTCGAGGAAAACATTAATATGGTAAGATATTAACTTGGTTCTCAGAATGCTGTAGACTTGACATACTTTTCCCAAACCTCTCCTGCAATCACTTAATTTGTGTGCTCTCCAAACACGCTCTCAACCTCTGCTGAACTCGGTGAACATGCACTCAGTGAACATCTACCATCATAGCTTTGACTCTGAGGCAGTGTCACTTAGGGAATCACTTGAGCTTAACAGAGGGAGTCTTGATTGCACTTCATGGATCCTTTGAGGGCAGTTTATGGACTTGGAACCCACCTCTGAGTTTTCTCTGCACTCCCAAATATTTGCAGGATGACACAGGGTCAGTGATGAAGTCATTGCTCACGTTCATTGGCCAGAGTGTAACACACTGATGCATGAAGTGAGTGCTTGGTGGAGCTGAGCCGTTTTGCGATAATTTCAACCTTGAAAACTTGGAAAAAAGTTGACAAATCAAGCTGAGGGATAACTGTAGAGAGATCATGTTTGGATAGTCTACAATCCACAGCCAAATGGTCAACTGCAGATACAATAACAGTCTCAAAACATCCACTCCTTGAGATAAAAACTTAAACATAATATAATAAGGCATCTGATTGCTTTTGGTCAGAGTCGTGACATGACACATGATCCTGCCAGACTTCAAACATATGCTTGTTTTACCTGTAACTTTGCCATATTTAAGAAACTTCAAGCCCTCAGGGATGCATCATTCGGAAGTGTCTTGTTTCTCTCAGCCCTTCCCATTCCTCCTCCAGCTGTGGGCTTTCCAGCCCTGCCCACCAACTTCTCTGCTCCTCATTAAACAGGCCCCTGAAGGGAGAGATGGAGTGTGTGGGGGAGTGAAGGCGGGGAGGAAGAGGGTCTTTGTGCATGTCAGAAAAGTCATTCTCCTCAATGTTTCTGCCCCACCTGCTTGTCCCAAGTCCAGAGGGGCAGCTCTGCACAGCTGCAGTTGACTTGCACTGTTGCTTCTCTGCACACTCTCTACTCTTATTCATTTTCTTTCTCATTCAATCCCTGTATTGCTGCTAAATGCTGATGGACTCCTGCTCTTCCTGTTAAGGCCATGATTCCTCAAACACAGGTACTATTCTCCATAAGAGTATTCCATTCATGACATCAGGGGTGTCACTAGGTTTGTGAATCAAAAGTTCAAAAGCAGACTTGATGTTGTAAATCATCACAAATTTAGATGACCCCATTCAGTTGTACTAGACAGTGAGTCATGTGGTTGTAAATGCTATATAAAGCAGAAAGACACGTCAAAGGACTGTGTTACCGCTAGACTTAACATTATTTTGGATGAGGTAGGTTAGCTGCTTTGGTTGGAGAGCTGACAGACTGTATAAGCAGTTTCTGTATTTCAGAAGCAGACAGAATTAACTGGAGAGAATAATTGTCTGTGACTCTTACCCTTAACATTTTCTCTGGATGGACCATCTGAACTATATGGTCCAAGAAAAACTGCCATAAATAACAATAATTGAACACATATTTGCATATCAGTCTTCAACTATTTATAAACACACATACATGTTCTTATTTGTCATTGCAATCTCCTGCTGCAGTACTACAGAAGAAACCTACAGCTTAGATTATCCTATTTATGCTTCAGTCACTTTTCACTTTCCGCACAACAACAATTAAGCCTTTTTTTAAGATATAATATTGTACTGACTGCCAGAGTGAACTAATGCACACAAGATAACTTCAGGATGATAACATCATCTACAAAAGATTAAGGATCTCAACACGAAAAGGACTAGGTCAGTACATATTCAAGAGCCATAATGCAAATGGACATAACATCACACTTAAAGCTGTCAGCTCTCGTTTTCTTAGAATCTGAATGACGTGTTTCGCCATTGAAGAAGAGTGCATACACATACCCTCCACACACTCAAGGTTCAAGGATGTTACAGTTGCAGGTATCAAACTATCTGTTGCATACATGTCCTCTCATTATGGAGCATTCTGCTCAGCCAGTCAGAGAAGGCATTAAAGGAAATCAGACAGCAGTCTTTCTTTTGTTCCTTCTCAACCTGGTGACTCAAAATTAGTCACTTTAGTCAGTGGTGCTGTTCAGGTTTACCTCAGCTTTCAGTGGGCATTCAAGACACATCCATTGTCTGCTGTTTACAGCCCACAGAGTAATTTGTTGGTTTTATGAAGACCAACTCGGTGTTGTCCACAGGCAAACTGTGGTTTTCTTTAAACTTCCAGCCAGGATGATTTTTTTTGTGCAAAGAATGTTTATTCAGTTCATTAAGTTACACAGAAAGCTCATTGTGAACAGCGATTGTGTAAAAAAAAAAACTAACTGTAAATCTGATGTATTTATGTTTCCCCTGGGAGAGAGGGGGTGGTTTTACTTTAACTCACAGCATGTTAATTTTCACTTACATCACAGGTAATGGGTTGGGAAAGAGAGTGCACCTACATTGTCAAGACATTGTCTCACTGCTTTATCAGACCTTTTTTCCACTTCTCATGGTTTTTAATTGAGAAGGTACAAAGTGAAACTCCTAGCAACACGATGGTTTAAATGTTGCAGCCAAAACACAGACTGTCATAAGCCAGATGGTATTCACATGCACCAAACTGTGTACACAAAATTAAGTAGAAATGTAATTGGCTGAGATAACTCACATATTGTTTTTAAATTGCACAAACACATAAAAATGTTAAGATAGATGACAGATGTGGGAAGTAGGTCAAAGCAAAGTATAAACTCATTGACACGGCTGTTTCTTCTCTCCTGTCCGTCCTACACTTTTTTATTTTCTGCTCCTAAATGGACCAAACTTTCAGATGTCGTCTGCACATGAGAACATCTGGACTAGATTTGCACTGGCCAACAATTGCGGTTCTGCGGTTTATTCTAGGAATGATTTGTCACAGGACTCGAGGTCTTCACTTGGCACAGAATTTTTTAGTGTACATATAGTACAGCACAGGATTTTCGGGGCAGTGTGACGTAAACCAGTGCTGTGCTTTATCTGTTTTAGCTGCCGGCCGCTGGTTTTCCTGTGTTTCTCGGTATGTAGAGATGGAGCTGTTTATGGGCCAGGCAGATGGGCGGTTCCCTGTGGCGGTGACCGCTGATGTTGTCCTGTGATTAGGAGGTTCAGTTCCAAATGGATACTCTCTAAGATTAGGTTTTAAACCCATGTGGCGGAGAAATAGGTCATCTGGAAACTCTGCTCTGGTTGAGCTGTGGAAATGTTGTGATGAGGATGGTTGCCTTACGTCATAGGAGACGGTGCTCTAAACACTTGCGCCCACTTATGACACCTCAAAACTGAGTGGTGGAAATCCTTGTTAACACGAATGACTCTTTCTGTTTTTATTCAACAGTTCTGGCCATTGTTTTCAATAGCATTGTAGTTCCAAGTTAAATGCTGAGGTCTTGGAACAAGGTGACACCACATGAAATAAGTCATGGCTAGAAACAGGCAAGGTCAAATTGTCAGACAGTGGACAAGTTTCCAAACCAACTCCTCACTGTCCAAACTGTCCGTTGTACTTACAATACAACCATAGTTCTGGAGAGCTTTGGCTAACATTTACGTCAAAGTACGTCATTTCTGTAATCCAGCAGGACAATCCAACCATAAAGATCAACTTTTCAGGTCACACTAGGACTGGTCTCATTTTTAAATGATCGGAAATAACTGTCTGGACCGACATTATCACATAAGAGAGTCTGATGCTGTAATATCTGTAACACCAAATGACCCCAAGTTACAACACTGATGATGTCTTCCAGTGCATCTTCGTATGTTGCAACAGGATTACTATGTCAACATAACAGATGGATATGACATCCACGGTTTACACAAAATTCCACTGAAATTGTAGCAAGCCGAAGTTCTTTTGAGTTTCCTGATATGTTTTTTTCCTTTTGTTTTGATCATAGGCTGTATAAAAAGGTAGACAGCACAACAACTCTCCAAAAGTGAAGCCCAAACATGTTTAGCTCCACCTAGCGACTGACTGCAGTAGATGTGTCATGGGTCAAACATAATATGTCATCAGCACCTGTCACAGGAGTTTTTGGTTTCATTTGTTTAGGTCAGGAGGATATGGTTGGGTATTTTCCAAATTTATTAACAGTCTATGGTTTTCATAAGTAATAATGAAATGGCTTTTTTTCCCCAGGATCTGTGTGGAGCATCCACCTGTGACACCCTTGGCATGGCAGATGTCGGCACCATGTGTGACCCCAAAAGGAGCTGCTCTGTGATCGAAGATGATGGCCTCCCCTCAGCCTTCACCACTGCTCATGAACTTGGTGAGCAACATCATTTATCAATCAAAAACATTATGTTTCCTGTGGTTTTGGTGCATATACCAATTTGTCAACAAAACTATATTGTGTCTTGAATTTGTGAAAGAAATCTGACCTCCCACCCCCCCCCCCCCTGTTGACAGGACACGTGTTCAACATGCCCCATGACAACGTGAAGGCCTGTGAAGATGTGTTTGGCAAACTGCAGGACAACCACATGATGTCTCCCACTCTGATTCAGATCAACCGCACCAGCCCTGGTCTCCCTGCAGTGCTGCCATCATCACGGAATTCCTGGACAGCGGGCACGGTGAGTTTCCATGACCTCTGACTCTCATGTTTGACTGCAAACAGCCTCAAAGTGTGTTTGAAGAGGTGAGAAGGGCGAGTACTGCTACATATGTGATAAAAAGTCAGGTTGTTTCAAGTGTGTTGTGGCACCAGAAGGAGCTGTGTTTCAAAAAGAGACTCAAATGATGTAGCTAAAAACAACATTATAAGGTGATAATAATCTGGGTCTGCAGAGTTAGAAAAAGAAAGTGGCCCCAATTCTCATCCCTGTTTAAAGCAAGCCGCTCAAGGCTTCATTAGCTGCCTGTTCTGTTCCATAAATCACCTCCATCCTTAACAAACTGCACTAGCATTGCGTTGGGTAGTTTAAAAGCCAGGACTTCATCTTAGTTTTTCTTCTGTTAAAAATTTCACATTTCATCAAAACGTGACTTTTATTCAGTTGTTGAAAAGCAGCTCTTCTTCTGACTTTTTCTGTTTTTACTTAATTTTCCTGTGTTGTCAACATCTTGGGTTTCAATATGACTTCAATCATTCGAGGCAAACACAAAGTAAAAGCATAATTTAATTTCAGTATCCATCTGTAATTCGAATGTGGCGTCTGCCTACCCTTCTTCAGTGCTGTGGTCATAGACAGGACTTACAAATGCCAAAGAGAAATGTATTTGGTTGGATGCGGATTGTTTGCCAAGCAGGCCAAACCACAGGACTTGGCCTTGGAGCAATGCTAAACGTTTGTTTTAAAATTGCCTCCACATCTGTCCCAAATTAGAGGGCTTGTTCAAGGGAGAGTCACCACAACGGTTTGGACAGCGAGGTGTATCTGCCCAGTGATTCCCATGCAGGTTTGCTCCAAATAGACAAACCCTTTTGCTACTTTGTGAGTCCATTTCAGAGACGGTCTTAAACAAAGGAACACAAACTGGAGACGAAAAGGAACAATTTGGACTTGACAGGGAGTGATTTCTTACAATGTTGGAACTTGGTTTCTCCAGGCTGCCTGTCATAAATCTAAACTTCAAAAAGCAGTGGGGAGAAAAAAAACATGTTGCCACATGTTTGAGGCAGTTTTCACGAAGGGCTTCGTCCACAATCATTTGTAACCTGTTCCTGTCTCCACACACATACACACATGCACAAGATGCCAGCTATTGTTTTCTATAATTGCTCTTTGGAGAAAGAACAGAAAGGAAGAGGTGGAGTTCAGCTGTTTCAGTGAATTGTTTACATTCTGTACAATCAGTTAATCTGTGCGTTTCATCTGCCAAATTTGCAGTGAAATGAGAGGAAACTAATTTGCCAACACTTACAGCCCATTCACTAACTGCCCTATTATGTGTTGTGGATTCACTGCAACACAAATGCCATAATAAAGAAATTAAGAGAACCCTTTTTTCCCCCAGTGTGAATGACTCTGTGGATGCATAAATTCCCCATAAGGGTGAGAAGAAGCACTGCTTGTTTTGAGTGATAAAAACCTCCACCTGGAAACTTTCTCATCCAACAACATTGATCTTTTATGTTTCCAAGCACCTGTCAAACTCCACCCATTACTAGCCTGTTCCAGGAAAGGTTTCTGTGCCCCATTTTTTGTAAATGGAGTCCATGCAGTTGACCTTTGCACTGCAGGCTAGCTGCAGGTCAAGAGTTGGAAGCTAAGGTTTTATGCTCATAACAAAAACTAAAAGATTAATCTCATGCAGCTTTGTCTTTACAAGTCAAACAAAAGCTGTGGGTTTTGGAGTATAGTTTGAGGATCGGATAAGAGTGGGTGGCTGTGTGTGGGGAGCTTTTGTTATTTTCTCTGCTTATGTTTGTGTGTATAAATCTGTGTGTGGTATGTGGCATACACTGCATGCACTGCATCAAGTTGTGGTTTCCCTTGAAAGAACCAAAATCACAAGGGCAATAGTTGCAAACTACCCCAAACCCACATTGCCACCCACCCACAACACATTCACACACATTCACATACATTTAATGACAAGGTCAGTCAAGATTTTTTTACAATTCTGTTTTATTATTTTGTAAACACATTTCAGCTTTCATCATTAATCATGGGTTTTAAGTGCTCATAGATGTTAAAGAGAAGCCTTAAAACCATAGACTGTATAAAATATGGACTTAGTATCCGTGACGTCACCCATCTGTTCCTGAACGCTGCCAATCGACGGCGGCAGCCATATTGGAAATGCGGAACTCAACCAGTCAAAGTGTGACGTAAAGAGGCAGAGTTTGAGCCTCCTAGCCAACAGCTATGTGTTCCGGACCGGGAGTCAAGTCAGTCATGTCCTTATTTGGGCAAAAACTCGTAATCTTAATATCTTCTGAACCGTCACGTCAGAAAAAAATTCACCCCCCATACAGTGTGTCGATAGAGAAATGAGCCACTGTAGCTAAGCCATTTTTTGAACCAGTCTGTAAACATGTTTATTAATGCTGTAAAGATTTTCTTTTTTGAATTGGTGTCTATGTGGTGTCCGGTGTTTCTGCAGCCAGCCTCGAGCGGATTCTTGATGAATTGCAGTTTATGACACTTCCGCATGAGCTTCTTCCTTTGAGACCGGAGGTTGCCGCTTGCTTACAACCAGAAGACATTAGGTATTGCCTCAATGTATTAAATGGTGTTTCTTCTTCTTCTAGGGGAATGTTTGCTCGATCAGCCTCAGAAACCTTTGGTTCTCCCTGACATCCGGCCGGGTATATCCTACAATGTTGAACGCCAGTGTGAGCTCGCATTCGGAGAAAACTCCAAGCCCTGTCCGTTTATGCAGCCACCATGCGGCCGCCTGTGGTGCACAGGGAAATCCAATGGCCATCTGGTGTGTATGACGCGTCACTTCCCTTGGGCTGATGGCACCCACTGTGGGGATGAACAGGTCTGCGACCGGGGAATATGCTCCAACAAACAGGTCCAAACTGTAAAGGTAAGGACTGAGTTTTGATATCAACACACAGAAGGTTCACATGGTTGTACTTTTTTCAATAATGTACTGCTTTGTACATTTCCAGGTGGACGGCCGTTGGGGAAAGTGGGGCCCATTCGGTTCCTGCTCACGTACATGTGGAGGTGGTGTCCAACTGTCTAAAAGAGAGTGTAACAACCCAGTTCCGTCAAATGGGGGTAAATACTGCCAAGGGGTTCGGGTCAAATACCGCTCCTGCAACTTGAACCATTGCTCTGATACAGGTACGGGACGTTCAAAACAGACAGCTATGTCCAATGACATTTTTCCCCCTAGAGCGTTCCCACCTTTCACCTCCTGTACCCTTCCTCCCTCTTTACCCCATGTGCAGGAAAGACTTATCGTGAGGAGCAGTGTGAGAGCAGCGGACACAGTTTCAACACTAACAGAATTGCTCACTCTGTGGTTTGGGTGCCCAAATACTCTGGAGTGTCCACCAATGACAGGTGTAAACTCATCTGCCGGGCTAATGGCACCGGCTACTTCTACGTCCTGTCACCCAAGGTAAGCCCTTTTACTTAGGAAATATAAAGATCAGTTAAGTGGTCGTCAGATGAGGTGTGACTTTGAGACATGAAGTTGAAAATACGGCAGGTTCATCTGGGAGAACATGAATTTATGTCAGCCAGCTGCATTGGGACTAAGTGCAGAGTGTGAGGGAAGGAATGAAGGAGAGGTGGAGGACGGTTTAGCTCATTCAGATAACGGTGTGGAGTGAGCTTTAGCAGCAGTGAAGCAGAATTCACACTTCACTCCATCATAGCAGCTTAGGAGGAGTTGATAAGAGCACTCAGGGGACACGTAGCTCTGAATCACATAGCAGCTGGGTGTCTTAACCACAGAGTGATGAACCAAAAAATGAGTCTACAGTTCTGCCTTTGGGAAGTTGAGTGAAATATTTTGAGCTTGAGTTTATGATACGTCTCGGCCGCACTTGTCAAAGTAGATGACTGTTGGTCCAGTCATGCTCAAGTCATCTGATAAAGGAGGTTGTTCTCGCCACTGCTGCTACATGCTTGCTCATGATGTATTTAGTTTGGTATCTGTAAATGATGTTATAAAGATAAAGGTCAATACAGAAAGTTGAACATCGTCTGTGTCAGAGATTTCACAACTAGATGAAGTGACTTTGTCCATCATGTATTTGCAGATCAGTGATGTGGTTGGTTGTGTTGAAAGTCACACTTAAGATACCCCCAGGACATAAAATGAACTTTTTACCTCATCTGCCATTGGCAAGTGACCTCCAAAAATGTACTGGCCAAAAATATTTTTCACCAGCCAAATAAAAACGTAGTGACATTACTCCATTTAGCTGTGTGTGCCTCTTCTTGAGCGTCTCCTGCCTCTTTGTTCGTCCTTTTTGTTTGCGGTGGCTTCATGCTTGGAATGTGTTGCCACATCTTCCTTGAAATGCTCTTCCCGCTGTGCTTCTTCAAGCAAAGGGAATGAATAGAACTCCAGTAGCTGACATCACGTTGTTCACGACATACCAAATCACAACACAAGTACAGCGTGCCGCGAGGGTCAAAATAGCATGACAGTCGGCAGAAATGGGTGAAAGTATGAAAACAAAACTTCACATGCAATACAAAATTTTCCATCGGCCACTGGTGGGTGTGTGTTTTTGTTTTACACGCCAAACTAACTTTTTACCCGGCATTGGCGCTTGGTGGGTGTTAATTTTACGCCCTGGATACCCCTCTCCACAGAATATACTGCATCTTGAATCATCCTGGTATCTGATGGGTTCACTGAGTATCATTTATTTATCTGAATGACTGATGTATGGGGGACAATTTCAAAGTTTATTTTGCCTTCATGCCTCTCAATTTAGAAATAAATAACTGTGTTTTTGAGTTATGGGACTGTCATTGAATACATTGTGTAGTAGAAACATCTCCGCAGTGAGAAATGCCGCAGACTCAATCAAAATGACTGTTGTTTGGACTGCAGTGGGTTTTGGATGATCTTTAACCTCCTTGTGCCAAGTATAGTGTATAAACTAGTATACTGTATAAACAGAATGGTGATTAAAGGGCAAGCTTCTTTGTACTCTTCAGGTTGTGGATGGGACTCCGTGTTCCCCAGACTCCACAGGAGTGTGCGTCCAAGGGAAGTGCATCAAGGCCGGCTGTGATGGAAAAATTGGCTCCAACAAAAAGTTTGATAAGTGTGGAATCTGTGGAGGAGATAACAAAGGCTGCAAGAAAGTGTCAGGACTCTTCACGAAGCCTGAGTGAGTAAAATTTGCATTGTGATGAAACTATTACTTATTGCTTTATTTGATTCCAACGTTTGAAAACATGATCGAATTATTAGCTTCACTCCGAGCTCTCATTGACTGTAATATGTTTTGATTTTCAGGCATGGCTACAACTTTGTGGCCATGTTGCCAGTAGGCTCAGCCAACATAGACATCCGTCAGCGAGGCTACAAGGGAATGACGGGGGATGACAACTACTTGGCAGTGAAGAACAGTGAGGGCCATTACCTGCTCAATGGGAACTACATTGTGTCAGCTGGGGAGAGGGACATCATCGTAAAGAACAGCCTGCTGCGCTACAGTGGCACAGCGGGACACACAGAGACCATACAGGCTGTGAAGCCTTTGGGAGAAGTCCTGACTGTGGAGGTGCTATGTGCAGGCCAGATGACACCTCCTCGCATCCGCTACTCCTTCTACCTCGCCCGTCAAACCAAAGAAGACAAGACTCTGAAGAAGGAGAGTGTGAATTCCCATAACAGTGTCCTGGCTGAGGATGGTGTCAAAGAGAAGCAAGATGACATGCTGAAGAAGTCATACAGCAAGGTGGATCCTGTTCTTGGCAAATGGATATCTTCAAATTGGGACAGGTGCTCTGTGACCTGCGGCACTGGGATCCAGAGGAGGATGGTGCAGTGTCTGACACCGGACGGTAAGCCAGGGCTGGACTGTGACTCTTCTCAAAGACCCCCTGCCACCAGGGTTTGTGGAGACCCATGTCCTGAGTGGTTTACTGGGCAGTGGTCACCTTGTTCCCGAAGCTGTGGGAAGGGCTTCAAGAGACGGCCATTGAACTGCAAAACCACAAAGGGACATCTTCTCCCCAGAGACCACTGCACTGGCTTGCGTAAGCCACAGGAGCTGGACTTCTGTAACCTAAGCCCTTGCTAGTGACTTAAACCTACAGACTAAAAAATCGTTGTTTTATTTCAGTGGACTGAATTACATCCACCTGCAAATATCAAACAAACCTATGTCTGCAAGGTGCGGGGTTTCCACCTGCATCATGGGAAAATTGCTCAGAGGAACTACAAGAATATCTGATGCAGAGTGAAAGCTGCAGGATAAATGCTGGAAGATATTTCTCACTGCCATTACTCTGACTTCATAAGATGCTGTCCAGGCCTTGCTCTGATTGCAAATTAACAAATCAGACAGTCAAATTACATTTTTACTAAATTCTTTCTACCTTCAGTATACAGAATTCCCATTTGCAAGCAATTAATCCAGTTTATCCTTGAAGTCTGGAACCCATTTCAAGTCATAATATTTGAAAAGCAGGTTTGAAAGTTTTGATTCAGGCTTGCAAAAGTCTCTATATAGCCTCCTGGTGGTCCAAAAAAAGCAAACATACCAGCATTGACATGCATAACATTTTACAAAATGGACCAAAAGGTAATGCTCATGGGCTGCTCAACACTTTACAGAGAAGGACAATACGCTCATGGCTCAACAAAATCTTACTTATCCATGATTTTTCTAGAGATGTGCTGATATGATTATACCCTTTTAAATGTCAATCCTGATGTCTGGACTGGAGTAGCAATCAATACCAGGTGCTGCTAATCATCCAAGTGCAAAATAAAAAGTCAATATAAGGTGGAAAAGCACAGATTCCTTATATTTTGCTCTCTGTGATTACTCTTTAAGCACTTCCACTACCACGATATCAGAATTGGAGCAACTCCAGATTTTTCAGGGAGCCTTTCCAAAGATTAAAAGTGATTCAATAAAGAAAAGTTCAGATCATTATATGCTGCAGAGATTAGATCAGACTTAGCTAGTATTTGTCCTCTAAAGCTAACAAAAACTCATCTGCTTAGTAGACTCTGATTGTCTGCAGAGCCAACTCAGCCCCTGTGATGGAAACAGTTAAAACTAGATCTAAAGTCACACTGGTCCCTTTCAGGACAGATCTGCCTAAATGAAGCAGAACAGGAAACAATGGCCAGTGGTTTTTCTCCCTGTCAGCTCGTGGCTGCCAGCTCGGTGACTTCATCAGGCCGCACCAAACATTGTACAGCTCATCATATGGACTCACACACTCACACATGTAGACACAAGTGTTCAATTCTTGCCTCATGTGTGCAGCATGTTTGATTGCCTCCCTCACTTCCTTTATTATGTGACCACAGCGATGGTTCTCTCAGTTCATAATGTTCCACCATGTTAAGTCATGCCTGTCTGGCACAGTTATAACAGATAATTTATTATCAATGAAATAATAAAGCCGAGAGGGAGGAAAATCTGGCAGGTCTTCTGTTACGCTGTACAGACGAGTGTTTTCCTGGATCTCCTTGTTCATGGCCCGGCAGCCTGAGCCAAGCTGTTCTCTCTACACACTTGATGAAATCCTGTAATCCATTATATTCTTGTTTTGTTTCTTAAAGAGGCCACATTGTCCAGTCAAACCTTCAACTAAACGATGGATCGTATGTTAGTTGGACTATCACTTTCTTTTTTATTTTTTTATTCTATCTGCTTTTGCACTTTGTACAGCAAAAGAAACGTATGACCTGCATGGACTGTACTGTATACTATGTATACATTTATTCAGCTCTGTGCAAAATCTGTAAATACTTTTTTAATCTTTTTTTTTTTACACAGGCATTTGTAGGCCTAATTGTCTTTGACTTAAATATATTTATTCAAAAATAAAGACATCAGTGGAAAGTTACAACTTGTGTTTCATTCTTTCTTGTCCTAAGTCTGTGGAACGCTTTAACTCAAGTGCAGATGAACTTCTCATGTCTACAACAGAACAGGTGAGTGGTCACAACAACAGCGACTGTACAACTACTCCAATGAGAATCAATGGCAGATCATGCAGTTCTATTATAAGTAACACTCAAAGGCAGTTATAGATTTATACTATGATTGTTTTCATAATAACTTAGGCACAATAATTACAGAACTACATGATTTTAGATAAACTGTGAAATTCTAGTCCTGTTAGCATCAAAGCTCCTAAGGATTTTTATTTGACCATTCCAAGCAAGGGGAGCAAACAACCCAGACCAGGAAAATAGGGTTCTAAGAGCTTCTTTGACTCTGACTGACGAGCACTAGCCCAAACAACTGTTGTGCAAGGGGTTAGCTTGCAAACTATAGTAGCTCATCAATTAGCCCAGCCAGTGGCCTGTACCCCAACAAGCTTTCACTGATCAGACATGAGTCATTTCTTGCTGTGACCAGTCCACCAACTTTTCTAATGATGTGAAATCTGAACAACAAAACTACAAAAGTTAAAATCTTCATATTTAGAATAAGCCTTTTTTTAAAACTCAGAATTAAAACAGACTTCAAAAGACTTTAGACTTTATTGTCCGCTTGGGAAAATTATTTTCCACAGCACCTTTCTGCATTTCCACAGACATAGACAAACACAAGAACATACACTGAAATAAGAAGTAATATATCGACAAAACATAAAGCAAATCCAGCCTGATACATTGCTTTTTCACATAAAACCTGTTCTGTAAGGGTGTGCTGACATTGGAAAAAGATAATTTAAATCCTTAAACTGAATCATTTCTGAGCCATCTAAGGTATTGCAATTTCTGAGCCTAAACAAGTAAGGCCGGGAATAAAAAATTGAGAGCCTTTTCTTAGTTCAAGTAATTCAAAATTATTCCAAATAATGTATAGTACTTACTGGGGGTGGGACAGGATATTGATACAACAATATATCATTATTCAGCATTGACTCCTTGTGCAATTCAATTTTCTTTTTGCTGGCGCCAAATAAAGATATTTGAATTGAAAAGTAACAGCTATGAACAGATTTCCCCTCCAGTTTGACTCACTGCATCACTACTTCGCGAATCCTCCTGGTGGCGCTAGTGACATTAATCCTTCACTTTACCTTTTTTTAAGGACATTTTCTATACATTAGTTATTTGTAGTATATCATTCCAATTGTCTTTTAATTGATAAATGATCATAGAAGCCCTGTTTTCATAGTATAATTGTTATTATGGGTCATTTGTATCATATACTATGATATTGAATGGTAACGCATCTTATGCAGTCATATACTGTTTTGTCCTGTCATAACGAAATGTAATGTAACTAACGTTACTAATATCACTAATATATTGAATTGAATTTTAACATATATCGCATTGCAACTTAACGTGATGTAATGTAACGCATCACAACGTAACACAACATATCATATCGTACCATATTGTATTGTATTGTATTGTTTTGTATTGTTTTGTATTGTTTTGTATTGTATTGTAATGTATGGTATTGTATTGTACTTTATCGTAATGCGTTGTATTGTATTGAATTGTATTGTATTGTTGTATTGTATTGTATTGTGGTGTATTGTATTGTATCGTAATGTATCGTATTGTTTTGTATTGGATTGTATCATAATGCATTGTATTGTATTGTATTGTATTGTATCGTATCGTAATGTATCGTATTGTATTGTATCGTATCGTAATGTATTGTATTGTATCCTAATGTATCATAGTGTTTTTGTATTGTATGTATCGTATTGTATTGTAATGTATTGTTTTGTATTGTTTTGTATTGTATTGTAATGTATGGTATTGTATTGTACTTTATCGTAATGCGTTGTATTGTATTGAATTGTATTGTATTGTTGTATTGTATTGTATTGTGGTGTATTGTATTGTATCGTAATGTATCGTATTGTTTTGTATTGGATTGTATCATAATGCATTGTATTGTATTGTATTGTATTGTATCGTATTGTATTGTATTGTATTATATTGTATTGTATTGCATTGTATTGTATCATATGTTACTCTGCGATTCTCACCCATTCTAGAGAGAGAAACTGCTCCATGATGGGCAAATAATAGCAAAATCAGCATTAATAATAAGCATTAGAAAGAGTAGTACTAAGAGAGTGTTCACTGTAAAACATGTTCCAGTACATATGACAATGTGCTTCGCTCTCTTTTATCTCTCTAATGTCTGGACTTCTGTTCTCTAAAACATCAGGCCATCACATCTGCAGCGTCAGTGAATCTAAAGGTAAGCTGGGTGGCCAGCATGCCTTGTAGCAGCTCACTGTAGCTTGTAAACTCCCCTCTGCTGTGCCTTTATTTCACGCTCAACATTTCAGACATGCAACTACAGCTATTTTCCGCCGGTTGACGTGGACTCATTTTGTCTGTCTGTGTCCATGACCAGTCCAAGAATGCAGCTGTGTGTGAGAGGGTGGAAATTTTGCGATTTTGACACCATGACTCATGCATGTCTGGGGACTTGGAGAAAAAGGTCAGAGCCTAGCACGGGAGGTCTTATGTCAGACATTTTTAAAAGTTTTTGTAAAAGAAGTAATACGTCAAAAAGGCTGAATACACTGACCTACATATGTGCAGATAGAGAAAATACTGGAGGAGAGCCAATGGAAATGTTTATTCTTTCCCCCTAGTTGCCTCTTGCCTGGGTTTATGGTCATATCTTGTTGCAGGTTTGAAGGCTTGTTGTGCCGGACTTCTTATCAAAAGATAGTTTGGCTTTACCAGCTTTTCTAAAGTGAAGTTTTTGAATTAAAACAATAAACCTCATGCACTCAGAGGTTTATGTTATACTTGAACTTAGCTTCAAGGATTATGGGTTTCGGTCTTTTAAACAGTGATCAGTTTATGTAGCTTAAAATACTTCCACTGTTCTGAAATTACTTTGGTAGAATAACAGATCATTAGATTCAAGAAATCTCTCACACAGGATGAGTTTGGTGGAATCGGGAACAGAGATTGTGACAAGGCTAAAAGTAGAATCCTAAACTTGAAAAGAAGAATGTTGGACAAAAGGGTTGAAAAAAACTCTTCTTATAGATCGACAAACAGTACAAATCTTTATCAAACTACCCTCTAGCATCCATGCACATCCTTTTTTCTCTCTGCTCCTGGTCTGCTCTGCCACACAGACTGTAATTCTGTGTTTTCCCCAGCATTAAAAAGTATTCCCAAGACATTTTGGTTCAACCTCAAAATAAAGTGGTGAAGGTAATTTGGCTTGACTGATGACTTGTTTACAACCTATCTGATCATTTAGCTGCTTTTGTTTGTTCAAAGAATTCCCAGAACTCAAAAATTGCTTCGGTAGGTATGTTAGTGTTTATAGCTAGAACTAATCAAATAAGAGCCGTGTTTTATTAAAGCAGAGCTATCATTTCTTCTTTATTCTGGGTCCAGAACAAATCTCACCAATAAACAAATAGACAAAAGTTGAATGTTCTTTATTTCATTTCGGCAAAAAGAAGCTCTTCTTCATTCACCACTGCTGCAAAAGATTAAAACTGAGCCACAGTCTTAACTAGCTAGAGGAGCCAGCAGCGCATCATTACATTACCACTAAAAAACCCAACATAACTCCACATTCTTTTGCTTCTTTTTTATAGTCCCCCTACCAAGGAAAGGCTTACCCCTAATTACTTAAACCATTATAGACCCAAGGGTTCCTGTTAGCAATTAGGACAAGAAGCCCAGTGATATCTCATCTATGCGGTGTCTTCTGTCTGATATGCAGCAGATTTTGTTTTTGCAGTATTTGCTGAGTCAGATGGACTGCATGCCACAGCCCATTTTAAAGATATCCATTCTAAGAGAAAAGCTTTGCACACAGCCCATGTGATTCTGAATGGGTAAATGGACAGGCTCAGTAAACAAGAGCTCATTAATGCACATCTCTGAGGAGGTCTGCTGACTGCAGCAGGAACAAAATTCGTCTGAAAAACAACAGTGATGACAGATCCACAGCTGTCTGCTGCCGATGGAAACTATTCCAATGATTCAGCTGAGAGTGGCTGATTTAAACTTCATGCATCTTTATCTGACACGTTCTGGTTTATCATGGGGTTTTAGCATTTGTTGGCCACAAAACTTTGTCAGCAAGCTATTGTCCAAACACATAATTTAGTCCTCTGTGGCATTTTTGACTTTGTACCTTCCATAAGGAAAAGTTAAGGTCAAGAATACTGATACATCTCTCATGTCCATAGTCTAAACCATAGACTGTATAAATAATGGGTGTAGTATCCAGGATGTCACCTATCTGTTCCTGAGCGCTGTTTTGAAGCCAATCGACCGCGGCAGCCATAGTGGAAATGCGGAACTCAACCAGGCATAGTGTGACGTAAAGAGGCAGAGTTTGAGCCTCCTAGCCAACAGCTATGTGTTCCCGACCGGGAGTCAAGTCATCCATGTCCTTATTTGGGCAAAAACTCGTAATCTTAATATCTTCTGAACCGTTGCGTTAGAAAAAAATTCACCCCCTGTACAGTGTGAGCCGATAGAGAGATTAGCTACGTAGAGCCAAGCCGTTTTTTGAACCAGGCTATAAACATGTTTATTAATGCTGCAAAGATCGTCTTTTTTGAATTGGTGTCTATGTGGTTTCCGTTGTTTCTGCAGCCAGCCTCAAGCGGATTCTCGATGTATTGCAGTTTATAACACTTCCACATGGGCTTCATAGTTTGAGATCAGAGGTTGCCACTTGGTCTAAACTCAAAGCTACCACAGGCTAACCTAGCTTCGCCAAAGATTGGTAACAACTCACTGCTTTATCCAAAAGTAACTAAAACTACTCTGTTACACTGTTCAGGAATTAGTTGGTCCTTGAAAAAATCTAGCACGTTATCAGAGCTTGTAGACTATAAACATTAAATTCTGCATTAAAAGGAAAAAGCTTAGTAACCCTTAAAAGAGCCAAACTGGCATTTTGAACTTGCTGCCTTTGTTCCAAGCTAGGTTAGCCTGCTGCTGAATTTAGGCAAATACAAATTCACTGCTAAAATCTTTCAGTATTACTTTACAAGATGTATCATGTATTATAATCATAGACTGTAAAAAATATGGACGTAGTATCCGTGACGTCACCCATCTGTTCCTGAGAGCTGTTTTGAAGCAAATCGACGGCAGCAGCCATATTGGTAATGCGGAACTCAACTAGGCAGAGTGTGACGTAGTGTGAGTCTCTCAGCCAATGGCTGTGTGTTCCCGACCAGGAGTCACGTCAGTCATGTCCTTATTTGGGCAAAACTCATAATCTTAATATCTTCTTAACCGTCATGTTAGAAAAAAAATTCACCCCCGTACAGTGTGTGCCATTGGAGAGATTAGCGTTGTAGGGCCAAGCCGTTTTTTGAACCAGGCTGTAAACATGTTTATTAATGCTGCAAAGATCGTCTTTTTCCCATTCATATCTATGTGGTTTCCGGTGTTTCTGCAGCCAGCCTCAAGCAGATTTTCGATGTATTGCAGTTTATATCACTTCCGCATTGGCTTCATCGTTTGAGACCGGAGTTTGCCGCTTGATTATAATACAAAAGAATGTCTCAATCTCAGATGTTAGCAGGATGCTTGTAGCTAACATTTACACCAAAATATTCACATAGACTCCTAGCTTCTGTTGGGTGGAAGGAAATAAATATCTGATTAAGATTGACCACTTTTTATTTTGATTAACATGTGAAAGGCAGTCTATTTTTAAAACCCTGCCTGCTCTAGCTCTCATACAAATGAAATAAGGGTACAAAACATTCTTTATTGGTTGTAACTTTAAGCTTGAATCAATCATTCCAAAAACAACTTTCACTCAGAGCAAGTTTTCATTAAAAATCTGTAGGATATTGACAGGTTAGGATGGACATTATGATAAATAAGAGGATGTTTTAGGATGATAAATTAGGAAAGATAAATTATTCTCATCTCTCCTGCACTTTACAAAAAGGGAAACTGGAGGGGGTAAGGGAATATTTAGAGAAAAGTTCTACAGAAAAAGGAAGTATAGGGAGCATGTACTTTTATAAACACTGTTACAGTCTGGAGTTTGAAGATCCACTCTGTCAAATAAAAAATGTTGTGTTATTCAAGATCACTACAAAGATATGTTCCCACAACTCATAACTTGGCAGAAAAGTATCAGGATGCCTCTAAGGATACAGAATTACAATAACACTTGACTTTGATAAATCAGTGTGATTACAGCATCTGGCTCAGCTCCAAAACTAACAAAAATAGTTTGGTCACATGTCACTGTTATGGTCACCTTTGACCTTGCTTGAGGTGAAACCTAAAGGAGTATAAATTGGAAGTGATGATAACACAAATTCTGATTTTTGCTTATCATTTTCTTCATTGTGTATTTTAAAAGTTGTGTTTGAAGGTTTTTAGACACATTCCTAGAATATTGTTTTTAATCTCTCCTGGTGAAACACACAAAGCAAAGAATGGATAGATAACAGCTGTCATTTTGGAGTTTGTTAGAGAACTGAACAATGATAACCCATCACCACAGTGTAAGTTGTTTTGTGTTTGGTGTGTCTGTGTAAAAAATGTGTCATTATGAACGTTCCTCTGGTCAGAGCTGAACATTTTAAACCTGGGAGCATTTAAAACGAATACTGGCTACTTTCGAGGCTCCACTTGTGGAAAGCTTAGAAATAGGCTGTATGATGCATATATGTTATTGAATATGTTGATGAAATTAGGACAGGGAAAGTACCAGAAACTACAGAAAACAACAGCCTCCTACGTATTCCCTGTGATGCTGACTGGTGTTTTACACAATCCATAATGGTACCAGTACCAAGATAACAAGAGTAGCAACTTCACCTTCCATAGAAATGTAATCTTAAGCTGCGTGCTTCATTGGATGTTGAGTGACAGCAGAAAACATTTCTAATTGCAGAAGGAGAAAACTAAAGACTGTTGACATGACAGACTTCTGGCTGTTATTAGTCTGTGGTATATGCAGTTTGAAGGTTCGTGGAAAGAAATTGAAAAAAATGATGAATCAAGATGGCACTTATGTTCTCCAGCTTTATCTTCCAGGCTGCAAAACTGGAGGGAGAAAGTAGCTCAAGCTTTCTTTTTTATATAAAAGTTACCAGAGACAGAAAAAAGCAACAACTCTTTGCCTCCATTGGACAAAGGTCATTATCAATAGAAGTTTTCTAATTTATTAAATGGAATGCTAAATAGACTGTGTTTATATACAGCTTTTTCTGGTCTTCTGACAACATACAGCACCTTTACATCCGATTTATCCATTCACACCACAGTTATACACTGATGGCAGAGGCTGCTAATCAGTATTAACTATTACTATCAATTTGGGGTTAAATGTCTTGCCTAAGGACATTTTGGGGGCTGGACCTGGAATCAAACCCCCAACCTTTTGATTGATAGGTGACCGATTTTACCACAGAGCCACATCTGCTGAGTGTCAGACAACTTTCCTTTCCTTTCTTTCTTTCTTTCTTTCTTTCTTTCTTTCTTTCTTTCTTTCTTTCTTTCTTTCTTTCTTTCTTTCTTTTTTCTGCCTGATGTGACCCCTCATAATTGGTTGCATATGTTAAAAAGGTTATTTTTTTAGAAGCCATCAGTTTAGAAAAGACAATCATTTACTATAAAATATGTAAATATTGTAGTGTAATCTGAAAAAAGAAAGAATAAAGTGAACTGAGTTTATGTTTTTCTGGTTTCTGTCCTGGTTATTATCTCAAGGGTCACAACCCCAAAAGTTTGGAAAGCACCGTTTAGAGGAGAGCTCTGTTAAGCTCTCTCATTCGTCTTTTTGTCATGTTTTTTTCTGCCAGTGCTAATTCACATCATTCACATCTATTTCACATCATAGCTTCTCCAAAAGTTCAAAGGCAGTATACAGTAATCCCTTAATTTAATCCTAAAGCTTTTCATTGTGGAAGCATCTACACGATTTGTTGACTTTTATCAAGCCTAAATGTAAAATCAATAAAATGTCTGAACACTAACAGCAAAGAATGTCTCAACAGAAGCCAGATTTTTCTATGTTGATGATAAGGAAGGTGGAAAAGACAGCACTGGTCTTTTTTGGTCAAAATCAACAGCGCTACCTGTTACCTGAAAAAATGGATGTAAAAATGTTTTGTATGTTGCAGGTAATGAAAATACACTATTGTGGAGAAGATGTGGAAAATCTTTGGCATGTTATGCTGGCCAAGATGGCTACAGACCCTCTCACTGTTTTCAAATGCTTAAGTGACCATGAAGTATTTGAATGTACCCTGCAACTCTTATCATCAGTCCTCCATATGTTCAATGTCTACATCTCATCGGAGCAAAATGTACACAAGATGAACACTTAAACATGACCAATTCTGTCCTTTCGTTCCAGTGAAAGTTGAGTTTACAGGAGTGTTGATGTACTGCGAAGCGTGTGGTCGGTGTATTTGGGCTGAACTGGGAGCTGCTGGAAGCATCCAGTTGGTTTTATACCCTGAATTTTATCTGTTTGTGTCAAGTTGTTTATATTCAACAATAACTCGAGAGCAAGAGGGGTCAGCCAACTGAGCATTGCTTCACTGGAGTCTTATGGGGAGTAATTTAATGTTTCATTTGAGTTGCTCATCCAAAGACTCACCAACGAACGTAAATCTGGGGTTTGATATTCCATTAACTCTAATCAAGAGGTTTTTAGGGTCCCAGAATAAGGAGAGAGATTAAGTAGAACCATGTGTGTCTTTATGAGAGGGTACCCAGAAATAAAAGGGGGGGTTGTTCTGACATTTATTCTTCACACTATAATTTGGATCCCAAAGACAAACCCGATCTGAATGAAAATATGGAATCAATCATGGAGCTGTGATCAAAGTCTCAAAGTGTATACAGAATACTGGTGGAGCGGGTCGGAGCTGCTTTGGCTGCTCATAATCCCAAACATGGATGTTTTGGGTGGTCTGGCTCCTTCGGGTCTTTTGTTTAAACCAAACCCTGAGATATTTTGACTCGCCTATTACATGCCCAGGAACAGTCCAGTTGTGGCAAGCCAGAAAATGACAATGGTTACGATTGTCAGCAAATTAATGCAATCTGTAATTCATCAGGAGCATAAAGGCCAATGCATGTACTATGCATGTACTATGAAACCTTTACCTCTTCAGGCTATGCATGTACATGCTTAGCCTGAAGAGGTAAAGGTTTCATTGTTGACTTTATTTTTGCATTGTCGCTGTCAGTCTTTGGCTGTCTGTTTTTTCTGGTTTCAGCAGGGAATGCCAATGATGCTAGCAAGCGGCAAACTCCGGTCTCAAAATATGAAGCCCATGTGGAAGTGCTATAAACTGCAATACATAGAGGATCCACTTGAGGCTGGCTGCAGAAACATCGAAAACCACATACACACCAATTCAAAAAAGACGATCTTTGCAGCATTAATAAACATGTTTACAGCCTGGTTCAAAAAACGGCATGGCTCTACGTAGCTAATCTCTCTATCGGCACACACTGAACGGCATGGCTCTACGTAGCTAATCTCTCTATCGGCACACACTGTACGGGGGGTGAATTTTTTCCTAACGCGACGGTTCAGAAGATATTAAGATTACGAGTTTTTGCCCAAATAAGGACATGACTGACTTGACTCCCGGTCGGGAACACATTGGCTAAGAGGCTCAAACTCCGCCCCTTTACGTCACACTGCCTGGTTGAGTTCCGCATTTCCAATATGGCTGCCGCTGTCGATTGGCTTCAAAGCAGCCCTCAGGAACAGATGGTACACGTCACGGATTCTACGTCCATATTTTATACAGTCTATGGATGCTAGCCGTTCATTTATGGCAAACAAGTACTACACCTTTAATTTCTTCAGCACAAAAAGTGAAGTCCATTCAGTAGAATTAATTTGGATTTCCACTCCACCAGTCCCCGAAACTTCTCCTGGGCTGAACATCTTGAAGAAAAAACCAAGAGGGTGAACTCATTTGTCACTATGAGCCTATAAAACAGTGTTAAGCAGGGTTAAGGCCTTATCATACTACTGTGTCTGTAACTGAAAACGGACCCTAATGTAAGACAGACAACGTGGCATAACAAAAGTTCATGCCCAAACTTTAAGTCTCTAATCCTTAATGAGCTGTCCAGAGCTCTAATCATAAGCTGTTATTTATGAACATGAGTAATCACGGCCAGAATCCTTCTAATCAAAACCTGCTGTGGGCTAAACATTCAAAAACATGCCTGGAAAATGTATCAGATCTGTTCAAAACACACACAATCACAAAATGCTGCAGAGTGGGTACAGAAAGTGGTTGCAGATTTTTAGTTATTCCTCTGTTCAATGAGATAAAATACTTTAAGGGTCATATGTTTATAGTAAATGGACATATCCATAAAGTTTGTTTGAGGAACAGAGCGTTCATGCACTTCAAGATGTCTATATCAAGACAACATGCAGATGTATGAGTGGATGTTTCACCATGAAACCTACTCTGAGTTCAGTAGAACAACAGAAAACAAGAGAGACTGAGCTGCCTCTCCAACAAAACAGTGTATAATGACTGTGTCAGCATTGGGTGAGCTGGATTTCATATCAGAAAAGCAGGGCAAGTGAAAAATAAAGTCATTAATCGTGAGAGAGTATAAATAGCAAAATGTCCCTGCAGTTTCTCTCTTATGTTCCGCCAAAATCTATGACAAGCATCAGCATGTGCCAACGCCATTATTCACTTAATATAGATTTTTTATTTAATCAAACTTCAGTCACATCAAAAGTTAAACATCAAACTACAATAAAGCTCTCTACATGCAGGCCACCATCAAATCAAGAGATGCTCGAAATAATAAGCTAGAAATATTTGGATATTTTTTCTAAAACTGGAAGAATGCAAACCAGACTGCAGACTTGATGGATTATTTTCAGGTGCACCTTTGTTTTTTGGTGCCTCAGTCTTTGCAAGTATTTAATTTATCAAACCAGCCTCAGATCATCGTGCTCCTGCTGTGACACTCAAAGATCGACATGAGCAATGTTGATAGGATTTTTTTTGTAATGAATAGCGTCTGGTTTTCCTTTCCATAGATTCCTATTAAACTGTAAGGGACCAACAACTGTGTCATGGCTGAGAGCCAGAAGGCTCAGGGGCAGATTTAAAACAACCTGTAAATGCTCACTGTGAAGGGGACGGTGGGAAGATGTAGTCAGGATTTACAAGAAGACAGGCTGTAGTATTTCATGCACTGAAGCCTGTGTGACACATTCTCAAAGAATAAGGATGAAACCCTTCACGTTCTCCAGAATCAGGGTCAGAAGAAATGTGAGAACACTAAATTACTTTCACTTATCATGACATGAATTATGTCATTTGGTTTTAGGACAAAAATGCAGACATAAAGAACATTGCTAAAAACTCAGGCAAAAAACAACAAGTTTTATGGGTACAGGCACGTCATGGTGGTGACACTGCTGTGAATTCTGGGAGATGTTAAAAGCCTGTGGTTGCATTAAGAATTGAGGATAAGAACTCAGTGTTCTTCCTGAAATTGGAGAGTTTGAACTGATCCTTGTAATTTTAGATCAAGAGCCCTTATTCTGTCTCTGAGTTTAATTGAGGCTAAATGCTAACATCAGCATGCTAACAAGCTCGAAATGAAACTGTTGATGCTTTTAAGGTTTAAGAGTTGCAATATCAGCATCAAAGTCAGGCTAATAAGTATGTTAACGTTTGTTAACTATGAGCAAGTCTAAGTATAACTGCATGCATCATCCAAAGCAAAGGACAATTCATGTTTTTATCTGATTCTGAATGTCTGAGGATCACCATAGACTGTATCCTATTTGTCTGTAACATAGACCAGTTGTTCTCAAAGTGGGGTCCTGGGACCCCTGGGGGTCCGCAAACCATGCTGACCAATCAAAACAAAGTTTTGCTGTGAGCAGAGCTGGGGCTGAGCACTGTGAGAGCTAAGCAGCGAAAGGAAAAAACTGGGAGCCGGCTCTCTCTCGATGTGAGCCAGCTCTTCTGATTCACTATAAAGCATCAGCTCTCAGAGCCGCAGCTTTTGATCATGATACATCACTAATGTGCTTAATCTGTGTTACAATTATGAGGGGGTCCTTGGACAATTTTCTCACCTGTAAGGGGTCCCTGGCTCCAAAAAGTTTGAGAACCCCTGCCATAGACTGTATAAAATATGGACGTAGTATCCGTGACGTCACCCATCTGTTCCTGAGTGCTGTTTTGAAGCCAATCAACAGTGGCAGCCATATTGAAAATACGGAACCAACCAGCCATAGTGTGATGTAAAGGGGCAGAGTTTGAGCCTCCTAGCCAACAGCTATGTGTCAAGTCAGTCATGTCCTTATTTGGGCAAAAACTCGTAATCTTAATATCTTCTGCACAGTCGCATTAGGAAAAAATTCACCCCCCGTACAGTGTGTGCTGATCGAGAGATTAGCTACGTAGAGCCAAGCCGTTTTTTTAACCAGGCTGTAAACATGTTTATTAATGCTGCAAAGATCGTCTTTTTTGAATTGGTGTCAATGTGGTTTCCGATGTTTCTGCAGCCAGCCTCAAGCGGATTCTCGATGTATTGCAGTTTATAACACTTCCGCATGGGCTTCATCGCTTGAGACCGGAGGTTGCCGCTCGGTCTGTACCACATTTTATAGCAATCATTCTAAAAGTTTTCAAGACTTGTCCTGCAACTCACAAAAGTGTACTGCGTGATTCAGATACAACATCTGGTTAACATAGATGAGTGTGCATTGTACCAAACCATCAAACAATTAATAACATATTTCACTCTGGACTAAACGGAACAGTCACCCCTAGCAAACACCACATCCACAGTCATCTGCTCATGGTAAAGTCCAGTCTGACATGAATTAAGGGTTATCACAACTGAATTGGAAGTAAATTGAAACACTGTGGTCATAAAGTCAGAATTCACCAGCCATAGCAGTTATTAAGTTTGTGCTCCATGTCTCTGGGAACAAACACTTAAAAAAAAAATCAGTGACTTACTCCTCAGAGACATCAATTCATTTATCTTTAATGAAAAACTAAATTTAATAAAACAGCATGTCGTTAAATTAGCCCCTCTTTTGTTTATTTTTCACCGCACAACACATATAATAATTCACCCAACACCCACTGCCTTATTGTGGGAGTTAATGATGACAATATGTAATTTTATGTGATGTTTCTACAGAAGAACAAAGGCTCAAGAGTCCCTTGGCTGCTGCATTGGCATATTTAAGAGTAAATAAATGAAGGGCTGATATATTGAGTTTGTAAATACAGTGTCATGTTGGTTCATTAAGGGTTCATGTCAAAGTCACAAGCTGCGTCAAAGACTCAAATAGAGTGCTGTATACTTTGTAATTGACACATATGGATTTGTTCAGCTGGCACTAATGAGAACTCGTCTATTCTGACAGTGCCTTCAAATTTGGAAAACAAATACCTTCTGTTGTTAAGTCCAGCTTCTTCCAGCTGAGACTTATAGCTAAGGTGAAGGCCTATCTCCCTCCCAAGGATTTAGAGAGAGTGGTAAATGACTTTATTACATCTAGGCTTGACTATTATAACTCTTTGTGTGTGGGCTTAAACATGTTGTCTATTCAGCACCTGCAGCTTGTTCAAAATGCTGCTGTTCGCCTCCTGACTGGTAGGTAAAAGAGGGAGCACATCACACCTGTGCTCTCCACTGGCTCCCAGTCCGCCACAGGATTGATTTTAAGATTGCCCTTTTGACGTACAAGGCCCTAAATGGATTGACACCATCCTACTTGGCTGATCTTCTCCATGTTCATGACCCAGCTCGAGCACTGAGGTCAACAGACCAGCTGCCCCTGGATGTGCCTAAAAGTCATCTTAAAACCCGGGGGGACCGGGCCTTTTGCAAAGTCTGGAATGGCTTGCCACTCCAATTGAGAATCTGCCCCCACTGTTGAATGTTTTAAATCTTCTTCTCCTCATGAAGAGGACAGTAATATCCTGATATGTTGTGTTGTTTATTGTTGTCTTCATGTACTTTTTACTTTTTACCTTGTAAAGCACTTTGGCCAACACTAGTTGTTTTTAAATGTGCTATATAAATAAAGTTCACTTGACTTGACAAAAGATCCAAAATCTGAATAATGTTAGTGGCATGAAATTTAAAATGTGTATACATTTTATTAAAACATTATTTCAGTTTCAACATTTAATGTATTGTCTTTGTCTTTGAAAACCATCAGTTTTTGTTCTTTATTATCATTTTTAAAAATTGTCCCAACTTTTTGGGAATTAGGGTTGTGATATAATTTCAAAGGGCTGCAATGTGGTGCAGTGGTTAGCACTGTAGGTTCCTGGTCCCCAGCTGGCCAGGTGCCTTTCTGTGAGGAGTTTGCATGAATGTGGGCGAGAACGGTTGTTTGTCTCTACATGTTAGCCCTGTGATGAATTGGTGATCTGTCCAGGGTTTACGGTGCCTCTCGCCCAGTCACAGCTGGGACAGGCTCCAGTCCCACTGTGACCAAATGGGATAAGCGGTGAGACAATGGATGGATGGAATCAAATTTCAGAATCATTCAACCTTTCTCCTCCTCCTGGAAAACAGTTTTAATGGGACCAGAGTCTTCTGCCAAAGCAAATGTAACATAGACTGGCAAGTTTTTCCAGTTATGAATCTATTATTTTTAATGAGATAGTAATTAATCATTACTTGGATCTTCCTTGTAACGCATTAAGTGTGTGGTTGCAACAATGTTGTGTCATAACGGACACTTTCTAATATTGACTTTGACTACTTATCCAGAACAATTGTAACCTCTTTGAAAAAAAAGAATCAAACGACTGTTCTGACTCATCCTGATTTACAGAAAACATGACACCAAAACATTAAACTAGGAAATGAAGAAAGCACCAAAAAAGGGGTTTTTACCTTGCGACTTAATTACCATATGGGTTTTATGCTCATAACATCGCTTTAGCAAACAACTAGGGTTATTTACAATGATTCATATTGCATAGTATCAACGTTTTACCAACACTACCACACTCTACATTTAAATAGTCTGAACAGAATAAAATCTCAGAGTGTCAGGAGTGGCTGACTGCTCAGAATAATAATCATAACCCTACATTTTCTTAGGACGGTCACAAGATGAAAATTTCCCCATTATTCTATTACTTTATGGCCGAAACAACACCAAGTTATTTTCATTAGTAAGTCTCTCCCACATGCTGGTGAGGTTGTGCTGTGGAGTCATTACAGAGGTCTGAAAGAAAAACTGAACCTGGGCCCAAACATTAAACATTATGAGCCTATTCCTCAAAGGGCTGTCATGAATAGAGGTGAGACTGCCAAAAGCATCACCCAACAGAGCACAAAAGAATGAGACTGTATATGAGACTGGCTTTTGTAGTTTTCCACATTTAACCAGAAGGTAACAATAATTCGACATTATGTTGTATGTTGGTCTGGATAAGACATACTGTCAATGACATGCTTAAGCACAGTGTTGCCCTGCACTTACAAGATAGATTTGCATAAATGCAGGTTTAAAACAATGCTAGCATGGCGTTGACAGATTGTTTTCAGTCCTACGAGTAAAATGGGGAACACTACAGGTAAATGCAGCTGACCCAGATTCTGGTGTTAATGCCATGTAGGGAACAGTTCAACACTAAAGATCTGTTCAAGGGATTGTTTAGGCGAAACATAGGACTGCAAGGTTAAAAATGTAGAGCTGACAGAAAGGGCTGTCAATGTTGAGAAGAAAAACACATGTACATCTCAACTAAAATGTTAACAGTTATCCGGAATTGAAACATACCACAACCTCACTACGAAAACACATGAACTGACCCTTTAATATGACTAAGGTCTAGAAACAGACCTCACAACATTTCAAGGAAAACACCCAGGGGTTATAAAAACTCCATGTTATAGTTGGAAGGCCATCCATAGTTTTCTGCCTATTCCGCTTCTCCAGCACAAAAAGTGTGTAAGCACATCTTAATGACAGAAAACACTCAGGAAACAGAATCACTCATAACACCATGCCAAGAGCTTATTCAACAGGAATGAGGGGCATAGTTGTGGCTTTGTGACACTGTATTTAGCAAACTGAAATCTACAGGGGAGCCAACGTGAAAATGTCACAAACTGCAGTTCCTGCAATGTCCACTGGAGGCTGGCTCCAAAATTGAGTTGGTCTCCTTTTTGTAAAATATTGTTTACAATCTGGGTATAAAAACACACCTTGGGCCTAAAGTTATTTCTCTATTCTTGGAATCTGTAAAGAATTTAACCTGCATTTAACCGACCTGTTCAATTGTATCAGTGCTAAAAAGTTCTACATCATTTGGGCATGGTTGCTTTGAGAGACAAGTGGATACTGTTGGATGTCCGTTTGGTGTCACCTTAGCTAAAAACCTCATTAAAATTCATCTCTCTTCTGTCTTTGCGTTGCCAGTACCCCTTGGGGTTTGCTTTTTAATTGAGAATTTCCAGTAAATATTATGTCTTTTAATCAGTCCAACATTTCCACACACTGGAAAATTTGATGAATGAAATCCTACGATATGTTGACACTCAACAGCACTTATCAATACGATGTACTTTATTGTCCCCGTAGGGAAATTTGTCTTTGACATCAGTGCTGCACATGTTACCTGCTCCTTCAAAAATCACCACAATGACACAAGAACACATAAATAAATAAGAAAAAATACAATAAATAGTACACATTCATACAACACACTCTTAAAGAGAGAGCACCATAACACTGTCCCAACCCTAACAGGCTATTTACTATTTAAAATTATAATAGAGATCGGCACAAAGGAGTTTTTAAAACGATTCAAATTGCACTTGGGGACTCTGCACCTTCTTCCAGATGGTAAAAGTTCATAGTCGGAGTAAAGGATTTGCAACTGACAAGTATTCTCTGAGCCTGCCCAACAATACACTGCTCTTAAATGGCCTGTAGGGAAGGGTTGCCAGTCTTCCCTATCAGTGTTAGCACCCACCATACCAGCTTTGTTAATTCAGAGACAGTTTTAATGTAGTAAATGATTGTGTGGTAGCCTATGAATTGGAGGATACATGCTATTTTAGCATCTTTAAGTAAGTAAGTAAACTTTATTTAGTGTAGCACCTTTCACAGACATAGTCACAAAGTGCTTTACAGAGAATCAATGTCGACAAGACAATACAATGATCAATAAATAAGATAATAAAGAAAGCAGACAGAATGACATCAAGTTACAACAGAAGGTTGAAAGCCATAACAAAAAAATGTGTTAATAAATGGTTAATAAAAGTCTCAGTCGAATCAGCACAGCACACTTGGGCAGAAGACTGTTCCAGAGAGATGGAGCCACATACTAAAAGGCACAGTCACCCTTAGTTTTAAGCCTGACACGAGGTACAGCAAGCAGACCCTGGTCTGAGGATTTGAGGGTCAATAAATTAACTCCAGTCAACTACCACCATGAATAATCTAATTCTGTTGGAAGCATAGTGGTTACTATCTCAGTCTAAAGCTAATTAAGAAGCCAAGGGCACAGATTGCATAGCTTAGAAACTTAACATTTGTTGACCCCTAGCTACTCTCCGGAGCCCCACTCCTGTCCAAATATGGAGACGGACTCAATGCTGAACTCAAGGTTTCAAAATAGCAGTCAACCAATGTTTGAACCAATGTTTGTCATCATGGATAATGGATTGTATGTTCAGTAGTGCTTTGTTCTAAATGCTAATGTTAGCATTCCAGTGGGTTTAAAAAAAACATAAATTATAGTGCTAATTGAGAATAATGTCTACAGTCATTATGGCACAGTAGCATGTTTAAACCACTGCAATAGAGGCAGATAGGGATTTTGTAATATCAGCCCTCTGGAGACCATGAATGTTACGAAAAATTCCCTCATCTATTGTTAAATCAAAACTCCACATACAGCGATGGTAGCGCATCAACACTCTGTGGTAGGTCAGAAAATGAAGAACAATAGTCACATGGCTTAAATGATTGAATTATGTTCCTCATTTGAAAGACAGAAGACTTTTGATTTGGACCACCGAAGCAAACATTTTACTTCTTGTTACAGACCCACTGAAGATCTTACCAATTTGGGTTTCTTTCTTCTCTTTGCCTCACAGTCCTTGCTTTGCTTTATTTTTTTGTCAACACAGTGTTTTTTGTTTTCTTTGTTTGGCCAGCATTTACTGTTGCCCTGGGGTAACATACATGGTTGTTATTCTGATGATAAACCACATATTTTGCGCTCAGAGAACATACTGGAAAAAATCCCCATGTTTTTGAGCTCCCACAAATCCTCTTTGATGAGTCACTCGGGACAGTGTTAACATTTATGCATAGAACATCAGTGAAAAAAAAAACAATTGGGGGTGATTGGAAAGTAAAATCTGAATTGTTGTGCGAGTGGTTTTTATGATCACATGAGTTTTATGAACTCTTTAAAGCATTTTGCAGAAAGCCACTAGTTTGTCTGACATAACTTGCGATACCTGATGCTGGGTTCAGTTTCTAAGGTTCAGTATACCTGGCAATCTCCAAAGTAAAGTAGTTTTTTTATCAGTTCTTGATTATGGTGACATTTTGTACAGGCATGCTTCAGCCTCTACATTAAAGCCACTTGATGCTGTTTTTCACTCTGCACTGCGTTTATTACTGGTGATAGTTACAATACTCATCATTGCATACTTTACAAAAAGGTGGGATGGTCTTCTCTGGCTGAAAGACGTGATTTGCATTTTTACCTGTTTATTTATAACGCGCTTGTTGGGATGCTACCATCATACTTATCTTATCTAGCAAAACACACCAAATCAACTGATTGGCTCACTCCCCAGGTTCCCAGAGTCAATTCTAAACTGGGTAGATCTGCCTTTTGCGTTTTTGTACCATCTGCATGGAACTCACTTCAAAGCACTTTGAAAATGAATGCACTGGTTTCTTTTAATCATTTTAAATCATTAGTTTTAAAATTTTTAACACCTGATTGTACCTGTTTTACCTGACTTTGTGTAACATTATTTTTCAATGGTTGGGACATTACTTTTATTTGTTGTCTGTTTTTAATTGATCATCATTCTTTTAGGGTTATATATTTTATTTGCTTGTCATGCATTTTAATGTTTCTTTTATATGCTCGTCTTCATTGTAAATCAGGACTTGCTCTCAATGATTTTCGAGTTTAAATAAAGATAATAATAAAAAAATAATAAAATGATCCTAGATCTTTTTGTTGTAGGTTTACTTTGAATTTTTAGCCTCACACATTTCACAAGGTCTGGTAAAAGGATTGGCGAAAGTAATGGATCTAAAACTCACAATAAAAATACTTTTAAAAACATACAAAAAACATAAGACAAGGAATATGTCAACAGATCACTTTTGTGCACCAATGAACCCTTTCTTGAGGAAACAAATTTATGCCACTCAACTCCAATCTACTATCTGAAATAAATAATTACTTTGTTCCCTGAAGTTCTTGTTTTCAAATATTTGAATACGTCTCTTTGAATGTACTTATGTACTTAGAAATGATAATACATTTTGGTTCACCAAAAGTTAGAAATGTTGTCCACACAGCTCTGAATAAAATAAAATTAAAAGTCAGTTTGGATTTCTCACACAACAACCATCAGTTGGACACCAGAAACTAGAGTCCAAGAGTGTTTAATGTGTAATGTTAACTTCTGTTTTAGCTAGAAAACTTGAAATAACACACAACATCTCAGAATTATCAATAAAGTGTAAAAAGTAATTACTATGAATGCATATTCTTTGGATGCATTCACAGGGGTCAGGACAAAGAAAAAGAAAGGTGACTAAAACAACAGTTTTAAATGCATACTTTGTAGCATGATTTCTTTGTTTGCACAAAGTAGTCAAAGTTTGGCTGCATCCTTGTGCCTGTTTCGGATGGGAGAAGTTGAGATAAAGCTCCATGAGACAATAAACATAAGGTCTGCATGAACAATTTTATTTCTTTATCCCAAAGCCAGCTCTGAGGTGATACAGTGGAGCGCTGTTTAACATAAGCTCTTAAATGACAGAAATATCAGACGTGTTCTGTTTCATCTCAAGAAATCCTCTGACTCCAGATCCTCCTAATGTTTGTCTTTATCTAAAGCAGGGAGTAAGAACATGATCCAAACTCAGCTGATCCAGTCTGAGGAGAGGGAGATTATGGTTTAAAATCCTCAGTTGGACAATAATGCAAAGATTTTAGAGATTAACTAATCTCACTTTCTCAACCTTATCTATGCTGTCAGGAGTGAAAAATACACAGGCAGATAAATCTGAAGCCACAGGCAGACTTTAACTGCAAAGTATGAGTTGCAAAGTGATATTTATTGCTAATGTAGTAACGTGTGTGAGTGTTTGTGGGACATTCCCTGGAATATAAAAAAACATATTTTGGCTATGTTATGGTTTGGATCTTTGCCTTAGCTGGCCAGACTTCCTGTGAGCTTTCACTGCATATAAGCTTGATAAACGTCCCAGGAGAAGTAGGTCTGAAGGTCAGAAAACCCATAACTACAGCCAGAGTTTCTGCAATCCTCGACGCGTTCTTTCAAAGTATAAACTATGATTGATGTCCCTGTTGTAGCCCAGAACCTGGGAATGGTCCCTGGAGTCAAGGTCGTGACACAGTGGGCTAGGGAAAGGGTTTTTTTTGAGAATGAATTTGCTTGAAGACGTTAAATTCCAACAAACAACATTCCAGCTGCATGGTCCGGCTTGCCATAAGACCAGCAGGCTGTTTGTAGACCTAAGTGAGCAAGGACTGTATAAAAAACGTGTTAATTCATCCAGAGGCTTGTCAGCACCATCTGTTAAAGTAAACAATCGAAAAATAAAAGACATGTATTCATGTGAGAAACATATTTAAGAAGGTGTTTGACTGAAAGAAGGGCAGAAAAGTATTAAAAATGCAAAGTAATTCACAATAATTTAAGCATTACTGGGGTTACTTGAGGACCTGTAGCTTCACAGACTGTACACATTATGTTCAACATATCTGTTTGACACATGCTATACTGTTATCTGTTTGTTTTGATTGCTGTGTTTTGATTTGTTTGCTAAAGAGTGAGCTGAAGCTTAAGCCTCCTGTTATGTTCGGTTCTCAGGAACAGCAACAATGTTCCTGGGTGAATTTAACGCAGGGCATATTTAATTATCCAAAAGTGTCAGAACCCCAAAAAATCCCAATAAACATTATTACAACCTCGTTATTAACTCCATTACTAACCACTTAAATTAATATTTAGTGCAATGGTGTTATTTAATTCTAACAGATCATGGTTTAATGAGGATATCTCTCTTGTTTTGAATGAAAATTCATATTAAAAGGGTGTGTGTGCATGTGTGTATGAGTGGGATGAAATATGTCACACAGCTGCAAAAAAACAACTATTATTTGACACTTCTGGCCCCTTTTAGCCTCCACTTTGACTGTCGGGTTAAATTCACCCACAAACAGTATATCTATAATCATGCAGGGGGGTTTCAAATATGTGAAATCAACCATTTTCATTGTATATGTTGGTATCACCTATTAAGCCAAGCAGAAGAAGTTTCATAACGAAAAAATATTTTTTAACAATTTCTTTTTATTTTTGAACTTTAAAAAGGGTTTGACCCAATTTGACCGGCAACATAACAGGAGGGTTAGACTATGTTTGACAGTAATGTGTAAGGAAGTGGTTTATTACAGTAATGATTTTTCTTAAAGCTTCACTTTTGTAACATTCTAAAATGTTGTAAAGTTGTATACTTGTCAAATGACGTGTCAATCTTGTGATTATCTTTCCTGTTTTTCACAGGTGCAATAATAGCATTCCTTAAATTGCTACACTAAATGTTATATTCTATAAACTGCTCACAGATTCTGCACGGTCTCCAAGCAAGTTTCCATATTCATTTATGTATATTATAAAGACAAGACCTTTACAAACAAAATCAGGAACATGGCTATTAAAAGTCAAAGTCAAATTCCTTGTGTGTTCAAGCATACCTGGCCAATAAAGCTGATTCTGATTCTGATTCTAAAAGCAGACATTTAAATCAGTAATTTATTTAGCTATTTGTTATGGCTCATGAATTTCAATCGCCTTTCCAAAGAAATCATCCAGTGCCTGCATGATTTCTGTTTGCAATTTATTCATCTTGGACACATGGTTCTCTTCCAATGATAACAAACTGCTTTGTTTCCTCTCAAAACAAGTCGGCCATCTCAACATGGGACGGTATATAATGTATATCTGTTTGTAAAAGGTCCTTTGAATGCAGAGCGGAGGGTGAATAGTTCACATTCCAGCCTGATACCATCAACAAGACGACAAGACTGAATCCTATAAAGTATCATTTCACAGTTTCAATATTATTGCTTGATCTATTTTGTTATGTCAGAGCACACTTCTCATGTAATTGTTTCATGCAGTGTGTTGTCTTTAAAAGCACATGTGGACCAATAATTGAGAAAATATTTCCAGCTTTTTTCCTTTACTTGAGATAAAACAGACACTGTTTTTTTAAAAAAGGAAGTCTAAAAATACTCCTGCCGTGCCACAAAAAAATACTGAGATGAATTAGTTATTAGAAAACTTTTTGTTTTGAATTGAACCAATTGTGTTAATCATTTCGTTGTCTTCACAGTAAAACTAAGATAAATTGACTTAGATATCAGAAAAGTATGTTAAATGATATTTGATGTAAAATGTTTGATATTGAAATTTCCACTGTTTAAACTGTATGATAAATTCAGACTACCTTTTTAAATAAACAAACACTTTTGGACATTGTTAAACTCTCTAATCTGAAGCACCACCCTTCTGCCATACCTGGTCCTATGGTCCTCGGCAGGAAAATCTGCCCTCCTTGTGGAGCTCACAGTGCCATGGGAGGATGGGTTGGAGGCTGCCCACGAGAGAAAGAGGGCAAAATATGCAGATTTGGTGGCAGAGTGCAGGGAAGGAGGATGGCGCATAAAGCTCTACCCAGTGGAGGTGGGGGCTAAAAGCTACTCAAAGACTTGGGGTGTCGGTGAGCTAGGCTGCACAAGGCAACCAGGGAGCTCTCAGAGGAGGCCGAAAAGGCCAGTTTCTGGCTATGGCTGAGAAGAAGGAACAAAATATGGGGAGCAAGCAGCTCCTGAAGAAGGTTAGCTGCAGGGAGTGTCAGGGAGACGTACCTGTTCACTGCCCCACCACCAGGAGATGTTCTGGGCTAAGGGGCGAAACATCTATGAGCGGTGGTCCCCAGCTGATGACCCTGCAGCTAACCAAAAGAGGCACTGGTGGAGGTGCGGCAGGCTGAGGGCCACGCAGGAAGAACATCTACCTGTGAAACAAATCTACTTGGCATGAACAGTACAAGAAATTATCTTCTGCCAAAGCAAAGTGCAATTTATCTTCTAACTAAGCACTCCACATGCAGCAACAACTGCTATCCAAAAATTGCAAGATAATTATGTTAGACATTGAGAAATTAAAGTCTATGTTTCTGATTTCACTCATTATGCAGTGATAAGAGGCTTTGTCGTTACTTCTGATATATTCTATTTCTCACATTAATTTCTTTCTTTGTTTGTCTGGCGAAGCAGAATATCTCTGCCTTTTATTTGTCCTGTCGTCGTACATTGTTGCTGCTGTCATTAGAGCGCAGCTGATTGGAGTAAATTGGCATGCTGGAATGAAGGCTTTGATCTGAGCAGGATGAGGAGCAACAGATTCTCTGACCGAAGATTTTATACTGTTCGGTCGAAGTATTTTCTTTAGTAAACAACCTCAAGTGACTCAAGATGTGCTTTTTATTTGAGAGCTGTCAAGTTGTTGATCAATCCTCAGTTTGTTTCATTTTATGTCTGTCTCGTTTTCATTTTTGGAGTACATGCAAGTCAGAGACCTCACGTCCTGCAGAAGGGATGAAGAAGATTTTCAAGTTGCCACTACGTGTGATAAAAATGTAGGGAAATCTTACTTTGTACTCAGTGTTTGGGTGGGTGGGACCTTAAATCAGTTATCTCCTGGTGCAGTTTATATTGAGTTGTACATAAAGGTCATACATGTGTTACTCTTCATGTCAGGTCACTAAGAAAATGAAAAAAGTGAGAGTTCTCTCTGCATTTCTTTCTTACTTTTTATTTTTTGCAAACATAATACCCCCAAATGAATATACATCACTCAACAAGAAAATCTTATCTGATCCACTCTGCTAAACTTGCCCCCCTGAGTAGATGAGTTGTGTACAGAAACCCCACAGAGGCTTCGGCCCTCTTCCTGGCACATGAACACAAACAAGAAGATCAAGACATGCAACAGTGTCAGAGTAAATGAGCTGGGCCTGTGGGGCTTGTTGCTGCTCTCACTTTCATCACAGTCAAAGGAATAACTGTTGACATGTGGAGCTCTGGGACACCTTATTCACAGTGATCAATGGGCAATGTCTTCCTCCTCTTCATCCAAATGAAGCAATGCTGCAATGTAACTTGATTAATATAAATGATGTTGAGAAGTAATGTCCAGAGAAGTAATACAATGCAGAAATGCAGACAGACTTAATGTTCTCAAAACACTGCAGGAAACTGGAATAACATTTCTTCCATCCTGAGCAATCTCCTGTTTTATTTATTTCTTGTGCATGATATATATTTCCGCTGACTCTTCAGTGTAATAAAACCTGGACTGTATATAAGGATATACATTTATTTTACCGCACTGATAATACAGAAGGATGGCGGTGTCCCTCGGTTATCTGGACTGCAGATGTTTTTACTAACCCTTCACATGCTAGCAATCTGTAAGGCCAGAAACATGTTGTTCTGCAAAAGATATTTATAGCTATGTCTGCACTTTGTTTGGTTACTAATTGTAGCCTGTTTTATAGTTTGGTTCTGGTTGATTAAGAGTCATAATGAAAATAATGTGGTCAGTGTAAGATGTCAAGCTAACCACGAAAAGTTACAAAAGTCGAGATCAGCAGAATCGCTTTATTGATTAATCAGCAGGATCTGAAGCTCCATTTACACCACTGAGACTTTTTCCATGGGCCAGGGACTTTTGGAGGAGCTCATTGTGTTCTTGTCTCAGGGAAGGAGGTCTAAACAAAGTTTCAGGGACTTTCTCTTATCCCCCCCGAAGGTCCCTGCTCCAGGAGTAGTACTGTTCAAAAGTATAGAGACCTTGGGGTTCGGCCTCACAGCGCTGAACATTGCATGATGCTTTTCATCTCCCTCTGATCATAGTTTTCACGTGACAACACACACTTATGGAACGCCCACCCTGGAGGGCAAAAAAAGGCAGCTTACTGCTATGGGGAAATGACCAGACTCTGCTGCCAACTACATGTTTTAAAATTAAAAAAATGCCGGATAGTTGTTTTTCAGTTACATGACGAGGAGACAAGCCCAGGTTCTGCTTGTTAAAGGGATATTTCATCGTTTTTGAAGTGGGGTTGTATGAGTTTTATGTCACTGTAATTAAACTAGCCACACTAGTTTGTGATCTGCTGGTATATCTTAATTCCCAAAGGTCTAGAGCAGAGGCCCTCAGTGGCCCCCAAACTGTTATTCCTTCACTCTGCGTTTTGGTCGGGTCCCCGCGTGTTTACCGGAACTTGTCTCCATGTCAACGATACGCAAACAGGCTATTACTGGGTCACTTAGAAACCACTGCTGCGAGTGCAATTTTTAACTTTCACTTTCATTTACGGAGCAGTTTGCATATTGGCACTTTGCCAGCTGTAGGACCCTAGAATGCACGAAAATGACGTGTTCCAAGTTTGCTGCTCGAAGAAAAGTGGAGGTTGAAAATCAGCGATTGAAAGAAGAATGGAGTGAAACTTTTGCATTCACTCACCCTCCAACCACCACAAGACCCATGTGCTTAATATGCCAGGAGACTGTAGCTGTGATGAAGATTTCTAATTTGAAACGACATTATAAGATGAAACAGAAGAATTTGAAGAGACATTTTCCTTAAAATTCAGAGGTAAGAACTAGAAAATAAATGCACTGAAATCATCATATCAAGCTGCAAGCAGCTATGACACACAAACACACAAAAACAACATTTACTGTAGTTCATATTTTTGATGTTATTTTGAACGAAAAGGACTTTTTTTTTAAAATATTACAGTATTACTGCATATGGTCTGACCGACCTCATCAAATGTACCTTTGGCTCATTGAAAAAATTATTTGTGGCCCTTTAAGATTTGTATTTGAGTACCCCTGGTATAGAGGGACTGTTGTTACCATGTCTTACTCGTGACAGCAAGTAGTTTTCTCAGTCGAGGCTCAATCAACTCTAACTCAATCAAGGCAGATGGCTGTCTGACATGAGTCTGGATTTGCTCGAGGTTTCTGCCTGTTAAAAGGAAGTTTTTACCTCGCCGCTTTAACTAGCTAAATACTGCAAGGTGCTTTGCTCATGGTGGATTAAGTTGAAATAAGACTTAAGAAGTCTTATCCTGTCTTGATGTTTGGGCCTTTGTTACTAAATTTAACATAGAGTACGGTCTAGATCTGCTCTGTTTGTAAAAGCGCCTTGAGATAACGTTTATTGTGATTTGGCGCTATATAAATAAAGATTGATTGATTTTGTACTAGCAAGTATTGTGACTGTCAAGATTTGCTGCCTGAGTATTTCCAGTGCTCTGGATTTCAATTGCAAGATTAATAAGTATGTTCGGTATTTCACAAAAGGAATGGTGCATGGGAGAATATTAGAACAAGTTTTGATAATGACATCTGTCAACCTGTGTAAGTCAGTGATATTTCCACATGCTGCCAGGCTAATTTGGCTGAGTTTAACAAGTCTTTTGACCTCAGTGGAACTGCAGACAACAGTGGGCAGGAAGAACCTTTTAGTCTCTTTGTGGCAGAACCAAATGTCCTCAGTACTTTTGGTAGAAACATGGCTTTAGTGAGAAATGTCTTGTAAGAAAAGCCAAAAGGCACATTTGTATGAATTTGATAATGCATCAATGACCCAATGATTGTGTGCATGATAGAATATAAAACAGGATCATGCATGACCCTTAGTAAAGACAAATTCTCAGAGAGGTTGGTGAGCTGCATACTGTGTACTTAAAAGTGTATTTTTCATTGTAAGCCACTTCAAACAGCTTATCAAGTGCACACATGTCTGGCAGGATATTCATCTCTTTGTGTCCATCACTCGTCACCCTGCGCAGCCCTGACCTACAGGCTCTGTCTGGCCGTCTGCCAAAGACGTCAGTCAAAGATGCTCGTGTTCATGTGAAGCGGATATGGATGTCTTCATTATGGCTGTCACAGCAGCTCAGGGCCCTGTCAGCACACAGACATCTCTGGCTTCCCTTCGTGCAGGTGTTGTTCTGGGTCAGAGTGGGTGGAACAGATAAGATGAAACAATAAAAGTGACGTCAACGAACAGAAGACCTGCTTTGATATCCTGAAATGGTACTGCTGGGATTTCAGTTTCAAATGGATCACTTGCATGTGTTAGTTTTGCCGTCAACAGTAGATTGTGCCAGTTAACCAAATATGAAAAGCATTGTGTGCGAGACTTGCTAGATAAGATCTGTGTGAGGGTTAAAGATAGGGCTAATAGGGCTGACAGGAGAGGAGTATGGCTATTGTGTGCAGAAGACATCGACCTGTCCTTCCACCCAGCGTTATGAGGAATGTAGGATCTATCTACGATAAGGTGGACAAGCTAACCCAGCACCAGAGGGAATACTGGCAGAGTAGCATCTAACAGAGCTAACACCGGACACAAATGCCACATTGGAAGGATTTCACCTGCTGTGGGCGGACAGGATACAGGAGAGCAAGACTGAACTAACTGAGGAAGAAGGCCAGCTCAGTCCTGGACCCTGTGGAGGTGGTGGCTGACAGGAGAATTATGGCCAAGCTGTCGTCTTTGATGAACATTTCTTTTCTATATATATTCTTGTTGAAATTCTTGTACTGTACACCTTCTTGTTTGATGCTGTAACTCCATGACTTTCCCCATTGTGGGATGAATACAGGAGTATATTATCTTATCTCATCTTATCCTAAGATGAAAATGTTGCAGGTCTGCATAAGAGTTGGGAAATGAAAGTCTGGGTGGGAAACTTTTACAGAATGTTTTAGGGAGCTGGTTTCTAAATACTAGTCCCATTTAATCCCTCAGGATCTCACTGTTTACCTTTGTTGGAAACATTTAAGTAGCAGGCAGACATCAACATCAGCCAGGTACAGAGGGGAGACCCTTTTTTACTGTGCTGTTTGAGGTCAACCAGTTTAAACAGCCAGTTTTAGAAGAAGCAGGTCAATCCAGACTACTTGAAGCTACAGCAATGGGCAGGATGTTGATGGAATTTAAAAGCAGCGGCGGGACAGAGATTAGGACATCACCAGGCTTCCTCTCAGAGATGACAGCAGGATTTAGGCAGAAATAGCAGAGTAAAGTGGTTAAAGAGGTGAGAGTGGGTAAAAGCATATTTCTTGTGGTTATTTTAAAGAGTTCCTAGCCACACTTTCAGAGAAGTGGGTCACTTAAAAAGTGACTCATTGACTGCAGTCGCAACCGGACCTCAAGATGAATTATCCATTCAAACCCACAATGGCATAAAAGCTGGAAATTGTTCAAACTATTTTGTTTTGGCAGTTGTCTCTATGCCTACAGCACGTAATTATCATCCTGCAGGATATCCTGCTTTTAAGTCATTGATAGGCTGGAAAGTGGGGCAGACAGATGCACCAAGCTCACGCTGCCATCCCCACCTGATGTCTGGATGTGTTTGATCCATCCAGGAGTTTGTTTTTTTGACTACGTCAATTAAAGATTGGCAGATTTTCAGAGCAGATAATCACAGACTGTCAGCACACCGTCATGCTATAGTTTTATGAAACAAAGCTGTTAAAAGAAAAAATGGCAGATTTCAGTAATACTTTCCTTCTTAAGTCCTCAGGGCTCACACACACAGCAGAGTGTGTCCAAAGAGATTAATGCGAGTCCTACAGTTCTGGTCTGGTGGTTCTGATTAGGAAAATGTTTTTGATTTTGAGCTCTTTCGCTCTCCTTCTGCTTCACTCTTCATCCTCATCTATCTGTTGTGACATCATGACTGCATTATGAGAATCAGAGGCTCCCACATACAAAATTACTTCAAATAATGAATATTAAATGTGTCCAGAAGGGAACTTTGCGCGACTTCACAATAGCTTTATGAGATCTGGTTGAGATTATAAGAGTTGTTGTGAATGCTGGAAAGAACAAATTATCCTCCAGGGTGAGCCAGCAGAGAGAGGCTTCTTCTTCAAACACCTTTAACGGGACACAACAGTCAACACTTCACATAACTTGCTCGCTTTTATCCCCAATCTGACAGACCTCTGTGGTTATGCACTTTTTTTTCAACCTTTTTTTTCCCAGGAAAATTCCTGTGGAGATACAACATCTCTAATACAACGAAGTCCTGGCCAAGAGTTTCACACAAAGAGTGAGCAACAGACATTAACAAGTGGAACATTTCAACAATGCATGAGCAGCTTTTAGCAGTATAGCATGTACATTGAAATGAATGATCCTAAAAGCTGGGGTTGGTAGTCAGATTTAGATACACTTTTTGTTATACTGGTTAAAATGATCTGATTCTGATGGCAATCAATACATCATGTGTTCTTAAAAAAGAGTGAAAATTGCTGCTATATACAGCCCGAGTAAACCTGGGAAAACATCCCTGCCATCAGGAGCTAAAATATGACCAATCATATCCCGTCCTATAGTACATACTAAATTCAAATTCAGGCTAGTTTTCTGTGACTACCAACCCTAGCTTTAATCCTGATTTTGGAAATCATCCAGGCTAATTCAATTCTCTAGTGTAAGGTGAACTTGCAGCTCAAACCAAGATGAGTGAGAACAAATATTAAAAGCATTTTTACTGTCCATGAGGCTCAGCTATACTGACTTCTAGGAGTCATTCAAAAGGAACCCCGCATACAAAACATGTTGACCTTATTGGACTAAGATTTTTATATTTGACATGCATGCTGAACTAAAGAACACAAAAGATTTCTATATTTTGAGAAACAAAAAAAATGAATTTACTCATTGGCCACCATTTTTACTTCACCTAAGATATGACGTCACTCGGCTGTTTGGTTCTTCTCACCTTAACTTTCCCTTCAGCTTATAATGTGAGTGCAGTATCAGTGAAGAGGACAATAATGAAGAAGTTACTCTGACTGTGGATCAAGTTTGATCCCAGTGTTCTACAAAAAAGAAACAGCATTTGTTTCGAACAGAGGAAGCCAACTTCACCTTCACTTTTTTGTCTAGCCACTAAACGTATTGATTCAGAGTCATCCCACCTGTTGCCACTCTGCCTAAAGTGAGTTCTGCAGTCTACTCAGCTTTTAGACTTCTTCAGCCTCTACAAGAGTTGCAATGGAGAGCTGTGCATGTATGCAGGAAGGTGCAAGATGATGCACTTCCTGCATATTGTGGTTAGTTTCTCCTCCATACGGATCTGGACTATTGGCAAAGCTGAGATCAGATGTCCCGCTTCTTCTTGATTTTAATTGGTCGGTGATGCTGAAGTTACATTTGCAAATCTGGCACTGTTCCAAAAGTGGAACTATTTTCAACTGAGAGCTCTGATTGCAGCAACAAGAAAACACTGGCACCAAATGCATTTTTGTGTTCAAGACACAGAGATGAAAATGCTGAACTGAGGCACTGAGGACACAAGCCTTAAAGAATTAGCCACTTCTAACATGATTACAAAACTACAGTCTTTACTTTTCTTGGAGAGTTCATTATTGTGGTCTCTCTTTTATCAATTCTTCATGAAAAGCTGTTGAAAGTTCAACATTGTTTCTGGATCCTTGTTCCATGCTGAGCTCACAGATACAGTAGCTGTGTGAGGACTGACCCCAATCTGAGGACAGCTGAGGTGTGGGCAGTTTATTTCATTGTTTGTCTGCAATCACGTGTTTGTGTGTATTTGTGTGTTTCTGTCTGAGCTCAGAACAACAGCTTGGGTCCAGAAGGCCCCAGTGATCCTCATGGTGCCCCCCCATTCTCCTCCTCTTCCTCCACCCCCAACAAACACACACACATAAACACACAGACACACACTCTCTCTCAGCTGTGAAGACTGGGCCGACATCACTCCTCCCTTCACCCAGTGACTCATTCACAGAATATTCTTTTTTTCCTCTCATTTCTTTTTTTCTCCCCAAGGCTAAAGCCATCCATTGTATTTTGCAATGGCCTTCAAACATCTGTGGTAGAACTCTGATTTCTTCTGCAGAAAAGTCGCACATCAGCAGCAGCTTATCACTCGTGTTAGTCCTCCTGTGTTCAGCTTCTCTCACATCATGTTGTGTTTGTGACAGAAGAATTGGTCCCAGAGACCACTCTATTACAATTGGACTCAGGTTACAGCATTTCACACATATTGTGTTTCTCTTTGAAATTTGCTGTCAGATGATGCAAACAGAGAATGAAGAGAAACATCTGATAAAAAGTACGCCATTAAAAGGTAAATATGGGAACCAAATACTACTCTGTCATCAGTAACAATGCAGGGATTAGTTCCCTCAGCCAAACTGCACTATCTACTCTCTGTACTAGACTACAGTGTAGCACGCAACAGCTCCAACCACCTGTGAAAGTCATTATCTCACAGCAAACTAGTTCCACATGTAGAGATGCACACCCACAAATGGTGTGTCACATAAAATGGAAATCTTGGCATGAAATTGTGTAGAGGGGGAAAAAAAAGTGTTAAAGCTCTGTGAGAAACATTGTTGGAGAGCAGTTCACTGGAAGGCACTGGGCTGGGTTTTATGGCTTTTCTACAAAAATTGAAGATAGAAAAACTGATAAAAAATAAACTGTTGCATTAAAATGTACATAAATATCTAACATGTAGCTTCCTAAGTGAAAAATAAATTCTGAAAGTGAAGTGTTCTTTCATCTACTTATGTGGTAACTCAGGTGGAGTAGTTATTTTATATCAGTTGTCCTGTAATTTTCCCCTTTAAGCAAACCTTCAATTACCTCAATAAAGATATTCTATAGATTCAACCTGACCCCCCTAATTATAGTCTTACACTTCCAAGCTGGTTGGATGTTGCTGTGGGTCCTCCAACATCTGTTAATCTGAAGGTGTGAATCCGCTGTCAGGCGCTACAAGTTTACAGTAGTTGGCACTCAGAGTGGAAAGGGTCCTGTGTTAAAAAGCATGTTGAGTCAGGTGTGCTGGGACATGATATATAATCTTTAATGATTTCTACAACTTTGGATGTTAATCATTGGTGAATGGATGTTTTTTCTTTACTCACTGCTGGACAATGTTTGCATCAAGCGGCAACCTCCGGTCTCAAAATATGAAGCATATGTGGAAGTGTTATGAACTGCAATACATTGAGAATCCACTTGAGGCTGGCTGCAGAAACACCGGAAACCACATACACACCAATTCAAGAAAGACGATCTTTGCAGCATTAATAAACATGTTTACAGCCTGGTTCAAAAAACGGCTCTGCTCTAAGTAGCTAATTTATCTATTGGCGCACACTGTTCGGGTGGGATATTAAGATTACGAGTTTTTGCCTAAATAAGGACATGACTGACTTGGCTCCCAGCCTGGGAACACATAGCTGTTGGCTAAGAGGCTCAAACTCCGTCTCTTGACGTCACACTATACCTGGCTGAGTTCAACATTTCAAATATGGCTGCCGCAGCCGATTGGCCTCAAAACAGCGCTTCAGGAACAGATGGGTGATGTCAAGGATACTACGTCCATATTTTATACAGTCTATGGTTTGCATGCATGCAGACGGCAGTCGTCTTAACTCAATTTTCAGGACAAATAAGCCCAACTGAGTTGCTGCATCCTTTTTTGGGGGAGGGGGTGGCAAACTCATGAGTCTTACAAGTTTAACAAAAAATTTGGCCTGATGTCTCTCTGGAATTTTAGTATCCATTGTCTTTGTATTCGCTTATCAATGGGGGAAGTGCTGAGGGGAAAACAATGTGCCAGATTCTGAGGATTGAATGACTTACAACCTTAACACAGCAGTAGGACAAAAAACAACTGAGCTTCCCACCCTTAGTGTGACGTCCTAGAAACAGGGCTGTGATGGGAAAGTGATCTATCAGAGCCATAGAACAAACAACCGATTGCCTTCAGTATCCATAATGCAACTTGACTGTCATTTAACTAGATTCTAGCTTGTTAGGACCAGTGAGCGTTGGTTTTTATCTAGTTTTCTTCAGCTTCAACTGATTCTGCCTTCAAATGACATCACTTAAGGTAGTTGACTGATCTTCCCCAGCTTCTTCTGCACTAAAGAAAGGGTATAAACAACTTATTTTCCGCATATACTTCACTCTGCAAGGCCTGCAAACAGACTTTGATGTTTACATCAGTGGAGTTCCCCTTTAAATGACCAAATTTGCTTGTTCTCTCTCAGCAGGAGGGCTAAGTCATTGACCTCCTCCTCCTCTTGCTTTGCCATATTGTTTTATTTTCCTCTCAAACAACCGTACAGTCCACAGAAAATGTTTACTCAAAGGCAAAATGTACTCTCCAGATAATGACATTTGGCAGAAAACCACCTCAACAGACAATGTTCATATGAGCAACAGCGAGATGTTCTTTGTTACGATGTGACACACCAGCACAGATGGATTATTAAGGTTTTTTTGTTGGAAGATGATTGCATTCAAACATCTGTGATTCATTCGTTCTTTGATTTTAGCATACAGTTTGACAGTTGAAAAACTGAGTCAACAGTTTTGAGAAAAGTTTTTTCATGCTGTTCAATATCACTTCAAACCAATTCAGCTCATGGAGTTTGAACTTCTTTAAAGGATGTTTCATGGTCTTTTTATGTGAAGCAGCAAGACACAATAAAATCAATGTGCAAAATGTAAAAATCTACAGATGAGGAGAGATATGTGAGTGCGTTTCTGAGGACAAAGTGTGTTTTCACTGCTTTAAAGTGAGCTTAAATGTATGCATCAGCTGAATTATATTAAAGTACTCTGCAAGTGTGAGGGCTGTAACTCCAAACCATATGGAAACGTCTGTTAACAGCAGGGGTTGTTTCGCTAAATGTAGCCCAGCAGGGCTTTAAAATGTAAATTACAATGAGCTCATTTGAAAGAGCAACTTCCCTCACCTGGGAGTTTGTAAATGTTGCAGGTTGTGTTAAGTTGTTTGCTTTAAGGCCTACAAAACTAAACGTGAGCACCTGTAACTAATAAAAAGAGAGCTCATTACCCCAAATAGCACGGACTGCATGGATGGTGAAAGTACCTTGATAGTTTTAGCTAATATCTGAGAGGGAAAGGGTAAAGGCACACAAGAGAAAGTGAAAACTGAGCCACATCAACATAGGATGGTTACACTGTAATATATTGGATTCAATGACATTTTCAATCATCCTCAAATATAAGACTAAAGAGCGGACAGATGTTGCTCTTCATCCTTTTAAGGAGACATCATCATCCCTCTGAGAGCTTTCCAAGTGTACACACGCGCTGTGGTCACATATTGAGTCGACTTCAGATGGTAACTGAGCTACATTTTTCCCATGAATCCCTCTCCCACATCTGAAAACCTCTGTGGATGGCGAGGACACTGACCACAGCTGTAATGAGAACAGCTGTACTGAACAGACCTCCTTCTCACAAACGGATTACCCTCAAAAGTTAAACCACATCTAGAGATGGTCTGGATATGAGAAACATTGTAATGGCAGAAACAGGGGAAACCTGAAATCATCGCCATCATCAGCAATCACTCAGAGTCCAGTAATTGTTTCCTTTTGTAGGCGGACAAACAAGAATAATTGACCAGATCTTAAAAAAATACATAAAACAAAGATTCTTATTCTCACACCATGAAATTATGTTTAAAGGCCAGAGGCCACAAAACTAATTTGTGTTGACTTGTTCTGTTAATGCTCATAATTATCTATCCCTTTAGATGAAGTTCATCTTTAGAGGATTGTGGGAGGCTGTAGCTGATCCCAGCTGACACTAGTACCCTGTCCAGGGTGCACACACCTCTAACCAAGTCAAAGAGCTGAAGCATAAAGACAGACAACCAATCCACTATCCCATCCACACCTACAGGCAAGTTAGAGGCCCTACACCAGCAGGTCTTTACTGTTAGACATGCCTAAAAAACATAACCCAGGGATAATGTTCAAACTCCACGCAACAAGGTTTGCACACTTCTACTGAGAGGCAACGACAGCATGACCATGATGACTGTTTATAATAATGATTTGCGGATTTGTTTTTTGAGGGATTAAATAGTATGCAAAGGCTCTATATGTTCTGTTTTTGTTATGTATGGTGGCCAAAGAGGATAAACGGGTTACCACTTCCCTTTAAGATTTCCATTCAGATAAATGGACCACATCTTTTGAAACAATGTAATTTTCAACTGATATACAAAAGACTACAACTTAAACAACCAGGGCTTGACATTAAGACAAGATACTCCTTTATTTGTCCCACAACGGGGAAATTCATGGAGTTACAGCAGCAAAAAAGAAGGTGTACAGTACAAGAATTTCAACAAGAATATATATATAGAAAAGACTTGTCCATCAGAGACGACAGCTTGGCCATAATTCTCCTGTCAGCCACCACCTCCACAGGGTCCTGGACTGAGCTGGCCTTCTTCACCAGTTAGTTCAGTCTTGCTCTCCTGCATCCTGTCCACCCACAGCAGGTGAAATGTTAGTGTTAGCTCTGTTAGCATGATGCTACTCTGCCAGTATTCCCTCTGGTGCACCTTATCGTAGATAGATCTTACATTCCCCATAACGGTGGGTGGAAGGACAGGTCGATGTTGTCTTTTTTTTAGCTTGCACCTCAATACCAGCACGTCATCCTTGCCTCCTTCTCGTCACCTCGCTGGGAACATCGGGCCTAGCACCGTTTAGCATCGACATGCTACGGGCTGCTAACAGCTGATCTCGTATGTAAACAATGCAACCATGGATACACGCAGGATCTCCGGACACACACAGGAACAAAAACAGTAATAAAAACACCACTGCAAACGTAGCCAGTTTGGTGTCCATGGCCAACAAGTGAGTCATGAAAAGTCATGACAGGCTCCAAATACAAAGATAACCAAACAGATATGAAAAAAAGTCGAAAAAAGAACAACGAAGAGAGAGCTGCTGCAACAAGCAGCCACACGAGCGGCGCTAAGCAATGAATGAAGGTGAATGTCAGAAGTAACGAGTAACAGTCAATTCCTGTAGCCACTTTGGTGAGTCAAATTTTTTTTATTTTTTTTTATTGTAGTCTTTTCAAAAGGCCTCTGAAATAGTAAACTACTTGCAATGTGACACTACAACACTACAACTCCCATGAGCACTTCCTGCACAGATTTGTGGGCAAATTGGTCCATTTTTGAAGCCTACTTCCTTGGGCTTGCAGGCTTGGTGAGTGACGACACTGTTGACTCAACAGTTAGTGAGCATGGTGGAGATGTGAACCAGAAGGAGCTATGTGGCGGCACATAAGCAAGGCTTTTCCTGCAAAATGAGCATGCTGAGTCAGCACTGACGTGTGTTTCCAGGAGGAACATCATTTTCTTAGGGATCTTTTAAAGAAGCTGCCAAAGGGACATGAAAACTTTTCTGCAGAGTGCCTCTGTGAGGACTTCCTCACTTTTAAATGTGTTCAAAGGTTAAAAAGCAAAATGCACATTTGAACTTATGTTCATTTTCAAGACTATAAATTTAGTTTAGGGGATGTGGGGAGTAGTTTAGGGGGAGTTGGGAGAGCTAATATGAAGCCACTTGATAAGATCATAGTTGAGTTCAATTCTATTGTAGGAGTAAGTATGAACATCCAAATTATCACTACATGCAATTACACTGCAGTTGACTTATCACAAAGCCTGTAATCAATTAGAACATGTTTTTTACTCACTTCACAGAACTTATTAACAGCAAACATACTGCCACACATAAATGATGCAATGCCAAAAACTCACAAACCCAGTGAATAAAATCCAAATAAAAATGGTGCAGATCCGTCATTACAACAGAAATAGTCCAGTTTAGTGGAACAGTATTTGAATAACATATACTTTCAGGAGAAAAGAGTTTGCACGGCTTCTCGGCTGGGACCACCACAGCCTTGAGTCCAACAAAGGTCAGTGTGACAACAGACTCTTCAGCAGCATGGTCACACCCTGCAGGCCTCCATATTCCTGGGCTGACCTCAACAAAATGCCAGCCCATGCAGGCTCCATACAGGGGCACAAACTAACACCAAACCTCACTCCTATTCGTCTCCCATTCGTCTCCCATCCCCACCATGTCGTCATCATTCCTAGTGTCAAGATTTCTGGTTAAAATGTTTCCAAGTTCCTGGTTATTGTATCATGTGTTACTCCCTGTTGTCAAACCATGCCAGAATTTTCTGTTGAGCCTCCTTTTTTTCTCCTCTCCCACAGAGCCTGAAGACTTTGACCTCCCAGTGGTCCAAACCTGCTCCAATAGTTACAGCAACACTCCAGCCTACTAACCTCAAGAAAAGCTATCTGCCCATCAGAATCAGTTTTTCTTTCTAATCAAGTGTCAATAAATTAAGAGACTTCAGTTCTGAGGAGCAGGTGGTTCATGTAATAAAGTAGTGAAAGCCCAGAAACACTCCACTCTGACGTTGTGAATAATTTTCTAGTGTGACAATCAGTAAATTCATCAAATTCAGAGGACATTAAAACCCTTTTCCTTGGAGTAACCGCTGTTATCTTTTGGTTTAACAGTCCATAACACAGACTCACACTCTCTGCTAACAGTTCTTCAGCTAAGCAAGCAGAAACTAATAGATTTGGAAATCCTCCAAGAACCTCAGCTTTGATATATCCCAGAGTAATGGTTAAAACAGAGAGCTGGTTTTACAATATGAAGGGAAGCTGCCAGGAGAGGAGGAAATGTACACTAGCAACAAGGCCATGAAATGGGCAGGGGGAGGAAAGCACTGAAGTGTGTCCATGTTAGCTGAATTTTAAAATAATCCCAAAGTACTGATCCTCTGCATGAAACATTTTGATGAGGAACTCAGTGTGGCTTTGAGCATACAGCGGGATTATTCTAGATTAAATTCAGAAATTCTTCTGTTTTAAGGAAACAATCCAATCACGAGGAAGCTACAAGAAGATATGTGCAAACTATTTCTTACCTGGGAGCAGCAACTTTGTAAGGTTTAATACGTTTAATGGATAACTGCCGGCCAATCAGAATCAAAACTTCTAATTTCCAGTGCCATAATACTGCTTTTTCTTTCTTTCTTTCTTTCTTTCTTTCTTTCTTTCTTTCTTTCTTTCTTTCTTTCTTTTTCTTTCGAAGTATCTGACATAAAACAAGTCAAGGAGTAACCTATGCTGTTAAAGACTCTCAGGGACATTTAGATAGAGACCCCCTTCCTGTTTTGTGACTTGCAGGGATAAGTTTCGTGACCCTTAAGTTAGCAGAGCTGAAGGACAATACAATAAAAGACTAGATGTTAAGATAAGTTTGGGCTCTGTAGTAGGCTATGTCACTGGCTCTCAGACCTATCTGTCTGTCTGTCTGTCTGTCTGTCTGTCTGTCTGTCTGTCTGTCTGTCTGTCTGTCTGTCTGTCTTTCATTCTAAAAGAGATATACTTAACTACTTAAATGTGTCCATTGGAACAGTTTTGTTGAAAACAGCTGTGGAATTTCAATATTTCAGCCTAAAAAACATCCAAATCCAGTTAAAGTGCCACTTACACAAATACAAAATACAAAACAAGTCATATTTTAACAAAGCGTCAGATATTCCACCGCAGCTTCCTCTTTCATTGTCTTGTTGAAAATGTTTAAAAGTTGTTCTTTGTCCAAACTTTATTGTGATTCTACATGAGGCTGGTTTATTGGTTTATGTTTATAGAAGAACAGACCTGCAATTAAAATGCTTTTATGGTCATATTTGTACACTTCTTTCTGGATGTGGTTGCTGTATGTTCCCATGGAAGTTGTTTTTCGGAACAAGAAGTGGGAGGATTTATAGTTTTTGGAAGTATTTATTTCAAAACAGATGAGTTCAGGGTAAACATTCACACTCGGACAAGCTACACACTGCATGCTGAGAGCTGAGTGTGAGAGCGGGGTAACAGTAGAGATAAGAAATCTGGAACAGTTGGAGGCCTGTAAATAAAGTTCTAATGATGTACATTTGGCACGGCAATCCACACTGATGGAAATAACCAGTGGCAATTCTAGTCTTACTTTTCAAATGTGATTTTAAAACTTGGCATCTGGGCCTTCTCAGGATCGATCTTTGCGTCCCAAGGGACCGTCTAAGGCATTTTGGCCAATTAGCATGAGCTCTACATGCAGATAAGTGAAATCTGCTAGGCATAATCCAACAAGCATGTGTAAACAAAGTCTTCTGCTGACAGACAAACAGCAGCTGCAGTCAGTGCAGTTACACAGCTTTGTTTACTCCAGACACATACAGAGTAAATTTCGTTGGAGGATGTGGAGCCTCCTGTGATCCAAAAGGGACCGACTGTCCCCATCCGGCTAATAAAACTTATCAAGATGGACTCTGATTGGATGGCGAGTGTCAGCATCATGGAAAACACTGCTGAGCCAAGCTAGTGCACTTAAACTGCTCTTAAACTCTGGAACAATAAAGTGTCCTTCAGCTTTGGAAATAAAACTGTACTTGGACACGAAATACAGAAATACCTGGAGTTATTTTTCAACATCAGTGTGGAGATCAAATGACTGAGGGGACTTCGGCCAAGTGCTTTCTGGAGATCCTTTTTGTTGGTTTCAAGGGATAAATTTTATTTGTCTCCAGGACATGGAGTCCATAAAGTGGATTTCACACAGTGTCAATAAAAACCTCAAGTATGAAAATAAATGATAGAAATCTTAGAGATGCTTTGGTCGTGTATTCTTGGTTTGAGCGCTCAGATGAACTTACAAAATGATTATTGGTGTGTGCAGCTTTGTAATTAGACGTTTTACTTTTATCCCTGGTTGTGGAAGATTGTGGGTGTAGTGATATTTTTCATCCTGACCAATATTGGATTACATAACCAGCTCAGAGAACTATTTTTCCAGCAACCGCAGAGATAACCATGAATCTTGCCTCTCCTTTCCATACTTGAGACACGAGGGATTATGAATGACTTTCTCCAATAAAACATGTACAGGAATGGGAAAAAAAAGTTGCATTGAGAGGCTTTCATTTGGAAATATTAACAGTTTTTAGGGCTTGTATAATGTTTTGTTACTAATTGAACTTTAAGAGGAACATCAGAGGTGTTTGTTTGAAATGAACAGCAGCTACATTTAAATCATATCCTTACTCTGGCGTATGTTAGTAATAAGATTTCAATGGAGAATACATAGTGTCTTGTAGTCAGAGTGCGTCATGAGTTCTTTTCTTAGAAATAAGGTCTGGTATCAACAAACCAGTGCAAAACAATAACGTGGAAAGAACAAAAACATGGAGAGTTAAAAGCAGGATGACGCAGATCCATGATGTATTACTCTTACTTAACTTTTGTTTTTTGACAAGTCATGGCAAGCGTTTCAGGCAGATCAATTCAATAATTACTTTCAACTCTGTGTTTGACTCAAACATGAAAATACCTTAAAGAATCTCAAGTTTTATCTGAGTTCTTCGTCAGCATTGAAAGGTTACATAATATTTTGGAGGGGCAATAAATCATTCATCCAAGATGAATCCAATTAAACTTTAAGACACACTTAGAGAGGGTCCAGGCCTGGAGACCACCGACATGGAGCATATGTGACGCTTTAAGTAGAAACACCTGATGTTATTTGCTCGGATAAAAACAATTTAAGGCTTTATAGGCCGCAGATATACTGCAGAGAGAGATGAGGGGATGTTTTGACAGAGGAAGAGGGGGAAAAACTGTAAACAAACAGACAAGGAGAGTATCAAAGGTCACCATATGGTGGTTTAATGAGACCACATGATACAAACACTCAGACATCTGTCATATGATGTAGGAACAATCAGTAATCAATGTTTGTGTTTGAACATGCTAGTGGCATTCATATATTCTGAACTGATTATTCATATCATCTCCATGTAGATGGTAGATATAAAGATATTAAGGCCTAAATGATATAATACCTCTAAACAGGCTCTGACATAAACGGCCAAGGTGTCCGTCTTCTTCAGAGGGGAGCTGCTTTAATTAGAACCAAAAAAGCTTGAAAGCTGCCAGTGTTGTAAAGCTCTGCCTCGCCAAAGCTTGGCGCCTGTGAGCTCAGCACAGCCTGCAATTTGTGTTTCATCTGCACCATCAGAGCAAAATGAAAACATGGCTCCAGGCATGTTACATGAAGAAAACGTAACAGCTGGCTCGCATAGAAAGCTCAAGTGGAAAAGACATCCAAGAGCAGTGGTGATGATTTAATCAAGAACAAGAGAAGACACTGTGGAGTATAATTAATCTTTACGAGGATGACATAATTTTGATGGAGATAAAATGTGAATGTAAAGAGTTGTTTATTAATTAGCCAGCATATAATTTTCATGGTGATTTACACATGAGGTAAGGCTTCGATGTGCGTAAGAATCTGTTTATCATTTGGGATTTTCTGAATTTTTATGAGCTCTCAGGGTGGATTAAACTCAAGCTTCAGGTGTGACTTTTTCACTTCGCCCCAAACCAAAGCAGAAATTTTCCAAAACTACCTCATCTTTTTTCCCCAGAGGACTCTCAACATTTTAATTCCTTAAAAACCAAAAATATTTTTTAATTTATCTAAAAATTAGTATTATCACCAACAAAAAATAATCACATCATAAAGAGATTATAAGAAAATCTTAGAACATTCAAAAGGCCTAGACTGCCGGGGGAACTGGCGCTCTGACACACTGGGATCCTATCCCACACCCTTCCCCCCAACCCCCCATCACTTACTTTAACTCTTCCTGTCCCATTAAAGTTACTAACCATAGACCTTTCTGGAGTCCCTGAGCTCCATTGTCTCATAGGTTCCTCTGAGCTGCCGTAGGCATCCTCCTGCTGCACACGTTCTGGACTCCAGCTGATACGGACGTGCTGGACTCCAGTGGCAACAGCTTCTACTAACTGTCTCATCACTATCACCTCTCTCTCTTACTCCCCTCTATCCCTCTTTCAAGACCCAACTCTGTCGAGGCATGATGGCTGTCTAACATGAGTCTGGTTCTGCCTGAGGTTTCTGCCTGTTAAAGGAAGTTTTTCCTTGCCACTGTAACTAGCTAAATACTGTGATGTGCAATGCTCATGGTGGATTAAGGTGGGATAAGACTGAGTCTTACCCTGTCTTGAAGTTGGGTCTCTGTTCATAATTCGAAATAGAGTGGTCTAGACCTCCTATGTTTGTAAAAGCGTCTTGAGATAACATTTGTTGTGATTTGGCGCTATACAAATAAAGATTGATTGATTGATTGATTGATTGATTGATTGATTGATTGATTGATTGATTGATTGATTGATTGATTGATTGATTGATTGATTGATTGATTGATTGATTGATTGATTGATTGATTGAAAAGCCTCTTACACATTTCAATGATGCAACAGTGCTGCAATGAAGTTCCACCATCATCCCGCTTTTGTTCTTACACATTCAACCCTGCAGTGGGGTAATATTGGTGTCCTAATATGTCATTTCACATTGCATAGCGGGGTTGCAGAAGTACAAGAGGGACGGCTGGTAAACACACAGCGGGAGCTCCAGATACAAACACTCAGACATGCACACACACAGCACTGTACCACCCTGCTGGCTCAGCAGTTGCACATCGCCACTGTGTTCCTCTTCTCTTCTCTGCTCTGATGGAAGATCAGAGGTTGAACAATTTTGCCTCACCATTCTGCCTTCGTGTGTGTAAGGCATCACTATCCCACCTTGAAATGGCAGTATGTAAGCACCTCAACAAATCCTCACATTCCATATGAGCACTGGTCAGGCCAAAACGCTGTGTTTTTTTTTTCAAAGCAGACTGCTACTTACACTTTGATTTAAAACATGTATTAATCATTTGCACATCTGTCCCTGCTGCTGCATGTTTTCATCAGGCACTGCTTTGTTTAATAGATTAAACTAAAAGGTCATTTAAGGACTTTGGATTGAAACAAGAGACACTAACTGATGTTTTTAAGCTTAGGCTTTTTTTGTTGTCAGCCGCTGCAGATGTTCTTAATGTGGTCAAACATGATGTCCAAATGAAGTTGAAATATTCTCTACAGGACTGACCTCTTGGCCTGTGCACGGTTTCCTGCTCTAAAGAGGGCAACCATGCACATGTCCCAGTCAGTTTTACTGCTTTTGACAGGAAGGCCCTCAGGTGATGCTCTGCAGGTGACCTGATGCAGCCAGAGGAATTTTACTGTGGTGTGGTTATTCACTGACTCACTTCTCTGCTGACTCACAGTTGATTCTGTTAATCCTGCACTCCACAATCAATGAAAGCATAATGTTTGTCAAAGCTTTTATAGGCAGTGATGATCAAGCTGGGGAGCCTTGTGTAAGACCAAAACATTAGTGAGAGGAAAAGAATGTAAATAAGAGCATGATTAACAAAATCTTGAGTTTGTTAAAGATAAAAAGTTGTATGTTAGGAAACTTAGTGCGTCATTAACAGTCAGCAACACAAAAGGTGGTTAAAGACAATCATTGAAACTGAAAAAACTGTTGTACTAAAACTTGGATTTCATTCTTCCTTTATGTTTTGGCCACCATCTCAGACATCATACCAATCACCAGTGTTATTCTCTGATCTGAGAACATTGCAACATCGCTATGCTGAGGTCCAAAGCAGGAAGGAATGCAATGGTCAGTGTGTGCACGTGACATGCCAGTTATAAATCCCCAAACTGAAAAAAAGTTTGGAAGTGTTTAAAATCCAATCATGTTTCTGGCTCCGTTGCAGCTCTTGTCAGTGATGCTGCCACATTGTTAAACCTTCTGCCAAAGTATAAAACAAATATTCTATTCAGCAAATTACATTATAAAGAGAGAGGAGGGCTTGTATCACAGCAGGTCTTAAAATAGTTAGGGAATGTAATCTATACCAGCACACATTAGCTGTTTTTTCTTTTCTCTCTTTGAATTTCTGTGACCTCTCAGCACAGCAAAACGTGATGCTGGAATGTAATGCATAAAAACAATGTACACCAAGCTGAGGAGACAATGCCAATGTGTGCCTGTCGAGCATGGCATTAAGATTTTAGCTTAGTCAGTTTGCTCAATATGGTAAGTATGGTTCAGGTTAGGGTAGGAACTTGTCACTTTATACATATCACCAAAGGCTTTCTGACTAACGAGCCCATCAGGAGCGAAGTGTAAACTTCTTAAAAGGTTCTTTATCAAGACAATACGATGCCAAAGGAGAGGAGGAAAAGAGGTAACAACACACGTGCTCCTGTCACAGCTTCTATCACACTGAGAAATGACCTTCCTGCCACACACTGCTTTGATGAAGAGAGACACAAGGCTCTCATATAAAGGGACTTTCTCACACCATTGGTTATCATCTGACAACAACAGGGACATCAACTCTGATGCCCAATTTTTCTTGTCTTCCTGTGCAGCTTTCCAGATGATGAATAAACAATATACCAAAACCCTAGTGTTTGATTACTCACAGCTACTAAATATCTAAAGATAAATAAAAAACTAAACCATCACCAGATCATAACTGATGGGTTCAAGGATTTCACTACAGCTAATAATGATTGGATGATGAAATGTGAGTGATCACAGTGAAGTTAGCTTATTTTTTATGGATATATGTTAACCTTTAACATAGACACATTTCAACTTTGAAGTGTGGTGGATTATTATCATTTTTAATTCAGTAAAACTGTGTCCAAATAAGTGAGGTTGAATTATTGATTTCTTAAGTAGGAGAACGGGGTTGGTTGGCACACTCGTTATATCTCGCCACCAGAGGGCGCTGTCTATCAAATTGGGGACATTTCCAGAATTATGGGTTTATAACGAAACAAGTGTGACCCTTACAAAGTGTGAGGGGAAAGCTATAGTTTAGGTTTTTATTAGCTAGCTAAGTAGTTGTTAGATGGTTGTTAGCCTTGATGCTAGCAAAAAAAATTCAGTTGGGGTTGGTTGTTACATGTAACAACCAACCCCAACTGAATTTTTTTTGCTATGCCCCTATGTTGCATGGTGAAATTAGTTGGAGTGCGCAGACCTACATTTGCCATTACTGTAACTCAGACAGTAACTGCATGTAGCCTAGTTGAGTAGGCCATTATTGTTCGGCCTATTTGTTTTGTTCTTATGTTGTTATATAGGCTGGCCCAAAGATGTGTTTCCTGTTCATGTTCCTTGCTCATTTTATGCTAAAATGCATTAAGTTATGTAGGCCTATCACTTGTCAGTGCAATTAAACTCTCAAACTTAGTTCTGCCTTCTTGCCTTTTTAAAAGATTGTTCCCTTTAAAATACCATTGTGACAACCAACCCCATAGTGTGTGACAACCATCCCCGTGATGGGGTTGGTTGTCACAATGTGTCAGAGTGTCTCTTATAGTAAATTGCCTCTTTGTTACAATGAGTTGGAAAATTTAAAGCCAACACCTTAAGCTTCAATTTAATGTAGGAATGACTATTGAAAGATGTTTTGATGATGAGCAATCATCAAAACAGTAAAAAGTGTGACAACCAACCCCGTTCTCCCCTACACCATGTAACATGCAAGGTTATGTATGTACATATAATACTAATGCATGGTTGTTCATAACTGTGCCTTTATTGGTGTCTGATTGGAGTTGATTCCTCTAAAAAGTGTTGCATCTACAATTTTACACTAAGCAAATCCCTCAATAGTAGAAATATGTTAAATCTAGAAAGCCAAGCCTGGAAACAACTTCCATATTTATTGCCTGAAATAATCCATAAAACTGTTCCCTCGTGTTAGACTAAAACACGTGAGTGTTCTGCAGCAGGAAGAAGCTCAAACCCAACACATGAGCGTTAGGATGCCAGGTTTAAGCCCAAAGTCAGCCACCACCCTCACTGCCATTTCCTGTATCGCTATGGAAACAGAGTCAAGTGTGTAAAATCAGTGTCCAAACTCTGGCAATAAGCGGTCACTAACAGCCAGCAAGAAGTCAAAGCCAACAAGTGGACCACGAGGAGGCCCCTGCACTCCCATTACTGGGCCATTTCATGGCACAGTTTTAAACTCCTTTTACAGTCAGTGTGTGGCAAATGCATCCAGTTTGTTGTTTAGCCACAGTCGATCCACTGACAGATATAACCTCAGGGATGGGAAACACACATGCCTGCAGTGGTTCTCCGTGACCCACATCCTTTTCCTCCCAAACGTCCTGTAAGTACAAAAAAAGGGAGCCGCAGGAGGGAAGTGAAAGCTCTCACAGGTGTTGACAGAACTTTGTGTGGGGATTACATGAGACAAGAAAAACACGGGACTTCTAACCTCATTTCTAAAACTAAACAACACTGACTTACCTGCCTATATGCTCAGGGGAGGGAGAGTAAACGGCTTGTGTGCTCTCAAATTTACATTAAAACAACTCTGATGTTAAATAGCTTTTGATGTGAGATGAGGTAGAAGGAAATATGAGCTAAAGAGAAGACAAAAAAGTGTGAGGACTATGTACAATTTGTTTTTGTAAGGACATGTACATGCAGGAGCCTTCAAAATAAAACATCCAATTAGTCCAGCTTTAGTTGTCCTAATCTTTGTTACAGATGGAAAACTAACAGCTGATATTACTAGAACAAAAATAACAAAAATTATGAAGTTTAAAAAACATTTGGGTCAGAATGTAGTGCAATAACAAGAACAAGAGTCATTGTAAATGGTAATGATCTTGTACAGAGCATGCAATGCTGATAATCAGCCCGTCGCAGAGTTTCTCTGCACTGGTTTTATGGGTTAAGAAAAGAGAAAGAAGTCACTGTACTTCTGTGAAGTGGCAGACTGAATCAACACTGAGGTTGTTATGCTGCATCACAGACAGACAAGTAAACTATTTTCAAAGTAAAGTGACAAGTTAATGTGCGCTGTGGCTGCCTTTCTGGCATTCCTGTTGGTACCTGTCCACATAGATGAAGGCCACAGCCGATTCAATCCTGCACAAAGCAGTAATGATTGAGCCCTGTACTCTAAACTCTAAACTCTACAGCTTTGGTCTCCTTTTTATCCAACTTACAGACACAAACATGCATCTAGACCTGGGCTGTAGCTTATTGAACCTACAAACAAACATTTACAGGCTAAATGTGAAATACTAACAATGTTTTCTTGACAACACAGCAAATATTCTGACGCCAGCAGTAGTCAGTCAAACAACGATGCTGAGTTCAGACTAAGCAACAACCTCCGATCTAAAAATATGAGTCCAATGAGGAAGTGCTAAAAGCTGCAGTTCATCGAGGATCCGCTTGCGGCTGGCTCTGGAAGTACCGGAAGTCACAAATACATGAATGGGAAAAAGATGATCTTTACAGCAGAAATAAACATGTTTACAGCCTGGTACAAAAGACGAGTGTAGTCTGGATAGCTCATTTCTTGATCGGTTCACACTGTGAGGGGGGTGAATTTTTTTCTAAAGTGGCAATTTCGAAGATATTGAGATTACGAGTCTTCCAATGAGAGGCACAGCTGACTTTGGGAATGCTGTAGCTGTTGGCTAGGAGGCTCAAACTCTGCCTCTTTACGCCACAATCACTTGACAGCAGCAATCTGGCTCCCGCTGACGATTGGCCTCAAACAGCTCTTCAGAAACTGATGGGTGACGTCACGGATTCTACGTCCATATTTTGTACAGTCTGTGGTTCAGACTAAATGTTTTAAGCATGATTAAAGCACAATGACACAGATGTAGGATGTCACCAATTATCGTCTCCAAAGATCGATTGTTTCATCTCTTGTAATGTGTCATAGTGACCTACAATCATGGCCAAATCTGGGATGCCTCATGACCTCCTGGCAGAAAGTCTGCCATGTTTGATTTTTCTTGCTGCCTTCTACCATTCGTTCAGTCACATCAGTGATGTTGACCAACGAGAGGAGAGCACTCTGCAAATGTAAAATTCACTAATGTAAACAAACAAGATGGAAGAATGATGAACTTGCTGCAGTGAAATGGAACAATGAGGCAGTGGAAATCTTTGTTGAGCTCTGGCAGCAACATCCGTGCCTTTACGATGTTTTGTCGTAGGAACGACTGTGACGCCCTAATAAAAGGAGGAATATTGGCCTGAAACAGCAGATGAACTTCAGAAACCTGTTAAGTAACTGCTGTTAGCTTGTCCCGTCCCCGGCCATCCCTCTGGACACTCCCCTAAGTACATCAGGATCGATTTTTCTGAAACTGCTAATTGTTGATTACATGAATCGGATACGTGGGATGGTCTAGTTTTTTCTTAAAGAGGGGTTGTATGAGGTACTTGTCCATAGTCAAGTCAAGTCAAGTTAACTTTATTTATATAGCACATTTCAAAACAACTCGTGTTGGCCAAAGTGCTTTACAAGGTAAAAAGTAAAAAGTACATGAAGACAACAATAAACAACACAACATATCAGGATATTACTGTCCTCTTCATGAGGAGAAGGCCAAAAAGTAGAGATGTGTCTTCAACAAAGATTCAAAACATTCAACAGTGGGGGCTGATCGTAATTGGAGTGGCAAACCATTCCAGAGCTTGGGAGCTGCTGCTGCAAAGGCTCGGTCCCCGCGGGTTTTAAGCCGCGTTTTAGGCACATCCAGGAGCAGCTGGTTTGTTGACCTCAGCGCTCGAGCTGGATTATGAACATGGAGAAGATCAGCCAAGTAGGATGGTGCCAATCCATTTAGGGCCTTGTACGTCAAAAGGGCAATCTTAAAATCAATCCTGTGACGGACTGGGAGCCAGTAGAGAGCACGCAGTACAGGTGTGATGTGCTCCCTCTTTTTCCTGCCAGTCAGGAGGCGAGCAGCAGCATTTTGAACAAGCTGCAGGCGTTGAATAGACGCCATGTCTAAGCCCACATACAAAGAGTATGATAGTACTTTTATGATAGTAAAAAATAGTCAAGCCTTGAAGTAATAAAGGCATGTACCACTCTCTCTAAATCCTTGGGAGGGAGATAAGCCTTCACCTTAGCTATAAGTTTCATCTGGAAGAAGCTGGACTTAGCTGCAGAAGATATTTCTTTTTCAAATTTGAATGCACTGTCAGAATAAACACCAAGGCTCTTTACAGAGGAGTGAATATTTGCTGCGAGAAGGCCTAGAGTGCTCCCATCAAACTGGGGGTTCGATGTAGTATCTTTAGTATAGTATAGTATCTTTTTTGCCCACAAGGAATCAGTCCTCTTGGTCCCTTTGTTGTAAAACCAGGAAGAGAACCAGCATATAAGCAAGGTGTATCAAGTGCTACAGATGGGGACAACCTTACCATATAATTTAACTCATTTCAAGCGAGTCTGGCCTAATTAAAGTCAATGTAGACTCTTTAAATAGCTTACCTTTGCCATCAGAAAATCGTCTTGTTTTTGTACTATTCTCAGATCCAACACATACATGTTCCTCTTCACTTTTTAATCATATTTTTGTGAAAAACTTTTCATAAAGGTTTGGAACAGCTCAACTTTTACGTCGATGATATAATCCCTCAGACGCCCGTTAACATGTTGCACACAGTCAGGCTGAGATGAGCAATTTACAACGAGTTTCTTTAATTAAGAGAGTTTTTGAGAGTATATATTGACTCATGACACTTGTATGAGCAGTCCTCAAAGAAATAAAATACGATCCTTAACGAATAAGAACGTGGGAAGGTTTTTGAATGAGGCTCAAAGCCTGCTTTACAAACATCTGTTTTTGCACCCGTGTTGTTTGCTGATGATGTCGTCCTTTTGGCCACATTTTTAATCTCTAGTGTGCACTCATTTGGTTTACTGCTGTGTGTGATGGAGTCAAGATTACAATCAGTAACTCTAAATGTTTCTCCATAATTTTTAATTAGCCACTGAAATAACCGACTGTGGAAGTCAGTAACAGCAGAGATCAGCTAACAGACACCAGGAAAACATCTCAGAGCGGTTATGTTTTCTGTGTTTAACGATTACATCACTGCTTCTCTACTTGTTGGATTAACCATGAACTTAATTTCATTTCTATCGTAGTGATTATAATGTGGTTTACTCTGCCACTCTGAAACCTGTTAGACAGATGGGCGCCCAAAGAGCAGGAGCGTATAAACCTCCTTCATCCAACAATTTTTCTTAGAAAGGATTTGTTTTCTTTGTTTATGGGCAAAATTAAGCCTCACACTCTGATGCCAGCCCTATAAAGTAATCACTCCAGTGGAGTTTATTAATTTTTCCACTTTTGAACCCAAATTACAGGGCACTCAAGAGAATCACGCTGTAGTCATGTGTCGTGGCTTGATCTGCACAATAAGTTTTTATTAAGCAAGCCAAGTCCCCGTAAATTCAAAAGACTGGAGATGAAAAATGTCTTTTATTTTGCTATCTTGGAAGAGGAGAAAGGGTAGAAAAGAAACTTTCATTGGAGCACCATGTAAGGACATTTCAGTCTGAGGGGAGCTGATTAAAAGCACCTGTTAGTAAGTGTAAGAGACAGACGGGTTGTCAGACTGTTCTGGTACACTGATCCATCCAATGAGCTGTCCAGGTTTAAGGTTGTGCCCTCTATAAATGTTGGCGGGAAAAATATTTTATCTGCAAGAATCGCTTTAATCTGTTGGATAGAAAAGCTCCAATGTGTGTCTCTTTTCTAATCTCTATTAATGAATCTCATCTGTCTTCTCAGAAAACATTCTTATGTGATGTTAGAGGGAAAAAAAGGCCTTGTGATGAATTCCATGTTTTATAGAAGCAAAAGAGCGCAATATTACATCACACAACTGCTTCTTCTTGATCTCTCTCTGAAATGTTTTATTTCCAGGCAGGAATAAAACACAGCCATGTAATTTTCCAAACTTAACCACTTTGAAAAACTACACGCAACCGCTACTCAGAACATAAGAACATTTTGTTTACCATCAGATATCCTCCTACATGAAATCAATAACACATTTTAGCTGCTGCTTCCATGCAACTGGAGTAGTTTTGACACCCAACTATGCCTGCAACTGCCCGCAAATTACATACAGTAAAATTGGGGCCAGTTTGGCCTTGAGTTAAATCTTGCAGCCCATGTACAGAGGTGGTAGCCCTCAAAGAGGGTGGCATAGGTTTGATTTCCAAATGCAGCTCTTTGCCATCCCTCACTCTTTTCCCAGTTCCTCACTCTATCCACTGACCTATCATCTTAGTTAACCCTCCTGTTATGTTCGTTTCTCAGTAACAGCAATAATGTTCCTGGGTCAATTTGACCTGGAGCATATTCAATTATCCAAAAGTGTCAAAAAAAACAAAACATTTTTTAAATTTCATTTTTAACTCCATTACTAACCATTTAAATCAATATTTAGTGCAATGGTGTTCTTTAATTCTCACAGATCATTGTTCAATGAGAATAACTTGCTTGTTTTTCATGAAAATTCATGTTAAAACTTGTGTATATTTGAAAGCCCTAAATATAAAAACAATAGTTTTACATGACAGACATATTTGTATCCCTGTATCAGCCTCTGATACTGCCTGAAACAAGGTATGGGTTGGGGTGTTGGTGGATATACTAGTACCAGTATTAATCTCTGATATTGCCTGGTATGTGATGTGGGGGGATATAAGTACCCATATTATCCTGTTTTTTTTGTTGTTTATTATTTTTTATGAAGTAATGTTGATAAATTCACACGAGACACCTCTTCTGTCACATGCTGCCCAGATTTTTCTGCTGTATTTAGCTACTTTGGAAGGCACACTTTGCCTAAAATGGACTTTTAAAAAGGGTCAATTTGACCCGCAACATAACAGGAGGGTTAAAGCACACGCTAGCAACTTTAATCTGCCAAACTGTGACAAAGATTTGAATTGTTGTTTCTTTTAAAAAAAAATTAGATCAACACGGAAGCTTTTTCATGTTACACCAAGTGAAGAGTTATGATGGGTTCAATCAAATCTTTTGCACGCTTTGGCACAACACTGTTTGGAAAAAGATATGACTACACGAGGTCATAATTTGAAGTCTTGTTTGGAATATACCCTGAGGCATCAATCAGATCAGTTTTACTGCATGATGATACTATACGATGGTACCTTCAGTGTATATAGACAGTCATACTCATGACATACCAATATTTGACATACATTTACTGCCAGTTGTCAACTGTAGGTTATTCTGTCTGCTTAAGTACTCATTTAATTATTGGGAGTTTGGCTGTAAACAAGCCTTCTGAGAGTCGTGTGCATGGAAGCACAACCACCACAGCCACAGCTGTGGAAACAATTCAAACAGATAGAAATTTAAGTTTTACCGTCTTATCTTTCACTCAAATCCACTGACATTTTCCAAAAATATTAAATAATTAATTACACCAATGACAGTTGGAGCTGGGACACAATGTGTATTCGTGATTGCTGCTCCTTACACATCCTGGACAAAAAGAGAATCAGAGCAAACTCCAAAAATCACATCACCTGCCGACAGATTTTAGATTCATATATAGACTTTGTTGTTATGGTGACTACTTGGCATTAAACATGCAGTGCACTCTCACAGGTTTCTCAGGGCATTAAATTTCATCTTTGAATGACTTTACCAAAGGTTAAACATTTAAAACACATGTCACCAAAAACTATAATAAATACTGCATGTTGGCACTAGATACAATCAATCATTACATTTTTTTGTTCCAGATTCCTGTTTTTTATTAGCTCATCTTATGCTAATCCATCTTCTGTAGATGACGTGGATATATTTTACAGGAAGTGATACATTTTGCCAGATGGTGGCACTAGATGAAAAGTCCGGGGATAACCAAAGCTAGTGAGATTGCTCCTCTGTGGACCATAAATGCTTGAAACAAATTCCATGGTAATCTATCCAATAGTTTCTAAGCTGTATCAGTCAGAGGGAGGACCACATTGCACAGAAAAACAAAGCTAACATGGCCAAAAAATAAGTATCAAACCCCATGTTGTCCCCCGTGTTGTAAAACTGCAGCTGTAGCTTTAAAAGTTTTATTCTTTGTCGTCCTTCAAGGAAACACTGTGTGCTTACGTGCACGTGTGAGTGATTCCTGGAAGACAGCGCAGACAAGAGGGACAACCGGAGCTCACTCCTGCAGTTCAAAGCTCTGGGTGTCTCAGGATTAGGGGGGGGTTGTCTGTGATTTTGGAGGACTCATAAAAACCACAGCACCCTGTAGGGTGTTACTCAAGCTGCTCTGCTGGTTTTCTTAATAAAGCTCTGCTGTCTGGCTGCATCTGCTTTTTAATGCACCACAACAACTCTGGGAGCATATCTCAAGGTTAGTCTTGTTTCAAATCTTTTAATGTGCACCTGTGGAGAGTAATCCTACATGAAAATAGCACAAGATATATCCACTGTCAAATAAGTCAAGGTTGTTTGTTTGCCATGAACTAACCGCTAATGTCTACATCTGCACTCAGCAGGACATAAACACTCGGGTCCAAATCAAGGAGATTTTTCTGGCACTCAGCCCTCCCGCAGGGAACATGGACGTGATATTAATACTATAATGTATGACATGAGAAGCTTTCATAGTGCATGAGGCTAAAGGTAGTGTATTTAGTACCTATTATGAACCTCTTTGAAGGTGACAGCTGCTCATTAGGACACATAAAAACCTGGATGTTGACAGTGTGTTCCTGAGCTGTACACGACCTGCTGGTAGGATATCAAATACCTAAAGTATTACTTTCAGAGAGTGAAAATGATTCCCATGTTGTGGTTTAAACAACATATCTTTACAAGGCCATGGTAACATTTTTCTCTTGATGTTGAATCCTGATTCACTGAGGGTTAGGGTTAGGGTTGGGTATACTACTAAAGTATAGAGTCGAAGAAAAGCAGTGACGACATCCATGTTCCATATTGCTGTTCACTTGTTCCAGTCTGTGTTGTAGACTCTGATTCCTTCAACATTTCCACTGCTATCTCTCAGGGGAAAACAGCCAAGGCGAGCTAATCTCTTGAATCACATGTTGTGTTTCTCAGCCATGTTGTTGTTACAGATTGATGGGGCTCAGCACTTCGACCCCCAGAGAGGTTCCTGGAGGTTGACTCACAGCCACGTTGTAATGGAGTCAGCAACACATCACAGCAAAACCCCAACCCTACAGCACATTTCCATGGTTTGGCAGAAAAACAGCCTTCAAAGCAGGAAAACCACACTTGCTCTCCTGAGTGTTCCAGTATCTGCAAAAAATCCCAACTGGAGGTTCCCTTCCAAAGTACACCCCTGAAACAAGGCTAAATCTGCTTAGGAGGGGAAACATCATCACTGGCCCAGTATCAGGGTCTTTAGGTTGATTGGTCAGGCAGCTGTTATCTGAGTAACAGCTCCTTCAAGAAAGACCTGAACAATACTTTCCTGACATTTCATTAACATGATTACTTTATTCAATGACAAGTAATATAAAGGAGTACAATATTCAGTCTGATTCATTTACTGTGAAATATGTGTTGAGTCTGTTTTTCTGAGTTTGATGGTCTAACTTTTCAGAGAAACAAGACCTGTTCGTGTCAGGGTGGATTAGTGTTCTGACCTCGATATGTGTTGTTTATACAGTATATTTACAGGCAGGGCATAAAATTAACTTTTACCTCATCTGCCATTGGCTAGTGACCTGGGTTGAGCTCACAGGCTGCAAGGTTTTTAAGCTGTAACTGTGGCATTTTGACTTTTCATGCTCCCTAATACTTTCTAACTTCATGTTCGTTGTGCAAACAACGAATAGGTTTTGCTTCTGTTTATCCTTTGTGTGTTTGCGGCAAAGGCTGCAGCTCATGTTGTGGTTTGTCGGGTCGTAAGTCAGCCAGGACCGAGGTTGGCCTGCCTTGTCAATTTTCTAGTTTTCTTTGAAACGTCTTACAGTGACATTACTCTGTTTAGCTGTCTGTTCCTCTTCTTGGTCATCTCCTGCCTCTTTGTTTATCTTTTTTTGTTTGCGGTGGCTTCACGCCGGGAATGTGTCGCCACATCTTCCTCGAAACACTCTTCTCCCGTGCTTCTTCAAGCAAAGGGAATGAATAGAACTCCAGTAGCTAACAGTTAAGTAGTAGCTGACGTCACCCAATTCCCAACGTACCAAATCACAACACAAGTTCAGCGTGCCACGAGGGTCAAAATAACCTGACAGTCGGCAGAAATGGGCGAAAGTATGAAAACAAAACCTCACATGCAATACAAAATTTTCCATAGGTCACTGGCAGGTGTGCATTTCTGTTTTACATGCCAAACTAATTTTTTTTACCCACCATTGGTGCTTGGCGGGTGTTAATTTCATGCCCTGTTTACAGGCATCTAAACTCTTTCCTAACACAAAGACTTTTTGCCTTTATTGGATAGGAAAGCTGAAGAGAGACAGGAAATGTGGGGGCTGGAGAGTGGGGGAAGACATACAGCAAATGGAAGAGGCTGGGAATTGAACCAGCGACTGCTGCGACAAGGACCATAGTCTCTGTATATGGGGCACATGCTTTGACCGCTAGGCCAATGGCGCCTGCGTTTTAACATTTAATCAATACTGAGTTCCCTATCAGTGTTAACACATTAATTGTTAGGTCCAAAATTACAAGTTTTATTTTATCATGTGCTATTTTGTTCCTTTTGGCACACTGTAGTTAAGCTTCCACAGAGTCGTCATGTTTCCACCTGCCATGATGGAAAACAATGACACCACCATGCATTTGAATGGCACGTTCAAAAATCCTTGACGGCTCAGTTTACAAGTCAAAGGTAATCTGCACTTTGTGGCAAACGGAATGAAAATATCACCTAAGTACTTCAAGTTTGAGCTGCCACTTATGAGCTTAGCATACGGGTGCACAGCTGGTAATATGTCTGTGTCTTATATCTTCAAGAAGTTACATCCTCAGGAAACAAGGTTATTAGGTTCTTTAAGGATTAATATTTCCAAAAATGTCAGTGTTTTTTGTCTCAACTGATATTAATATCAGGTTTTCTGTTTTATAGTGGCAAACATTTAGTCTGTGAGTAAGTTACTGTCCTCTAAATCATCTCAAGTACATTTTGGATCCATCAACGATTCCAACTCTGCGGTTTTATTTTGGTAAGGGGATATTTGCAGTTGTGGTTACGTTTAATGAAAGACTCAGAGCTGACAGTGAATGACTGGAAGTCTGCTTTACTTCAGTGATGATTGTTTTTTAATGTCTTTCTATGGCAGTGACCGTAACTATTCACACTTCAACACTCATTTACTCTACTTTGAACAAGCTGAGTGATTTATTAGCAACGTCTTACATGAAACAAAAGTTTAGATTTCCAGGCTGTTGGTTAAAGAAATTCTCGAACACAGCGAAGTTACTCAGCTAAGAAGACTCTGAGTCAGCTCTGTTACTGAAGTTGTGCGAAGGCCATGTCAGTTTGAATTTAGTGGCACAGACAATTAATTGAACGCCTTAAACCTCAATGTTAGTCAAACAGAGGACAATCCTGTGCTTTTCTCACACAAAGAGTTTGAAGTTTCACATCAACTCTAACTTTTACAATATAATCACAAACAGACTCTGCCTCGGGCCCTTTGACAGTACTCTACATGACACATTCAGCTATTTAGAGCAGTCATCAGTTTCTTTACTAACTAATTGGCCTGTGATCCTAAAGATGTGTTCTATATGTACTCATTAAAGGCCAGTTTCTGTAAGTCAAATGTATTTTTAAGATTTCAGTTCTTTATTTTGTTGCCAAGTAAGAACAATCTTGTTCTGTAGAGATTAATGGAGCAGTGTGCTTTATTTAGCTATGTTAAAGCTGGAGTAGGACATGTTATTTTGATACATTTTTATCAATCAATAGCAAAAAGCAATGTATACATCGATAGGGAGTAATACACAAAGTGATCCAACACTGAGATGAGAAATCTCAGTTGTCTGTGTCAGCAGCTAGGCTGCATCAAGTTCATCCAATCATTCATTCGCCACCGAGCTGGCTGACCGGCCGGATGACCTGTGACCTGCCGAAAGACACACCTACTGTTTACAGGAGTGCGTGTGACCTGACTGAGATCATCATCAACAGGCTGTTCACTAACTGAACACCTGATAAACATGTCAGAGAGAGAGAAACCAACGATTTTAGCCCAACTTCTGCCCTTAAGTTCTGCCGCTACGCAGAGCAAGAAGAGGGAGACTGTGATGGAAAAGGTGGAGAGTTAAAAACGCTGGATGAAGATACAAACACGAGTCAATATTCGGGCTGCCTTTCTGAGACAGCTGGATGATTTGAAGAGTCTCTAAAGGGATGCCATGGTTGCTGATTTTCTACTGGACAGGTAATCGTGTCATTTCATTTGTCTTTGTGTTCATTGTTTTGTTCATCAATGAGACAGCTAAAGATAACTTCGGCTAATGCTAGCGGCCGGCTAACAGCTTGTAGCTATGTTTATAGAGACCTGTATACAGTCTGTTAGCTGCTAGCTCTTCTGTTGCTCTGTATCAGACCTGTGTACAGTCTGTTAGCTGGTAGCTCTTCTGTTGCTCTGTATCAGCATGAATGGGATGTTGTATAAAGTCTACATGCTGTCTTGTCTGTTTCCATAGCTACGAGAAGGAAACATCGACGTCCACACCGTTAAAACACGGGACGCAGAGGCTTGCGTGAGCTGGGGGGATGCCCAAGAAGAGAAGCAGGATGCGGGATGATCCACGCCAACATGTTTACCTTCAACAGACATTATTTTTATTTCTGTAATAAATACATTTTCTAATAAAAGTAAATGTAAAACAACTCTTTGATGTTGCAATTATTTGTTTATAATGTTGTATGTTACTTGATATGGATTTAATTATTTTGCAATTTGAAGAGAGAAGGCCAGTGTAAATTTAAAGATGCATTTAACAAATGTATACACAGCACACTCAAGTTTTTCTTTTACATGAAGATAAATATAAATATATACAAAGGAACTAAAGGGTCACCATAAAAGTATTGTATGTAATCATGTCATATTTCATTCACTCCTAACTGAAACCTTTATACTGTCCATGTGGATCTGGGTAAGGGTCACGGATTTTCCAGATACAGCAACAAGGTATTACTCCTCTATGACCTGCACCAAGTGCTCCATGCTGCCAGACAACAACCTGTCTGTGCAGCATGGCGGAACTTTCTGTTGCTGTCCCCAGGATCTGGAGCTCGTCCCCGGTCGTTGCTCTCCCTCTCGCTTGTCTGGCTCTGCCTTGCACTCGACCTTGGCCTCGTCCTCTCCGACCTGAGGTGCTTGGCCCAGGATCGTAATCAGCAGTCATCATGAGAGCTCTAACAAGCACAAAAAAGTCAATATGTTGTAGTTCCAACACGAAAATGAAGACTGTCAACAATGGTGAACGCTAATAAATATATAGGCACTGTAGCCGTCAGTAACTAAACATCATGACATGCTAAATCAAAATAAACATGGCTAGCCAGGAGTTATTAGCCCGGCAGCAACAACTTACTATAGCTGTATTCAGATGATAAAAACAAACACACTTAAAGCTAACATGCAGGCTATGCTGTGCATTCTAACTAATTATATTATTTTTTAATGTGGTAATATAAGCGGTTCACTTACATGGGAGACAGGCATGTTTTCCTTCCATGAAAATAAAGTAAATCGCTCGCCGCTCCACAGCTAGCTATCGTGACGTCATCCTCCAGCTGTAGTCTGCCACAGCGCATTCATGTGTTTGGAGGCGTGTCCCTCCCCCCTCCCTACAGGCTGCTCTGAAGGGAGGGGGAGGGCTCTGTTCGACTGTGTGCTTTCAAAATCAAGCAAACTGCTGCAGCTTTCTCAGGATGTCCTACTCCAGCTTTAAGCAAAACAGGCTTGGTAGAAATGGAATATTATATTTGTAAGTATGTTTAAATGAGTGTATAATCACCTAAATAGGAAAGTCCTTTTGTTTTTGTTTACTTAGAATGAGCTATTTATATCTACATAAAAGCAGGTACCCTTCCACAGATGCTGCCATCTTGCACCACCATTTTTCTACAGCAGCACAGAACAGACAAACTAGCAACATGAGTGTTATAGTATTTAGTGAGTGGCCAAATGTGATGGTATAAATTTGACAAATGGTGTGTTTTACTTATCATGCATCACAGGAGCTTCTTGTCCTCCATGGTTACTCAGGGTTCCCACTCTTTTCCAGAGATCATTTTCCAGGACATTTCCAGGAAATTTTCATTGATGATCAAGCTGGTATGACAGTCTAAATTTAGTTCCTAATTTAGTTCCTAAATAGTCTAATATGTTCCTCTCAGTGGAAGTCTACATTGAAAGACATGTAGTCTATGGCTATCAATTAAATCATCTCTTACATACTTAAAAATTATGGCAAATTGATAATAGAATAATGCAACCACAGATGTACAGCACTTCACTTTATTAGTGCAACCAAGTAACAATGATGGGCAACATCTCAGCTTTCTCTTTTCTCAAAAAATATAAAATGAGCTAAGTAAAAAACAAAAGAGCCAGCAAAGGAATCTGGAAGCTGCCTTACTGAAATAATTAAATAATAATAATGATCAGAGGATCAGTGCTTTAATGACCTAAATAGTTCTGAATGACAAAAATGGCCACAAATGTTTCTCAACTCAACTCAAACTCAAAATATACCTGCTTCATCATGATATTCATCCTGCTAAGTGGTCGATATGAAACAAAGCAAATGTTACGTTTTTTTATTTGAGTTACCGTAAACTCTGAAAAAATCGCACCGGTGTAAAAACGCACTCTGTATTTGAAGATCTCTCAGAGATTTAAAAAGTTTAAACTGTCTTCCTGCGTGGCGATGTCTATTATGATCAGCGATGTCTACAACGTGGAGTTTCTGTGCAGCTGTGTCGCTCTTTTTGTTCCGTTTGTTTTCACTATCGGTAGTTTGCACTCCTGCTAGCTAGAGCAAGGGATCTCAAACTTTTTGGAGCCAGGGACCCCTTACAGGTGAGAAAATTGTCCATGGCCCCCTCATAATTGTAACACAGATTAAGCACATTAGTGATGTGTCATGATCAAAAGCTGCGGCTCTGAGAGTCGATGCTTTATAGTGAATCAGAAGAGCCGGCTCGCATCAAGAGAGAGCCGGCTCCCAGTTTTTTCCTTTCGCTGCTTAGCTCTCACAGTGCTCAGCCCCAGCTCTGCTCACAGCAGAACTTTGTTCTGATTGGTCAGCATGGCGGCCATGCGGCCAATCATATGTGAGGATATAGGATACAGGTGATGGAGGGGAGGCTGTGTATCCTGGCTACATCTGTTCCTTCAGAGAGAGTCTTCTTGAAGACCGGGCAAATACTCACTGAGAGGAGAAATCGGATCAGCCCATCCAAGCTGAGGCATCTGATTTTTCTCAATGCCAACCTGAGGACATAAATAATGTTTGCTTGAGTTTGTTTCTGGTTCTGTTTGCTCAAGTTTGGTTCTGGTTATGTTTGCTTCAGTTGGTTCTGTTTCTGTTAACCTGAGTTGGTTCTGGTTCTGTTTGCTTGAGTTTGGTTCTGGTTTTGGTTCAGCTTGCTTGAGTTCGGTTCTGGTACGGTTCTGGTATGGTTCTGGTTCAGGTTCGATTCTGGTTCGGTTCTGGTTCGGTTCTGGTTCGGTTCTGGTTCGGTTCTGATATGGTTCCGGTTCGGTTCTGGTTCGGTTCTGGTTCGTTTCTGGTATGGTTCGGTTCGGTTCCGGTTCTGGTTCAGTTCTGGTACGGTCCTGGTTCGGTTCTGGTTCGGTCCTGGTTCGGTTCTGGTTCGGTTCTGGTTCGGTTCTGGTTCAAGTCTGGTTCGGTTCTGGTACGGTTGTGGAACAGTTCTGGTACGGTTTTGGTTCGGTTCGGTTCTGGTTCGGTTCTGAATCGGTTTGGTTCCGATTCGGTTCCGGTTCGGTTCTGGTTCGTTTCTGGTTCGTTTCGGTTCTGGTTCGGTTCTGGTTCGGTTCTGGTTCGGTTCTGGTTCGGTTCTGGTTTTATTCTGGTTCAGTTCTGGTTCGGTTCTGGTTTGTTCTGGTTGAGTTTGATTCTGGTTCTGTTTGCATGAGTTTGGTTCTGGTTCTGTATGATTAAGTTTAGTTCTGGCTTTAAACCCAACCCTAATCCTAACCCTAATCCTAATCCTAACCCTAATCCTAACCCTAACCCTAACCCTAATCCTGACCCTAACCCTAACCCTAATCCTAACCCTAATCCTAACCCTAACCCTAACCCTAACCCTAATCACAACCCTAACCCTAGTCACAACCCTAACCCTAACCCTAATTACAACCCTAACCCTAACCCTAATTACAACCCTAACCCTAATCCTAACCCTAAGCCTAATCACAACCCTAACCCTAACCCCATCCCTAGCCCTAATCACAACCCTAACCCTAACCACAACCCTAACCCTAATCCTAACCCTAACCCTAATCCTAACCCTAATCACAACCCTAACCCTAACCACAACCCTAACCCTAACCCTAATCCTAACCCTAACCCTAATCCTAACCCTAACCCTAATCACAACCCTAACCCTAACCCTAACCCTAACCCTAATCCTAAACCTAACCCTAATCATAACCCTAACCCTAATCCCAACCCTAACCCTAATCCTAACCCTAACCCTAACCCTAATCACAACCCTAACCCTAATCCTAACCCTAACCCTAACCACAACCCTAACCCTAATCCTAACCCTAACCCTAATCCTAACCCTAACCCTAACCCTAATTACAACCCTAACCCTAACCACAACCCTAACCCTAACCCTAATCACAACCCTAACCCTAACCCTAATCCTAACCCTAACCCTAATCCTAAACCTAACCCTAATCATTACCCTAACCCTAACCCTAACCCTAATCCCAACCCTAACCCTAATCCTAACCCTAACCCTAACCCTAATCACAACCCTAACCCTTATCACAACCCTAACCCTAATCACAACCCTAACCCTAATTACAACCCTAAACCCTAACCCTAATCCTAACCACAACCCTAACCCTAACCCTAATCCTAACCCTAACCCTAATCACAACCCTAACCCTAACCCTAATCCTAACCCTAACCCTAATCATAACCCTAACCCTAACCCTAATCCCAACCCTAACCCTAATCCTAACCCTAACCCTTATCACAACCCTAACCCTAACCCTAACCCTAAGCCTAATCACAACCCTAACCCTAATCACAACCCTAACCCTAACCCTAATCCTAACCCTAACCCTAATCATAACCCTAACCCTAACCCTAATCCCAACCCTAACCCTAATCACAACCCTAACCCTAACCCTAACCCTAATCCCAACCCTAACCCTAATCACAACCCTAACCCTAACCCTAATCCTAACCCTAACCCTAATCCTAACCCTAATCCTAACCCTAACCCTAATCATAACTCTAACCCCAATCATAACCCTAACCCTAATCACAACCCTAACCCTAACCCTAATCACAACTCTAACCCTAATCATAACCCTAACCCCAATCACTAACCCTAACGCTAATCACAACCCTAACCCTAATCACAACCCTAATTACAACCCTAACCCTAATCACAACCCTAACCCTAATCCTAACCCTAATCACAACCCTAACCCTAACCCTAATCCTAACCCTAACCCTAATCCCAACCCTAACCACAACCCTAACCCTAACCCTAATCCTAACCCTAATCACAACCCTAAGCCTAACCCTAATCCTAACCCTAACCCTAATCACAACCCTAACCCTAACCCTAATCCTAACCCTAACCCTAATTATAACTCTAACCCTAACCCTAATCCCAACCCTAACCCTAATCACAACCCTAACCCTAACCCTAATCCTAACCCTAACCCTAATCACAACCCTTACCCTAATCACTAACCCTAACCCTAATCACAACCCTAACCCTAACCCTAATCCTAACCCTAACCCTAATCATAAACCTAACCCTAATCATAATCCTAACCCTAACCCTAATCATGACCCTAACTCTAATCCTAACCCTAATCATAACCCTAACCCTAATCATAACCCTAATCACAACCCTAACCCTAACCCTAATCACAACCCTAACCCTAACCCTAACCCTAATCACAACCCTAACCCTAACCCTAACCCTAACCCTAATCCTAACCCTAACCCTAATCACAACCCTAACCCTAACCCTAATCCTAACCCTAACCCTAATCCTAACCCTAACCCTAATCATAAACCTAACCCTAATCATAATCCTAACCCTAACCCTAATCATGACCCTAACTCTAATCCTAACCCTAATCATAACCCTAACCCTAATCATAACCCTAATCACAACCCTAACCCTAACCCTAATCACAACCCTAACCCTAACCCTAACCCTAATCACAACCCTAACCCTAACCCTAACCCTAACCCTAATCCTAACCCTAACCCTAATCACAACCCTAACCCTAACCCTAATCCTAACCCTAACCCTAATCCTAACCCTAATCATAACCCTAACCCTAACCCTAATCCCAACCCTAACCTTAATCCTAACCCTAACCCTAACCCTAATCACAACCCTAACCCTAATCCTAACCCTAACCCTAACCACAACCCTAACCCTAATCCTAACCCTAACCCTAATCCTAACCCTAACCCTAATTACAACCCTAACCCTAACCACAACCCTAACCCTAACCCTAACCCTAATCACAACCCTAACCCTAACCCTAATCCTAACCCTAACCCTAATCCTAAACCTAACCCTAATCATAACCCTAACCCTAACCCTAACCCTAATCCCAACCCTAACCCTAATCCTAACCCTAACCCTAACCCTAATCACAACCCTAACCCTTATCACAACCCTAACCCTAATCACAACCCTAACCCTAATTACAACCCTAAACCCTAACCCTAATCCTAACCACAACCCTAACCCTAACCCTAATCCTAACCCTAACCCTAATCACAACCCTAACCCTAACCCTAATCCTAACCCTAACCCTAATCATAACCCTAACCCTAACCCTAATCCCAACCCTAACCCTAATCCTAACCCTAACCCTTATCACAACCCTAACCCTAACCCTAACCCTAAGCCTAATCACAACCCTAACCCTAATCACAACCCTAACCCTAACCCTAATCCTAACCCTAACCCTAATCATAACCCTAACCCTAACCCTAATCCCAACCCTAACCCTAATCACAACCCTAACCCTAACCCTAACCCTAATCCCAACCCTAACCCTAATCCCAACCCTAACCCTAACCCTAATCCTAACCCTAACCCTAATCCTAACCCTAATCCTAACCCTAACCCTAATCATAACTCTAACCCCAATCATAACCCTAACCCTAATCACAACCCTAACCCTAACCCTAATCACAACTCTAACCCTAATCATAACCCTAACCCCAATCACTAACCCTAACGCTAATCACAACCCTAACCCTAATCACAACCCTAATTACAACCCTAACCCTAATCACAACCCTAACCCTAATCCTAACCCTAATCACAACCCTAACCCTAACCCTAATCCTAACCCTAACCCTAATCCCAACCCTAACCACAACCCTAACCCTAACCCTAATCCTAACCCTAATCACAACCCTAAGCCTAACCCTAATCCTAACCCTAACCCTAATCACAACCCTAACCCTAACCCTAATCCTAACCCTAACCCTAATTATAACCCTAACCCTAACCCTAATCCCAACCCTAACCCTAATCACAACCCTAACCCTAACCCTAATCCTAACCCTAACCCTAATCACAACCCTTACCCTAATCACTAACCCTAACCCTAATCACAACCCCAACCCTAACCCTAATCCTAACCCTAACCCTAATCATAAACCTAACCCTAATCATAATCCTAACCCTAACCCTAATCATGACCCTAACTCTAATCCTAACCCTAATCATAACCCTAACCCTAATCATAACCCTAATCACAACCCTAACCCTAACCCTAATCACAACCCTAACCCTAACCCTAACCCTAATCACAACCCTAACCCTAACCCTAATCACAACCCTAACCCTAACCCTAACCCTAATCACACAACCCTAATTTTCCAGGACGCGTGGGAACCCTGTTAGTCACTTCACCAACAGGAGGGGTGGGTAAGGGAGAGTTTTAGTCTAGAATCTGATCGCTTGATATCACTTGACATTATATTTTCTAAACACAGTAGTTTAACTATTGTGAGGTTCAGGGTTCATCTACCAGAGAGCAAGTTTAAAGCTTTTTTTTTGACAATATTAGTCCAACAGTGATACCTGAAGAGGAGAGACATGATGAGATTATAGCAAAAAGTACAAAATAAGTACACAAGTTGGCCTTGTTTTTAACAGATAGCATGTTGTAGAAGCAGGTGGAGCAGTACAGGAGGATGGATTGAATCATGCTTTGATATAGCAGCAGAAGAAGACGGGGGTTGACAGAGTCCTTTGAGTTTACAGATGGCTGACAGTCTTTGAACGCTCCTTTTTTTAGTGTTTGTTTAATTGTATCCCAACATTGTAAATTAGGGAAACCTCAATGATTTCCTAGGCTGAAGTAAAAGTTGTAGATGACGATGATGACATGATTTGAATCAGCCAATTATTCCTTCCAGTCATCAAATTTCTGCCATCGGTAAAGATGGATGTATTTTGTGAATTTCTTATTTTTCAATGAGGGAAAAAAATGATTCAGCACAATGGAGGTGGAATTAACTAACATAAAACAATGCTGTTTCAGAGTTCTTGTTGGAGCTTGTATCAAAACACTCAGTTTATTTTCATTTAAGGTTGTTTATACCTGAAAATACATACTTCAACTTTTACATGATTGAATTAAAATAAAATTTGGACATGTCTGAGCAAAGCAGACTGGAAGCAATCTGTGAACCCATCTGCTAATGTTTGTCGAGGATTTCTGTTTATAGGTATTAGGCTGATTAGATTAGCTGATGCATCACAGGACATGTTCTTCATTTAGGAGTTTTATTCTTGTGCACAGCGTTTTTAAGTGAGTGAGTCAAAGTCAAAGAGAGAAGACAGCATTAGCATCGCAACTGTCTGGTGTTAGTATGTGTTCAACTTAACTTACCCCATGTCACATCTTTGAAAAACCCTTTATATGTAAATCACAAGTCTCCCCATTTCAAAACATGTAACACCAGGATGTAGCCTGATCCAAGGCTAGACTGAATTTAAACAAATCACACTCAATAATTCACCATGGCGCTGTAAACAAAAAAAAAAGAAGTTACTGGAATCAGAACACCTTAAAATTAACGCTGGAAATAAACTGACTGACCTGCAAATCTGGATATTTACACTTTATCAGGGATTTAGGGGCCTATAAAACAGTCTTTATCTCCACTTTGCCTCTATTTCTTGATATTTTTATGCTATTTGGCGAAGTAATGCAGACTGCATCACAAAAACAACCCTGACTTTTTTGTGGCTCTGTGACAAAATATTCATCATTTCATAAAAGGGGATTTGAGTCTGGGTTACTCATCTCTTAACTCCGATGGTAAAGGGGTGATAGGTAAACTCACAGAGACTCTTTAGCGAAGAATACACTTTGTTACTTTCACATTCAGGAAGACCTTACTTTCTTTGAGTTCTCTCCTCTGGCTGATCAAAGGCCCTTGCATCCCTCCCAGAGAGATCAGGGAGATTTGTCAGCCATTAAAAAAAAATGTTGGAAAATACTCTACTCTTCCCAGAGACATCAGGGATCCCTCCTCCGCCCGACTCAGAGTTCCCACCATCTGAACGTCTCATGTCTGCAGGCTTTTGTCTCCCAGCCCTATATGGCTTTGTGATTAAAGAAGAGAGATCAAATGTTTTCATTACTGCTAGATTTCAGCTGAACGTGAGATAATTTCAAGATCACACCTGAACTTTCACTCCTTAAAATGTTTTTAGCTTTGTTATAGTTTGTTAGTGGTTGAATATATTAATCTGAACATGTTGGCAGTCAATCACAGGGTGGATTAAGTGCCAGGTACCCAGCCTCTCGCCTGGGATTGGCTCCTACTTCCTGTGACCCAAACATGATGACTGGATAGTTAACATTAAATACACACCTTAAGTGATGACATCTTTCAGATGAGGGGTCAAATGTCTTCAATAATTCAATCAAGTCTGGTTGCCTTCTTATTTCTAAGATGACCACCAGTTTCCACAGGTGTCAACAAATCAACCAGAACTCTAGTTGAAGTAAGCTTTGTGTCAAGGTCCTGCTCACCCTGTAGGGTTACATTCAATAATAACAACCCAGTCACTATACAGTCCCTGACAAAAGTCTTGTCACTTATCCAAGTTGTATGAACAACAAATAACAACTTTACTTGTAGTTGATCAATTGGAATCAGAAATGGCTCATATGAAAGGCAAAGCACACTAAATTATTTTTATTTTACCAAAATAAAGTTTGTTATCATTCATTGAGATTTTTCATTTAATTAGGACAGAAAGGTCCGATTTTGCTTGGACAAAAGTCTTGTCGCATACAAAAATAACGTAGAAATTAAACATACTTTACTTTGAATACACGAACATGCTACAATAACATCAGAACATAAAGTCATGGTGCCTTGGAAAAAATAATTAATATCTTGTATGACTCCCATGAGCTTGGAGGACTGCATCCATATGTCTCTGCAATGACTCAAATAACTTATCAAAGTCCTCTGGAATAGCATAGAAAGCAGTCTTACAGGACTCCCAGAGTTCATTAAGATTCTTAGGTTTCATCTTCCAAACCTCCTCCTTCATCTTACCCCAGACATGCTCAATAATGTTCATGTCTGGTGACGGTGCAGGCCAATCCTGGAGCACCTTGACCTTCTTTGCTTTCAGGAACTTCAATGTGGAGGCTGGAGTATGAGAAGGAGCATCATCCTGCTGCAGAATTTGCCCTCTCTTGTGGTTTGGAACGTAATGGGCAGCAAGAATATCTTGATATTTCAGGCTGTTGATGTTGCCATCCACTCTGCAGATCTCTCACACACCCTATACTGGATGTAGCCCAAACCATGATTTTTCCTCCACCAAACTTTTTCTGGGTGAACCTTGGGTCCATGTGGGTTCTTCTGTTGTATTTGCAGCGATCGGGATGCAGTTCAGTGGATGATTCATCAGAAAAATCAACCTTCTGCCACTTTTCCACTATATCCTTATGTGACAAGACTTTTGTCAAGCAGTGTACAATATCCTGCTTTCTACTCAGCTATTTAAAAAAGAAAAAGAAGCAATTTCAATTTTTTTAAAAGACAAATAATTTTGTTGTGTAAAAAATAAAAATTTCTTCTGCAGTAAAAAAATTGAAGAAGACATTTTGAGATTTCTTTGTCATAACCTAAAGTTTAATGCTTCGGAGCCTCTATTGCTTGTTGTCTACCTTTTTTGTCTCTTTTCTTGGTTTTTCACTTTTAAAAAAAGGATTTGAAATTAATGAGACTTCTTTAGGAGCACTGATGTGATTACAGTTAGTCCTCCAGGCTCTGTGATTCGAGCCACATCGGTACAAACACTCTCAAAGCAATGGTCTGTTCTTACTCATAGCAGCAGACCATTGCTATGCGATATTGACCAATCACAATCAAGTATTTTATGCAGCCATGTGATGATCCATTGTATAAATGCTAGTAAAATGTTGCATGAGGAGAGATCAGTATGTCCATATGGAAGACTCTCTTCAAACCGCTGACAACTGACATCTTTTCCTTTCATCATGACTTTAAAAGAGTCTGGATCCTCTTTAGATCATAACTACAAAACACGGGAAATAACTTAAAACAATTCACTGAGATATGGGATAGTGGAGAAGTACAGATAAGCCCCAGGCCTTCCTCGTCTTTCATTATATGTTCTTCCACAAAAAGCCACACACACACCTTTACAACACCT